>NW_017306406.1:1331330-1363374 GCF_000935625.1 Nanorana parkeri | reverse complement strand
ACTGGCTACAACATTTTTGGCAAGTATAGAATATACCAGATGATCTTTCCAGAAAAGCGGTACACTTATCACTTCCTGTAAGCTGAACTGGAACAAAGTGATGTAACCTTCTTTAAACTATTAGTCTCCCACCCCCTATGGAATGGAAATGAACAGAAGCAGACATGTATAAAGTCCAGGGAAAGAACAGGACAGAGGTGAGCCAACGTACTGTAGCATAATAGGTTTAATTCAAAGAAATATAAAAATGCCTTTACAAAGACAAAATAAATCAAGAGCTTATTTGTGACCTGAAGATCTCCTGTACCACCAAACAGCCGCTCAACATGGTCAACATGACCAGCAGTGCAGAAATGTTGGAATCAGCAGGAGATGGGGACCAGGTGGAAAGTTGTTACTTACCCACTACTGAGATGGTAGTGTCTATGACCTCCCACATCCAGGTTAATATGTGTAACTATGGCAATGCATTTTGGGGACACAACTTTCCTCTTGTGTCAAACCTTCTGTTTGAAGTCCAGCCTAGGTGACAACCATTGCTTTCCCCATAGATAACATAGAGTGAGTGAGTGGAGCCACCCTAGGATAGGATGTATGTTTCTTGCAGGATCACCGGGTGATAAAAAAGGAACACAAGCCTAAAAAAACAAAACAAAAAAACCCTGATGCATCTAAGGGCTTGTAAACTGTAATATATGGCATTTTTGGTTTGAGATTTAAATATGTTTTGGTTAAATCTAAAAAAAAGACATTCAAGTACCTTAACTAATAACAAAATGTATCTTATTTGTGTATCACTCGGCTGTAGATCCTAAATTTATCACTGAATTGGTGCTGACACTGTCCTTCCTTCTGGAGGGTGGCTACTTTTGTTCCCCATGGTCCCTGTGTGTTTTGTAAAGTAGTCACCGGTCCAAGCTCACCCCCCATGATAGACTACAGCCTCACATTTAGTTTACTCATTTGTATTAAAATGATAGTCTATCATGGGCACGAGCTTGGAGCAATGGCTACTTTTGTTCCCCATGGTCCCTGTGTGTGTATTTTAAGTAGCCACCGCTCCAATTTCATTCCCGTGATGGACTACAATCTCAATACAAAGTGGGAAACTAAACGTGAGATTGTAGTCCATCATGGGAGAGAGCTTGGAGTGGTGACTACTTTATAACAAATATAGGGACCAAGGGGAACAAAAGTAGCCCCACCTCCAGAAGGAAGGACAGTGTCAGCACCAATTCAGGCATGATTTGAGGATCTACAGCCGAGTGATGCACAATCAAGGTACAGTATTGTTACTAGTTAGGGTACTTTAATGTATGTTAAGGTTTAATTCCTGAGTTGAATGCCACCGTAAGGGGCTCCCAATGCCACTACGATCCAACGAAAGGCCCCAAATTTAAAAAAAAAGTCTCTTCTTGTATTTTTATAGTTGCCTTGTAACTATCTCATCAGTAAACAGACTACACAATGCCTCCACAGGCAGCATCTTACAAAAGAGAATCTCTACCACCATCATTAGTCAGAGTTTTGGATTATTTTGACTAAGAGTCACCATGAACAAACTCGCCAAGTTTTCTTATTATGAATCTTTATATTAACATATATCTGAAGAATTCTGGGCATGAATAAATGTTTTTCTTCATCTTCTTATGAACATCGGGAGTTTGAAGTTCAGTCGGCTTGTGGAAAGCGCTGCAAATGAATGAAGTGAGTTAATGGCGCTTTAAGTGGAAGGAGCAATTAGAGTCACGACACAGTGCCTTTGTGTTAGGATGATTTATTTGCCTTGAAACTTCCTTTGTGCAAAAGAAGGAACTCTTTCTTTCATCATGAACTGAGTGTCTCAAATGTGGACATAAAGCCAAGAACATAAAGCGATGGGACCTGCCTTTTATTAATTTTTTTAAGCAAGTCTTTCTTTAGTAGGTTTTATAGAATACATTGCATTCGACATTTCTCATATCATGTAGTACATTGTATTATCCTGTAGCCAGCCGGCTACACAATACATGCAAGAGATACTGTTATTTTCTTATTGAAAACAAGTAAAACATGTACCTCTTAATAAACATTTCAAGATATTGACTACACACGTTTTTACATACTGCATGCCACCCTTTAAGCATAAGTTCGTAAGAGTCTTCTGGGGATGACAATAATAATTCGGCCCATTTGTAAGCAAAACATGGTAGCTTGGGAGAGTCAACATCAGGGTGTGGACGAAGGATGGTGTAAGTGTGTGAGAGAGAGAGCTTATGCTTAGGATGGGCTAACATTTTAGAAAAAGGGGAATGCCAATCCGAGCCAGTAGGGAGACTGAGTTGAGATTTAAGGAAGGTGGAGATTTGACCATATTGGAGGAAGTGGTTGGGGGATATTCAGTTATTTTCTATTATTTATTGAAATGACCTGCAAGTGCCTTGGGGAGTCAGTAGGTCCTGTAATGTCCGAATACCTTTACCATGCCATATGCAAAAAACTGCCGTGGATAGTCCCAATGGGAACATAGATGAAGACAGGATGGGCATTAGGGGTGTGGTTATGCCTGGGAGTTTACTCAATTTTCTTATTTCCCTCCAGGTAATCACCGTATCCCTAATAAGGACATTCTGCTTAATATAGGTTGGCAATTTCTGAAAGGAGGTGTGTAGTGTACCTGCAAGAGACCAAGGGTGCGCCAGGTTCTGCTCCAGACCCGTGTTGGAATAATATTCCGTTTCATGTGTCCAATCCCTTATATGACGAGCGAGGCCCGCCAAATTATACAAACGTAAATTAGGGACATTAGCACCCAGATGGGATCTCGGGTTTTGGAGCGTATTCAGCGCAATCCTCGGTTTCTTGCCTCTCCAGATAAAGGCAGTGAAAGCCTTATTGAGTGTCTGAATGTCTTTATGTTTAAGCAAAAGAGGCAAGGTCTGGAGTGGATACAGTAGGCGGGGAAAACTAATAATTCTAATTAAATGGTACCGCCCTAGTACAGATAAGGGGAGATTGGCCCATGAATGTAGCTCATGAAGAATTTTGCGAATGACGGGGGTAAAGTTAAGAGTATAGGGTTCAGATGTATTTTTTGGTAAGTGTACACCTAGATATTTGACCGATCTATTGCGTAATTGCATGGGATATTTAGTTATCCAATGTGAGCCTCTAGATAGGTCAGTCTGCGAGAGGAACATCAGTTCGCTCTTGTCCACATTCATTTTGAGGCCAGAGAACGTGCCAAATAAGTTAATATATGTTCAAAGACTTTAGGGAGCTGGGTTTCAGGGTTGGATAAAAATAGTAAAATATCATCAGCAAATAATAGGGTTTGGATATTCTGAGTGCCTAATTGGAGTCCCTGAAATATAGTTGGGGAGGAAAGCGACCTAGTTAGAGGCTCGATGTCCAGATTGAAAAGTAACGGAGATAATGGGCATCCACGACGTGTCCCTCTATGTAGTGAGAAGGGAGGGGAGAGGAATGTGGACGTGACTATACGTGCTGTGGGTGACGAGTATAAAGTGGCTATGTACCTAAGGAATATACCCTCAAAGCCCATGTGGCGAAGGACTCGAAGGAGCCACTTCCAGCTAACGCTGTCAAACGCCTTCTCGGCGTCCAGAGCCAAAAGGGCTGTGGAGCGCAGAGAAGGCGTCAACAAGTGAGAATGTTCCAGGGCCGTAATGGCCTTCCGTATGTTAATAACCGCAGACCTCCCAGAAACAAATCCTGCTTGGGCAGGTGCAATAAGTGAGGGTAATAGAGATGCTAATCTATCGGCCATAATTTTAGAGAGGTATTTCACATCCCGGTTCAATAATGATATAGGGCGGTAGAAGCCCGGGTTCAATGGATCTTTGTCTGGTTTGGGGAGCAATCTAATGTATGCTTTGTTGAATGTGGGAGGATATTGCTGGTGGCGGAGGACATAGTTTTACAATTTCAGCATTGCAGGAGATACATCTTCCAATAATAACTTGTAAAAGCGTGTGGATAGCCCATCCGTGCCTGGCGCCTTGGCTGGAGGTGACACTTTTATTGCATGCTGCAATTCCTGTATTGCGAGAGAATCCCCAATCCCTGTCCCCTGGCCTGGACGTAAGACAGGAATGGACAAGAAACTGGGGGAACTGCCTAACCATGGCAGTGTAAAAACCAGTACTGGAAAAGGAAATTGCATAGAAATAAAGAATGTCAGTAACGTAGCAATGTCTTTAAGTGACTTCCTTTTTTCCCTCAGGCGGGTGTAGCCTGTATGAAGTTGGTGTAACATGTGAGCGAGGATGCTCGAAATCCCGTGCACAAACAAAACATAACTTTTGTGGGAAGAGTGCTCCGTCCCAAAGACAGTGACTAAAATTCATAAGATAGTAGAAAGACATCATGGCACACTCACAAACCAGCATGTAAAACAACTTGTCTCACCACTAAGGATAATAACAGAGGTTTGGATACACGTCTTCTGCAGAGGATGTGAAAGCCGCACTGCCGCGCCAAGGCACCTCTTATAGTGCGGTCCTAACTCTAAACTATGAGAGTCTCCATCTTGGAGCACATGGGGGCAGAAGATTTCAAATTGGGTGCAGGTTTGTCAGGAGGACGTCCAACCTCCTTAAAAGCACAGAAACACATTGGGTGCTGATATATTTTGCAGCGTCTGGGCATAGGTATGGGCTTCAGGCGCAGATGTGAATGATTTTTGGTGACCCTCGGGGGTAGAGATCCAAAGCACCGCTGGGTATGCCATAGTAAACTTTATCCGGTTGGCCACTAGCAACTGGCAGGTGTCATGGAAAGCTTTCCTTTGTTTGGAAAGAATAGCTGAGTAATCTGCAAAAATGAGGAGCTTATGGCCGTCAGCTACTAAATGGTGTTGAGAGCGATATGCCATTAGTATATCCTTCCTGTCTGCGAAATCGAGGTACCGGACAATGACAGGTCTCGGTTTCTGCTGGTCTCGTGGCGGGCCAAGTCTGTGGGCTCTTTCCACTCTGCATGGTGCTTTAAGGCCCAGTGTGTGTGGTATAACTCGTGAGCAGAAGTGATGTAATTCACCTGTAGGTACTGATTCCTGGAGACCGATTATGCAAAGATTATTTAGTCTCAGCCGATTTTCAAGGTTGTCCACCTTGTCTAGTAAGTAGCCGACCTGTTTGTCAGAGTCTGCCCGTGAGAGTTGAATGTCTCGCAAGTGGTCCTCCAGATCCCCCACCCTTTGTTCTACAGTGTGAATGCGGCCTGCCTGCGTTTCCAGGGCCTGATTCAATTTGCCCATGTGATGCTGTATGGAGTCAGCTATGATCGCCATTAGGTCAGCTTTCAGGTGAGCAGCCACCGCAGAGGCCAGTGCCTGGTAGTCTACCCCTGAATCAGGTGTTTGCGTGGGGGACTCACCCTGCGCGTCTCTGGGCTCACTCCGTTCCGCCATTTCCGGAGATTCACGTGGAGAGGCCTCGGGCGGCAGAATGTTCCGTCTGGTCGACTGCGGCCGCAATATGAATTTGTCCATCATCCACGGATCGATCGCAGGTACTTCTGCTGCAAAAAGGACCGGGTGTGAGCGATATTAGGTTGTGTTCGGGTAATAGCGGGACGGAACACTATCGTACACCGCTACTCCATCGGGCACCGGAACCGAGAGTCTGCCTGCCTTTTATTTTTAATATTTACTGAACTTTCTGTTGTTAAAGGGCATCTACTGTACATCATAAAACAAAAAGCTTCCTCATCATGCAAAACTGAGAAAAGTTATTGCCAACATTAAAGCGACTGTCATCGGTAAAAAAAAACTGAAGGTGTAAAGCTCAGGCACCTGAACTTTATATTTAAAAATATAAAGAATAAAATAAAAAATATTCTTAACCCTTGCAGCAGAGCTACCCTCACACTGCAAGGGTTAAGTGTTCGTTTTCATCCAAGGTGTAAAATAACAAAGATATACTCACCTAAACCTCACAGTCAGTTGGCTGTTAGACTGGTCCCTAGAGCCACTCTCCCTCTCTGCTCCAGCGTTCTAAGGTGAGTCATCACGTCTAATACACTGCGTATTGGACATGAGGATGCCGAGGGACATGTCATTACTGGGACGGAGGAGTCTGGTCCAAAGTCCGGGTGAGTATAACATTGTTATTTTACACCCTAGATGAAAAACGAGCACCTAACCCTTGCAATGTGGGGGTAGCTGTAACTCTCTGCACACCGTTTTCATATTTCTACCAAATTTTGCTTAAAAACATGGATTCTTGGTACACATATATTGCAACACATGCTCAAGTCAGCCAGCTTTGTCAGTGATCCCTCTGTGGCCAACTGCATCAAAGTGACCCCTCTCTGGCCAACTGAATCAAAATTATCCCTCTCTGGCCAACTGCATCAAAATTATCCCTCGCTGGACTGTACCTACTCTGCTGTGCAAAATGCCAAATATTTACTTTATTAACATACTTCAGTGGAGATATGGGGCTGAATTATCTAATGCATTTAGGTTGTTCATTTTGCAAAGGATCTTGCACTCTTCAGGGAAAGCTTCCTTTAGCTTAGTGAATGTGGAAAAATTTAACTTTGCAAAGAATACCGAATCACATGCAAGGAAAATTAATAAAAACGATATTTTTTCTTCTGCATGTTTGAGTGATGGAAGTCACCAGAGGTTCACCTCATTCACAAAACAAAGGGTAAACTTCCCTTGTGAAGTGAACAGTCTATTTGCCTTTAATAAATTAACCCCATAGCACCAATATGGATCAGAAAGACACAGTTAGGGAGAGCTACAGACAGAACCGAACTTTATGCACTTGCAGACAACAGACATCCCAACCTGCAATAACTCATTTCAGGGAGGTGTCCTGGCAGATAGTAGAAGAATCGGCAGAGGAGCTAATGCTTTCCCTGCTATCTGCTGAGTTGTTGTTTTTCTGTATTCTGACAGCTGCCGCCAGACGCTGTCAGAATAAAAAGAGAAAAAAAAGATAGCATGGGAATGAATAGCTAGACTGCTATTGGCCTTTTCAAGTTGCAATAGCCAATAGATGGCTGGCTATTGTACCCGCTCATGCTCATCATGGAGCCGCTTTCTTATAGCGGGAGACTCCCGGAACCTTCGGGAGAGTTGGAATGTCTGAGATTAGGCTGAACATACGTGCAGTAACTGTCACTAAACAAACTGTCCAAAAGCAGGCATTTAAGAATGCAATAAAATCCTCAGGAGCGGGTGTGCTTAAGGCATGCTAACAAGATCTCTTAATAAATATTATGAGATGTCATGCCATAATGTAATTATAGACAGAATTATATATTTTTTTAGTTTTGGTTAGCATAGGGAAGGGTAAAAAACCCAGCTGGCTGTATACTAATGGAAACCTTCACTTCCTGTCTCAGAGACACAACAGAAAGTTAGAGGAGAATTCCCAGAATGAGGGAAATTCCCTCCTTAAACAGTTGTCAGCGTAACAGTTGCCCAAATTGGAAGATTTCCCTTTACCTCTTGTTCTGGGGACAACTCTAAAATTTGGGATTTTCCCTCCCTCTCTTGTTGACAATGGTCACCAATACAAATAGAGGGTTGAAGCTCCCCAAAGGGGGCACAGAAAACAATAAAAATTTGACAGAGGGTTAAACCTTTCATCATCCTATTCAAAACTTAAAGAGATGTACTTTAAGTTCTAGTTAGCACATAGATATAATTCAAGTAGTTAGAACAGTTGCATTAAAACAAATGCACTTGATCATGTATTTATGAATACAGACAGGGCATCCGTATAATAAGGCGACCTGAGGCTGTTGGTTTAGACGGCATCCCTTAGGGTCACATGGGTGTGGTGGCAGCCATGGCCACTCTGCTGCACAATGTTTGCAGTGTGCCTGCTGCCCCCTTGCTGGCCAGAGTGTCCCAGGTTGCTAAAAGTCAGGCAACTTGGGACACTCAGGTCAGCAGTCCGCTCAGCTCCTAGCAACCAGGGACATCACTGGTTGCCAGGAGCTGAGCAGGACACACCCTTTCCCCCGGTTAGCGTGCACCACCAGAACAACGCAACCTACCCACCCCACCCACAAAATGGTAGGGACACCACTGAATACAGAGTGGAATTAATTTCATGGCTATTCACAAAAGGGTGAAGGGTTTGGAGAAGGCAGGAGAAGTGAGCAATCTAGGACAACATAGCTGAACTGGAAAGTGAGCTGAATTGGAGAATTTGTCCAAATCAGCTATTTTGTCCTAGATTGTTCACTTCTCCCGCCTTCTCCAAACTCTTCACCCTTTTGTGAATAACCCTGTTTGTGTCTAGAGTATAACTTTAGTAGTGTTTGGCACATAATTTAGAAACATGCCTAATGAACAATATAATCCATGTTTTACCATAGCTTTCTATTAACGTAGTGGTGCATTTCTTTTGTGCATTGTACAATATTTTTTTATGATTTGACGTTGCCACCTTGTCATGGTGTCCAAAAACCAAACTATTTACACTGAATGCAGGGGGGAAGACAGGAAGGTATTAATTTGCAGGGCTCTATCTGACTTAACTTTATTAAACACTACGTTATCATCATGACACCGTCTGAAAAAGAAAAGCCCCGCAGTGACTCTCTGAAGGTCAAACGGGACATCTGGCCATTATGCGGTAATTACTGTTTCATGATTTCAGAAATGATTGCAGAGTAGATTACATTAGAGTGAATTAGGCATTTCTGTCTAACATTACCCACCTCTTTCCCTGTCAATCATTTTATTATTTCAGGCAGGGTGTTAAAATAACAGTTATCCTTCACAGCCCCGGTGCTTAATCCCACGGCAATAAGTGCTTTCCAGAAGAAAAAAACGAATTTTAACAATGTGCTGAATGCCGAAAACATTGTTTTGTGACAGATCTCTGCTAAAATGGCCACATTATGCTTTTTTCAGAAAATCGTTATTGAAGAAAGTTTCTGTTATACTCGAACATGAAGTATGACCAGTTTGGGGACCAAGAAAACTTGAGTAGTAGCTTTGTCTGCACCATTTAATGGGTTTCAAGGGCAGGTTGCCGTGACGGAAATTCGTGTTCAGACCCATTCGGATGCATTAAACTGAAAAACACATCTGATTGGCCATAAAAGTCACATGTCCGATTCAGTTTAGTTTTACGGAAATTCGTATACGGACACATTCGGATGCATTGGTATTCGGAAATTCATATGTGTCCGAATTTCGTAAAATTTGTATGAATTTTGATTCGGAACGAAACAAATCGCACATGTCTACATTCATTATCGAAAAAAAACATACTTATGTTTCACTTTCCCACAAGGAAGGAGATACTTCACATGTATCTCCTTGTAGTGGGCCACCATAACTGTAGAGAATCTCTTCAGAGTTCATGACATGATCACTCATGGCCTTGGAGCATTGCATTTTTCATTGATGATCTTGATGACCTTTTATTATTGGCGGACATAGTCATCAAAGAGCCTGTGTGCAAGAAGATTTTTGGGGTCCTGCATCCAATAATGTCCAAGTTCAAACACACAGTATATGCAATGTGGATAGATAGATAGATAGATAGATAGATAGATAGATAGATAGATAGATAGATAGATAGATAGATAGATAGATAGATAGTGAAGAGTAAACACTAAATTATCTTTCATATTTTTAACAGTACCATTGGGTTCAAGGTATTAACCACCTCCCGTCCGCCGAACGTTGAAAGACGGCCGGACTGGAGTCTCATTGATGCGGGTGGGCGTCTTTAAGCGTCCGTCTCGTGCCCGCGCCCGCTCGTGCGAGCCCCCTGGCGCGCACAAGTGGAAAACCGCCTGGATTTTAAACAGCCAGTGATGGCCGTTTACATACACACGGTCCGGCGTCTCTAAAGAGGGTGCAAGTGAGGGTGCGCCCCCCTCCCCTCCTTACCTCTCGTTGCCGTCGCTGTCCCCGCGATCTCGGGCATCCATCCCGGACGATGTGGCTCTGTGCACTGAGAATGGAGGGAGGTCAGTAAGCGATCTCCCTCCGCTCTCCTCCTGGTGTCTGAATGCAGGACGTGATGTATATTACATCACTTCCGCATTCCTCTGTCACTCTCCGGTACAGAAACCGAAGAGAAGCTGATGAAGCAGATCTGTGCTTCATCAGCTTCTCTGCGGGTTCCTAGGTGACATTAGGGGTCTTAGAGACCCCTGATGTCTCCATAATGGGGACCTGTAAGTCACACAGGGGACTTCATTGCACACTATGTTATAACAATAAAGTTAAGTGTAAAAAAAGTTTTTTAAAAAGTGCTCACAAAATAAATAAAAATTTACACACAAAAAAAAAAACCCCACACAATTTTTTTAAAGTCCCCCACCCCCACATAGATGCGCAAAAATGCGTTAGATGCGCCTACACGCAAAAATGACGATTGCTCAAATTATTCTGCACATGTTACATATCGCCACGAACGTCGCAATGAGAGCAATAATTCTCGGGCCATCAATCACTGAGAACACTAAAGTGATGAGCGGTAAAATAATTTAAAACGTCGCCTATGGGCAATTTTGGCTATGGAGTTTTTTTGCGATTTCGCGGGCGCGCGCAATTTTAAGGTTTGACATGTTTGGTGTCTATTTACCCGACGTGACACCGCCTTTTATATTTTACCAAAAAATTTGGTAAAAATAAATGTTTCCTAAAATAATAAAGGGAAAACAATTTTATCTTTAAATATTCTGTACTTTTTTTTGCTATAGTAAAAAGTAAAAAGCCAAAGTACCGCAGCGCTGAATACTGAAAAATGGCCTGGACAGGAAGGGGGTGTAAACACCCTGGTCAGCAAGGGGTTAAAGGACCTCTTTGTTTCACAGTGTCTGCCAAGTAGTTTCTGGCAAGGGTTGGGCACAACCTAGGCTGCCTATGTTCTTCAAACACCAGGAAATATGTCCTGTCCCTACAGGGTAGCTAACCATACATGCCACTTACCAATACCCTTTGTTATTTCCCCTTTGCACACCGTACCAATGTACCCCAAAATCCAACGGGTGCT
Organism: Nanorana parkeri; assembly: GCF_000935625.1. Classification (NCBI taxonomy): domain Eukaryota; kingdom Metazoa; phylum Chordata; class Amphibia; order Anura; family Dicroglossidae; genus Nanorana; species Nanorana parkeri. Next base: position 1,352,386 of record NW_017306406.1, on the reverse strand, counting down.
GGAACAACTGGTGGATGGCGCCACAATGTACGATCTAGAAGCTATGTTGTCAGCACACCATTCTGCTTCGGAATATTCTTTTTATTTGTATTCCCTAAGCATTAGTTCTGCATTCACATGTCATGTTAAAGGAATACAAATAAAAAATAAATTCTGAAGCAGAATGGTGTGTGGACAACATATCTTCTAGAACTTACCGATACCCAGCACACCTCCAGGTTACCAACTCTTGTGCAACAAAGGATTACCAGTTCCCACAGAGTAAAGAGTGCTGATCTTAAGATCCAGCTCACTCAAGTGTCATCTGAGGCACCACCCCTTGCCTCTCCTCTCCAAGCACTCATTTATTTCTCACACAGAGCCAACATGCACATTGCACAGCCAGTTGGCGAACCTGTGCCAAAATCTGGACACCAAACGCCACCCTAGGAGCCCTCATATCTATCATCAACTAGGTAATTTATCACATTTATTGTTATAATAGTATATTTTTCCGCTATAAAGGTTGACATTCTCTTTTCTATAGGGGTCACCAATGACTTCCACTACAGCACTGCAACCTGAGATCTTGACACTAGGTATGTATTCATATCACAGCAGTAAATGATCTATCTAAAAACCCTGGAGCACCAAACTCATACTTTCCACTTGCTGACTGAAAGAAGATAAATGTTATGAGTTTACACAATATTTCATATTTATTTTGTTAAAAAGAAATTAAATAAATCAAATTTGATTTTTACTATCCCTGAACATACTACATAAATAAAATATACAGAAACTATTCAGTTTTAGATGCGGACATTAGTTATGTATTCACAGCAAAGCAGTTATTGGAAATCCTGGAGCACCAGTCTTCTACTTGAGGCTAAGGTCCAAGAGGGTGTTGGATAGTTGGTGTATCAGTTTCACCCATATGGCAGTAGATTATGTTCATTTAAATTTCATATTCCTTTCATCGCTAAAAAGAAATAAAAGCAATCAATATGCATTTTTATCAACTCTTGGATTAAACATCATATGCGTAATAAGAAAAACATATTGCAAGTAAATAAGCAGAAATTAATCAGATAGTTTAGCATGCTAAAGTAGAACTCTATCTTTATTGACTAGATTGGGGAAGAGGTAGGGCCTCACAATGTTTTTATTGTTGCCTGTGTCATCAGTGGTGTCTTTAGACTTAGGGGGTTATTCACAAAGCTGTCGAAGGCAGCCGAGTGAATACCCCAGCCAAAGTGATGTGAGCCGAACTACATTCGGCTATTCACTCCAGCTCAGTACGGCTAATTTCAGCTGTACATTGTCTGAAATCAGCCGTACATCGGCTGCCTTTGGTCAGTCGATCATGCTCTGGTGGACTTCGACCTAGCTGATCCAACATCTGGATCGGCTGAGCCGACGCTCAGACAGCAGACTCGCTGCCGTTCACCGAACGGCAGTGAGTGAATAGCGGCATTCGGCTCGGCTATTCTGCTTGGTACCTCCGAGCAGAATAGAAAATGAGTAAGATGAATGAAAAGAAAATAAAGAAAGTTGAAAATGTATTTTAAAAATGTAAAACAAATAGGAAAATTTAAAAAATAAAAATATTTTAAAGGAAAACAATTGGGCGTAGCTAGCGGTGACATCTAGCTCCGCCCAACTGTTTCCTATTGGCCGGCACCTGCCAGAGTCTTCTAGCAGGTCCCGGCCAATGAATAACAACTGGACAGAGCCGGCCGTAAAGTCAAGGATGGCTCCGCCCAGCTGTTATTGTTTAATGACAGATCAGCGTCCCCACGTCATTTGGGGGCGCTGATCTGTCATTACAACTGGCGGAGCAAGCTCTGCCCAGCTGTCATTTGCGTCGAAATCGGTTGTCTTCGGCCAACCTTTCTCCGCGCTTTGGCTGTCTCTTCGGCCCAATAGCCCATACAGCAACTGTGAATAGCCCGTACAGCAGCTCTTCAGTTTGACTGAACCGAAGGGCAGAGGCGGCGAAAGAGAGCTGAAGGATCAGATGAAGCTACGGCTGAGCTGGGCGGGACACTGGCCAGAGCATCCCAGGTTGCTAAGAGCTGGATGGGGAGGTGTGTATAACCTACACATCTCACCACCTGGCTCTTAGTGACCTGGGATGCTCTGGCCAGAAAGAGGGCAGCATTGTGCAGCAGAGTGGCCACTCGAACAAACATGTCACCCTGTCTGCTGCCTTCCCACATGACCCAAAGAGATACCTCCTAAAGCTACAGCCTCAGGCTGCCTCATTAAGGGACAACAAAAAGTATACTCCTCAATGTAAAGGGAATCCCCACCAGTAATCACAGGAAAATGTGTCCCCATTGGGTTTTATTCTGGCATCTATGACATTTGTTTTGGTGACAACTGTCATATTTTGGATTTTGAACATTTTAACTGAAGTTCCACTTTGCCCTTTCTTGTGACGTGCAACAAAATCACCTTACATACCATCTTTGCAGCATAACTTTTGTATTGTTGATACATTTGTTTTGTTTTCACCAATTGTAGAGAGAAATATGGCACATTATTGTACTAAGAGGTGTTATATTAGCAGCTGAAATATCACTTACATTTATTCTCAGATTCTTTTCGTTCCCTCTCTGCATTTACGTTGATTAATTAGGCAGGATAATAACCTGACCCTTAAGATTTAAAACTGGTTGGCTTCAACGGCTACAGCATTCATTTAATGTCTTGCAGGACAAGACAGTCTAAATCAGATCCAAAACAGGAAGAATTATTTCTTGACATTCAATGGTTATTTTTTTTATTTTTGTTATAACACTAACAGTTTTGAAACAATGGCATCATGCTTCCTAGGGGAACACTAACACAGGGCAGGTCTCTTGGATGGTTTCAGATTCTTCAGCCAATATTTATTATCCTTTCAAAGTAACACAGATTTCTGCAATTTCCAGAAATATTAAAAGTCGTACCAGGCCCTCTTTGCATATGGACATGCAGTGGGAGTATGTGGGAGATGTCACCTGCAGATGTTGATTACAGCATCATATGCAGCAAGAATAGTGTGAGCAGGGTGTGTGGGACATCGAGGACCAATGGGCAATGGAATTTCTGTAGTACTATGAGAAAGGAGGCATATGTACTGCTGTGTATGGATACAAAAAAGAATTCTGCTGTCATGTGTTGTGCTCAATTGATCTACAGACTTTTGTGTCCTTCTGTACCCCAAGTGCCTTGACAGTCCTCATGGATAGAGCTCCTAGAAGACAAGGAACCAGCAATGTAAAGTAGCAATGAGGGGTGGCTTGTTAAGTGCACTTGGTAGTGTGTTCCCAGAAAACAAGTGTAGTGCCAAGACCTCCAACAAGGGTTGAGGCATCCCATTTATCCTGTTTGCTTTGGCAGGTGTTCTATCAAAGTTTGTGACTGCGTTAGAATGTGCGACTGGTGACATGGTCACATATTTTAACCTAATCCCGCCCACTTTTTCAGCAGTGGAATGTGTGACCGGTCACGTGGTCACACATTTTAATGTAATCACGCCCACTTTTTCGGCGGCAAATATGTGACCAGTAAAAGGTGAAGAATTCCAACGCTTTGGTAGCTGTTCCAGGGCAGATCGGCATCGCAGATGGTATGTGCAGGACAACCGATCTGCCCTGGAACAGCTGATCGGCCCTGAAATGTCACTTCTATCCGACTTTGTGCTTACATTCCACAAAGCTTACATACCATCTGCGATGCTGATCTGCCCTGGAAAAGCTGACAAAGCGTTTGAATTCTTCTCCTTTTGCCAGTCACATATTCCACCGTCGAAAAAGTAGGCGGTCACACATTACAACCCAGTCACAATCTTTGATAGAACACCAGCACTAGGAGTAAGAACTCTAAAGTTTAAGAATATTTCCTTGGAGGAGACTTCGTCAAAAGGGTTTTCATTAGAGTTGATTTTAGGGTTAGGATTAGTCTTAGAGTTAGTGCTAGGGTTACCATCAGGGTTACCGTTAGTGTTCTTTGAGAAAAGAACAAATCCAGGATAATTAAAAGGAACTCCCATTGGCCATTTAATAGAAGCCATTTAAAGCCCTTTGCATCCTTAAAACCCACCAGAAATATATTTTTCATCTACCCCATTGTAGGTTAACAAAATGGCGGGATATTCACCGGAATCTCTGCAAATCAAAAGCTTCCAGTTTTGCTTTTCCTCACTAGTTACCACATTCTAACATGAAGTGACTTATCAATTTCCTTCTCTAACATACTGCATCTCTAAAGTATTAGCCTGACCTGGCCATATACAGCAAAGGCTTACTGCTTGTATCCTTGTGGATGCTACTTATGCTTTCACTGCCCATGCCCGGTGTGCTGAACATAGGCGTGCATGCTCATCATAAAAATGGTTTGCCATTCTTGGCTGAGGATGCGTAAAGTTGCTGAAAGTTACATTTAATGAGAAAAATATATTACTTATCACTGGAAAAAGAACACAGGCCTTACATCTCTCCAATGTTCTGTAGGCATTGTGCCCCACAAGGAGCAGTTGAGACTCAGCTTGTGAAATATTACCGAATACCAGACACATTCGTCTTTTTAACTTTAAAACACCCTGACCTAGTTTTGTCTGGGATACGCTTAAATTTTAATGCCTGCCTACAACACAAAAATGACTGCGTACTCCGAAATATCTATTGTTTAGGCAATAGAGAATCTCTCCTTGGAGAAGGACAAAACGAGAGAGAAGGACAGTTCCCTACACCGAAAGAGCTCGGTTTTGCTAAGTCAGGATGATTCTGGGACTTGTTGACAGGTAGGAGGGGAGGCCGGCTCTGAGCTGCCTTATTATAGGAAGAAAGATTTTCTGACCTAGTGAATCGAAAGATGGTATTGTTGATTGTGATGGTGGCATTTTAAATGATGATAGCCATAACATCTACTCTTCAGGTTGTCAGCCAAATCTGTTTTTCATGCACAAGGTCAGCAAATTCTTTTTTGTTCACTGAACTCCTTGTGAGCCCCATATATTAATGTCAATATTTTGTGCGCCGTCAATAGCATTACATCAAGGTGGCTCCATAACAGGGCAAAGATGTCACTTTTCTGAGTACAATCCAATTTACATCGTGCTCAATCCATTGTACACAAGATTTCTAGATGTAGTCTGAGAAAGAATGTGCATTTAATAAGTGTACAGGCGTAAGATATAATCAAAGTGCAATGCAGGAATAACTCTTGAGACAATAAAATCATATCTGTATATCTATCTATCTATCTATCTATCTATCTATCTATCTATCTATCTATCTATCTATCTATCTATCTATCTTTTTAATATCTATCTTATTTTAATCTGTCTTTAAAAAAGGGTATATTTATCCATGTGCAGTAAGTATTAAATGCTTTTTCTGTCTGATTTTTAAATCTTTAGCAGAAGTACACCAATCAGCCATAACATTATGTGCAGCCTAATAATGAGTAGGTCCCCCTTTTGCCACCAAGATAGCCCTGACCCATCAAAGCATGGACTCCACCAGACTTCCGAAGGTATGCAAGGCGAGGCCTCCATGGATTGCACTTGTTTTTCTAGCACATCCCACAGATGCTCGATCGCATTAACATATGGAGAATTTGGAGACCAAGTCAGCACCTCAAGCTCGTTGTTATGTTCTTCAAATCTTTTTTGAACCATTTTGCAGTGTGGCAGGATGCATTATCCTGCTAAAAGAGGCCACTGCCTTCAGGAAATACCATTTACATCAAAGGGTGGGTCAGAAACAATGTTTAGTTAAGTGGAACATCCACATGAATGGCAGGACCCAAGGTGCCCAAAGCCTCACTGCCACTGCTGGCTTGTCTTCTTCCCATAGTGCATCCTGGTGCCATCTCTTCCCCAGGCAAGTAACACACATCCCTCCATCAACATGATGTGAAACACTATGTGATTCTTCAGACCTGGCCACCTTCTTCCTTTGCTCCGTGGTCCAGTTTTGATACTTACATGCCCATTCTGCCATCCACTGCTTAGTGTATGCCAACCCGGACTGCCCACCACTCTCTGCGTATCCCTTGCCAGGACCTCTGCCTCTTCCTGACCACACTCTGGTCTACTGTCTTTGCAATAAAACCCTTCCTGTCCTCGCACAATCCTGGGGACTGTGACCTGGTACCAGTCCGCAGCAAAACCCATCTCCACCATTAGGAGCTCTGGTGAAAGCTGGCTGATGCTTAGAATTTGCACCTCTGGTAAGCCGTGTCACCTCCTCGGGTTTGTGGTCCTAACAGTAGGGCAATGCAGCCTCTTTCCCATGGATTGAGGGACAGGTAGAGTAGGTAGCTGCTTCCTCTTTAAAAGATAGCCACATCTGTAACATAATTTAGTCAAATTAGGCCAGGTCTTCAAGGAACCCAGTAGGGCAAATAACACCCTTTTACTGCCACACTCGATTTTTTCAGTCGCTTCAACATCCATGACGGTAATCTGTGAGAAATTGATATCCCTTCTTCTTGCTTGCCAGTGCTTCTCTTACAATATGTACATGGGAGCAGGCATTTTTTAGCCTTAAAGGCTCCAGGGTAAGTTTTACCAGGCATGGAGGTTCAAGCAGCGGGATTGGAGACAAGAGGGTAGAGCTGCTCCATGTTTCTTAATTGTTTATCATTACTTTGACAGGTTCTTCTTACTGATTTGCAGTGCTACAGAGGTTATGCTTCATTCCTCAGTGGACATCTTCAACCAAAATGTTATCCACTCCTTTGAATTTATAATCTGTTATTACAATGGTGTCCCTAGACTTTGTACAGGCCGGTGGGCAGGCGGGGGAATGGTGTAAATTGGGGAATTAGGTAAGCAAGAGGGGGGCTGTTGTGGGGTTCTGACCGGTGTCCTGCCAAACTCCTGGCAACTAAGAGGAAAGGGGGACCGGCCAGCAGTGACACTGGTTGACATGATCTGGGTGGGAAGCCAGCCGAGTGTCCCAGGTTTTAAACTGCTAAGAGATGTGTATGGCCTTTACACATCTCCCCACCCAGTCCTTATCAATGTGAGACGCTCAGGCTGAAAACTGGTGGCAAGCACACTGAAAACATTGTGCAGCAAAGCGGCCCTGCCTGATGACCCCCCCACATGACCCAAAGAGATTCCGTCTAGGGCAGCCTCAGGCTGCATTAAAGGGACAGCCCTGTGTGTTTAATTATGTCCCCTAATGTGATGTTTCTTGTGTGTTTGAACTCTACTGTCCACTTTGTACAATCATCGGTATAGCTCATGGGTAGGCAATCCCCCCACATGACCCAAAGAGATTCCGTCTAGGGCAGCCTCAGGCTGCATTAAAGGGACAGCCCTGTGTGATGGCTGACTCCATCTGTTGTGGAACTACAAATCCCATGAGGCAATGCAAGACACTGACAGCCACAGGCATGACTCCCAGAGGCAGAGACATGATGATATTTGCAAGGTTGCCTACCCCTGGTATAAGTGGAGTGATAAAGTTGAAATCCATGGCACTTATCCCTTGAAAAGATTTCATCCACCTCCATCATTTTTTCTTCCGTGATCACCGAAGCCACCACAATGCACAAATGCTCTCCATTAGATGGCTAACACATAACGATTCAATAATACGTCCCTGAGAAAGCAGAATGGCCAACATTTGATAGCGCAAAATATTTGGCTGAGAATAAGGCAAAATAAATCAGTTTCAGTACTGAACATTTTTACATCATTGATCGCAAGTGCAATGTTGCCTTTTACAGATACTATCAGAGTAAGTAAGTGATATTACTTTCATAAGCCTTTATTGTATAGCTTGGAGATGTGCATACTATATCAAGAGATTTAAAATACTGGAAATACTGTGTAACTTGGCATAAAAATTTAAAGTCAGGTGCTGAGAGTGTAGATGAGGAGTTATCGGCTTGTCATAGCTCAGTGCTGATATATTTTAGTGCCAACCTGTGAGGATGCAGAAGAAAAGCTTAAAGGGAATCCCAATAAAAAATAAAGATGAAAAAAGTCATATAGCATATACAGGCAGTCCCCGAGTTACATACATCCGACTCCTACTTACAAGCAGAGGCTTTTACTGTACATCAGGGGTAGTTGTAATGCAACGCGCACGTCCTGATGAGGAGTGCCCTCCGTTTTGGGTCTGGTTCGTTGTACTGTACGTACATTAAAGGAAGTTGGCTCTTGTTAGACCTGCAGATAAGGGGTGCCCGCCTCCTCTTCCGGGTCACTGTGAGGTTTTTACTGCTGTCTGTATACTCATTAGAAAGATTTACTCTCACTTCCTGTCCTTGAGACAACAGAAAGTGAAAGGAAATCTAACCATAGGAAGGGAAATTCACTCCTGTAAGAGTGATCATGGGAAAAAGGTGTCTCCACTGAAGCTTTATTACCAAACCTTGTTTCCACGACAACCCAAAATTTTACAAATCCAATTGTCACATTGGACAGAAAGTGAGGTGAAATCTTCTGAACAGGGGCACACACAGCAGAACAAACTTTACAGGGGGTTAACCCTTCCCTGTGCTATCCAAAACAAAAACAACAAAAATTTGGGCTGGAGTTCCAACTTACATACAAATTCAACTTAAGAACAAACCTACAGTCCCTATCTTGTTCGTAACCCGGGGACTGTCTGTATACCATATTTATCGCTCCAAAAGACGCACCTCCCCCCGCCCCCCCAAAAGGTGCACAAAAATGTCTGTTTGTCTTATGGAGCGAATATTCCCCCCAGATCTCGACAATCTCCTGCGCCAGCAGCCGTGCTGCCTCACCTATCGCACACACCACATGCATCCAGCGGCTCCCACAGGGTGATGTGTGTGTGTGTGTGAGAGCTGAGGCGGCGGGGCTGACTGTGTACCAGCGTCATTTACCTCTTCCATAATGCCGCTGCCCGTGCTGCCGTTGTCTAACTTCTGTGTCTGACCGGCTTCTCACTTTCCTGTGTCATGCCACATGACAGGGAAAAGGAGGAGTCTCAGTATGCAGAAGTTAGACACAGGCAACATGGCAAGCGGCATTGTGGAAGAGGTAAATAACGCTGGTACTCTGTCAGCCCCGCCGCCTCAGCTCTCACACACACACCTCCCACTCATACCATGGTCAGGTGCATCTTATGGAGCGAAAAATACGGTAATTACTGCACACGCTTTTTTGTAGTTTAAAGTGACATTTAAGTCAAAGATATTTTTTCCTCCCCCCAATGTTAATTAAAACACTTACCTTAAATGGTGTTACTTAATCCGATCTTCTTTCCTGTCATTTCAGCTGTCCCTCCAGCGTTGCAGCGAGTCTCCTCTGTCCTTGCTGCCACTTCCTGTCCCACGGTGTCTGCATGCGGGTGCACGCTGACCATATACTTACCTTGGGTCTCTCCTCGTCTCCCAGCCTGAAAATGTTAACGGCGCATGTGTCCGCCCCAAGATGCTTTGCGGCCACCCGAGAATTTTCACATTTTCGGACGGGAGCGTGCGGGGAAGACACAGGTAAGTTTAGACCTCTTTTAAAGCGTTTTTTTAAACACTTTTACATATATCTACTGCTTGCTAGCACTTGATTTATGCAAAAACACTGGAGGGTTTAATAACCCTTTAATGTAATTAAAAATGACCCATCCATTTAAAACTGCAGCTGCCGTAATGTTCTAAAACTGTAAAAAAAAATTCAATGCAATATGGTACCTTACGGTGTTCTGTACACAGTCGGTGTAAAGAACGCCCCCCAGAAATTTCACTTCCTGATTCTGTGATTGGCTGACTGATTTTCCCAGAAGTCTACTCTAAGATGCAATTAACATTTTAGGCATCCTCTGCAATAGGAATTTTATTTTGGTGGCAATGGTCAGATATTCTCTAAAGGTTCATTAATACTAACACAGACACTGCACCTTTCCTCATTACAACACAGAAATCCACCTCCTGATTATAATGACCCCCAGACACTCCCATTTGGGGGTCAGTCTGGAAAGGACATGCTGCAACAAACAGATTTTTCTTCAGAACAGAAAGCCGTAGCAATCTGCAACAACGTTTGTTAAAATCCAGGCAAAGTACATTGATCATCCAGAGGGGATTGATTTTTCTTCCCAACGAAAGGGGAGTTACTCTTTAAAATGCATTTAAACCCTAACTAACCCTGAACTTTCCCTATTTGATCCCAAGTGGCCTGCAAAATATACTATTGAAAGCATTTCATTATGTCTGTTTGATCTTGCCACAGATCTTGTGAGATGATAACTTCCTTACTCTGTCTGTAATGACTGTTATCCATCACATTGGTCTCAGCTATCTCTGAGGTCTGCAAAACCATACCCCCATAACAGATCACAAAAATATAGGAGGAGAATTTGAAAAAAAAATGGATCTCTACACTGTCATGGATGGAGCGGTGTGAAATACAGGCGATGCTTAATCCGGCTTTTGACAGCTATGGTAGGTTACACAGCAGCAGGCTTGCCCACTGCTGTGTAACCTAATACAGTGAGGCCAGAGCTACAACAGCCTCTGACTCCAAGCTCTGTAGATGGTTTGGACCAATGGCAAAGCACCATTGGTCCAAGCCCTCCAATCAAAAAAAAACAAAACACTGAGGGCATTCATCTAGATGCCTCATCAGTGACGAGCAAGTGAGGGACAGGGAGGCTCCTCCATGTCTCCTCCCTCCCTCCTCCACACATAGCTCAGGGACCGAGTCTGGAGTGAGGCGGGGGCAGGCCAGGGGGAATGCCACTGCGTATATATTTTCTGATCGTCATTAGATTTGAACCTTTGCAAGGATAATATGGCTATAACTTCTTTTAATTGGAACTATATTTAGAAACATTTTCTTAAAGAATATCTATGGTCAAAAAATAATAATCTGTATTTCTATATTGAATTCCCATAAGTTCTATCCCGCTCGTCATAACCAGATCCATCTAGAAGTTTGTAAAACGTACTTATTTAAGATGCCTATAGGATGGACTTCCTCACTGACACCATTTCAATCAGCCTTGTGAATATGAACTTCCATGTGTGACCACATCATGTAAATCAACGTCCGAACAATGTAACTTTATAATTGCTTGCTGGAAGCAATGCATGATGGGATATGTAGTGTTGAGAAATGGAGATTGCATCAGATCAAGCAGCAGGGAAGGAGACACAAAGCACACTGGCAATCCAGGAAGTTGTTGTAAGTGATGAGCAGACGGAAGGTGACACTCACTACATACATTTTTCCAAGTAAGCTTTGATCGCATTATCAAAAGCAACTCCAGTATGTATTCCTATTACAATGCCGATGTTATAACAGGAGAGTATACACTGGGACTTTGCAACTCCTTTAAAAGTTTAGTCATTCTGCATTTGCTTTACTTTCACTGATCTGCAAGGCTAAAAAAAGTCTTGTCACGTATGTCTTGGCCTTGTGCCTGGTCAGCAGACTAAATTCCTGAGACTGGTGGTAATGCTAAAACAAACAGAAAGAGTTTGAATACAAATGGTCATTTTGCTGTTAGCCGGGAAATGACCCTGCATATAGTGTTTGGTGTGGAATAAATCTAATCAGTTTAGATTTGTGCTTTCTGGGCCTGGTATTAGCTCTCTGTTTACACATAGGTGTTCAGGGTTAAGCGTTTGCGGGTTCAGGAGTTAAAGTGAAATGAAAGTCAATAGGTTTTTAAGCTAATTCAAATGCTGATCAATTTAGTTAAAATGGATGCTGCTCCTGTTTTCCCCTGAGCACTGGCTCCAATATCCTTCTGGTGGCTCCTTTCCTTTGTGGGATCCTATGGAGTCACCCTTGTGTGTGCTAGTAAGCTGCGTGTGTCACTACAAACACACAGCCACAGTAAGGCAAGGATCTCTGCTTTGCCATTGGTCCAAGCCATCCACAGAGCTCACGCCTCGAACACAGAGTAGAGGCTGTGACAGCTCTTGCCTCACTAGTTAGGTTACACAAGCAGTGGGGAAGCCGGCTGCTGTGTAACCTAACTACCGGTCAATTAGCAGGCAGCGCTCCATCCATGACAGACACCGCGGGGAGGATTTCCGTGCTCTGCAACCTGTAACATGCTGATCTGAATGGAGAAAAAGCTGTCAGCTTTAGACTTGAAGCTGACAGCTTTTTCCTCCATAATACTAGGTGAGGCTCTGCCTCACCTCCCTCCCCTGACTGCATGTCCCTGCAGAGAGCGCCACAGGCAGGTCGGATCCCGACAAAGACTGTTAACATCCACCCAGCTGGCTGATTGACAGCGGGCTCTGCCTATCTAGAGGCAGAGCCAGCTGTGCCCGACCCCTCCCCAGGGAGGATCGGAGATGGGAATACCTGTGGGGAGTCTTGAATGACAATCATGGCTCCCTGTAGGGAGATGATCGAGAAGTGAGCGAGCAGCAGTATGTGTTTGTTCACTTCCCGATCAATAGAGCTGACGTGTGACAGTTTCAATGTCACACGTCTGCTCGAACTATGAGGGTGAGTGAAAATCACTTATCTCATAGCTCTTTTAAACGAGAACGATGAGGTTAGGGCTTTTCCCCATAGTTCTCCTTAGGGTAACGGGAGGACACAAACTAGCGCTCTCACCTGACCCTAAGCTCAGTATACCGCGAGCTACAGCTCGCGGTATACTGAGACGCCGCAGCTGAAGCGGATCCCGACAATTCCATTCCGCCAGTCAGCGCTGGAGGATCGGAGCAGGGAGGGGGGAATCCAGCCCCTCCCCTGTCACGGCAGAGAGCTGTGACAGGATCGAGAAGTGAGCGAACGCCGGTATGTGTTCGCTCACTTCCCGATCTACTGACAGTCTCATTGTCACAGGTCGGCTAGAACTATGAGGTGAGTGAGGTGAGAGGTCGGCACTCACCTCATAGTTCTCCTTTAATACAACTTTAAAGCATTATTTAGTTTGCGCTGCACTACTGCCGCTAGATGGCGCTGAGGAGCATAGAAAACGCTTATGCTCCTCAGCGCCATCTAGTGGTGCTAATGACATGCAAATGGTCTCTGCCCAGCTATGCACTGGGTAGAACATTTATAACTGAGCCCGCACATGCAAAACACATTCAATCATGGGGCTCAGCAGCACATGTGGGTGTTACCTAGGGCAATCTGAATGCTAGTACACCCTGCCTAGGAACTCCCACTCCACTAGACTAACATCTTCGCATCAAGGCATTTTGATATTTGCATAAATCCTCCCAAGAGCCAACCCACTGCATGCATCAGGGCTAAAGGCTCTAAGGAGTAGTATTGAGGCAGGGTGGTGTATTGTTTTCAGGAGGCTATGTGCAACACCCTGTCGAGAATATCTGCAAGGAGCATGTCAAAGATTACAACCATACTTGATTATTATATACATGAGGTAATTCACTAAAAGAAGAAAATATTCACTTAAGTTAGTGAAAAGAGTAAAGCTGTGTTTTCTTTGAATTAATCATGTGTTGCAAAATGTAAAGGAAATCAAATTTTTTCCTTGCATACTGTTGTATGATTGAGACAAACAGATTTATTTAACTCACAAAGCTACGTGAACCTTCTCTACTCCTCTACTAAACGCCCATTACCCAGTGTGTACACTTTTCCTTGTTTTAAGTGCACAGTTATATTCATTTTCCTAAATATGTTGTTGTTGATTGAATGACACAATTAGCTGTCATTGTTTCACTGTATTGTTTGCAGAATTACGGGTTATGTCATGAAATGATAATGCATGCTGCAATTTCACGGCGAGCGTTATTTGTGAAGCCTTTCATTTCGAATAGTTTGAATTCAGGAAAAGGTTTTATTGCACGGGTCAGATTTAACCACTACATGTTATTTTTCCTATAAAAGTATTAATCTTTTTTTTGTGAGCGAACGCCGTTATCTGTTCGCTCACCTCCCGATCTACTGAGCCGACCTGTGACAGTCTCACTGTCACAGGTCGGCTAGAACTATGAGGTGAGTGGAAATCACTCATCTCATAGTTCTCCTTTAAGCCCTGTAAGTTGTGGATGGATCAGACTTGTTTTTCCAGCACATCCCACTGATGCTCCATTCGATTAAGATCTGGAGAATTCGGAGACCACGTCAATACCCTAAACTCGTTGTTGAGTTCCTCAAACCATCCTTGAACACTTTTTGCAGTGTGGCAGGGCACATTATCCTGCTGAAAGAGGTCACTGCCATCAGGGAATACCGTTTCCACCGTTTTCGGGTGTACTTGGTCCGGAACAATGTATACGTAGGTGGTATGTGTCAAAGTAACATCCACATGAATGGGAGGACCCGAGGTTTCCCAGCAGAACATTGCCCAAAGCATCACACTGCCTCTGCTGTCTTGCCTATCTCTCAGTGGTCATATGCTATGGCTAATTGGAATAGGAATATATATCTTTATTTGAAAGCTGACCATTTCATTGAGGGATTCTGCCATTGTTTCCTGTAAATTAGATTGCAGCCAGTTCTGGTTAGCTACACACTAGTGATAAGACTAGGCTTGGTGCAAGCTCAGTTCCCCTGAAAGTTCGGCCACGCCCATTCAAAACTCTGAACACCACCCATGCAGCAGCTGTCACCCGATCATTAGTTTGAATGGATGATGGTAGAAGAGGGCATGACAGAGCACATGATCTAGTACATCAAAACTGTAAGTCCCTTTCTATCTTACACCGTTGTCATCCGCACTCTGCCTTGCACTGCTATCATCCGCACTCTGCCTTGCACTGCTATCATCCGCACTTTGCGTTACACTGCTGTCATCCGCACTCTGCGTTACACTGCTGTCATCCGCACTTTGCGTTACATTGCTGTCATCCGCACTTTGCGTTACATTGCTGTCATCCGCACTTTGCATTACATTGCTGTCATCCACACTTTGCGTTACATTGCTGTCATTCACTTTGCGTTACATTACTGACCTCCGCACTCTGCGTTAGATTACTAAACTCTGCACTCTGCATTACATTATTGACCTCAAAAAAGTTCACAAGCACTCCAGCATGTAGAAAAGTCATTGTTTATTGACTTCACAAGTATATTTATCTGTTTTGCCTGAGGAAGGGACTTTGCTGTTCCAAAACGTCGCTCTGATGATGTGACACCTGTGAAGTCATGAACATTGCCTTTTCTACATGCTGGAGTGCTTTTGACCTTTTTGAATTTTTTGGATTTATTTTGCGGAGGCATCCGCGGTCATTTCAGCACCCACCCTACAATTAGGGTTTTCTATCCGGTCAGAAGTGCAATGGGTGTGTATGGTTTTTGAACATTACTGACTTCCGCACTCTGCGTTACATTACTGACTTCCGCACTCTGCGTTACATTACTGACCTCCGCACTCTGCGTTACATTACTGACCTCCGCACTTTGTGTTATATTACTGACCTCCGCACTTTGCGTTACATTACTGACCAGGTTTCTTGATTGGCCGGCCAGGTGGCTCAGGCTGGGTACCGGAGGAAGGCTGCATTCTGGCTGGAGAGGCCCCGGGGGTGACAGGCTGGACATACCAAGGTAAGAGGGGGCAGACTTTCTTGTTAATCGGGAAGCCGGGTGGCGAGTCTTTACACACTGCCCGGCTTCCCGGCTAATCAGGAAGCCAGGTGGCGAGTCATTACATGCCACCTGGCTTCCTGAATGGGACTTCCGTTACTCTGTAATTGGTATCGGCGAGTTCCGGAAAAAAATTATTGGTACTCGGTACCAAAATACCGGTATCGGTAAATCCCTACTAATTTCCTTAAAGTGACATTAAACCCTCAGATTTTTTAACATAAACCAATACTGTAATGTGCGCCTTACTGTAATCCATGGTTGTTTCCCTTCTCTTTGCTGCTCTTCCTTTTAAATCCGTATATCTTCTCATGCTGGGCAGAACTTCTGTTTTGCAGCAGACTGCCTTGTCTCTGGAATGGATACATGGTGTCTGTGTGTAGGTTTGCAACCTGAGCCAGCACTACACGAAGAGGCACTCAGCTGCAAAGGGAAGTTCTCCCCCAGCATGAGAAGACATGAGGGTTTTAAAGGAAGAGGGTTTAATGTCACTTTAAGCCATTATATTTGGTATTGTATAGCTGGTTATTATACTGCCATCTTGTGGTAATTTACGTTATTGCCTCATGTTTTTCTGCATTCCCTCCTCTTGTGTGTAATGTACCGCCCTTCTTCTTCAAGTAGTCGTTTTTTTGCCATCAAAATGGCTGACTGTAACATGGCCACTTATTAATCTCCAATACATGCTTGCAAACATTACCATCTCTGACCTGCAAAAACCATCTGTTCATTCATCTGCTGTGCCCTGTTGTCTGCTGTAACCCTGATGCATGCAATAAAGCACTTTGTAGATGAAAAGGTATTTGGTGAGCTCAGCTATCTGATTAGGATGGTCCACAGTGATTGTATCTGCTTATACAGGCCAGGCATAGAGGTTTCAGCAAGGGGAAAATCCCTAATACAACAATCGGAATCAGAATAAAAGGTAAAACCTTTCATACATACAGTATGTATTTTTAATACTGCATGTTTACATGTTTGCCTGGAGTCCAGCTCTATATGAACAATATGTACCTTCAAAGAGTATATTCTGCTCACCAGTGGGGTCACTTGTCTGATTGCATTTGATAAACACCTCCTAGAAAATAAGAAAGTGTAAAAAAAAATAATGAATTGAATTGTGGCTCGCAGTGAACACAGTCATCTTCTAATAAATAATGGAAGAGTGATTGAGAACAGCAATTGTATATGGGTCATATTAAACCTGCTTCATACAGTTTTCAACAAAACACAGCAGAAATTTCACAATAAAGTTGAAAGAAACAGAGCCAGCTGTCTAACACACAAACATTATCAAAGAAACCCATCATCCTTCTCGAGCACAAACATACGCCTATCGCATTTCGAATTTCTCCTCTTCCGGGATTTTAATAAAATAAATTCTCATCTGCCCCTTTTACAGGCCTTTGAGTGAGATTCTGATCATATTCTTAGGTTTGGAGTATTCCCTTAGGTCTTATGCTTGTCTAGAACAATCTTCCTACCTACTATTGCTGCTCCTATAATGGTATCCATATGATATTGGCTCTGTAAAATGGAAGCTCAGCAGTATTGTCTGTGGTCCTTCTGAAGCTGATCTTTTCCCCAATACTGATTAACCCTACCTTGTCCTTCACTGTGCCAGCTTGCCAGGTTAGGCCAGACAACTAAATTGCCAGGTTAGGCCAGTTCATCTGCCCACCCAAATCTTCATCTGTTGCAGGTTGAAATAATTAATTTAGAAGGGTTCTGTTTCAAGAGCTGCTTCATGCTTTGACATACTATTATAATTGTTTTCAATATTATTATTATTATTATTAGATGATGATTTTTACTATTTAAGACCCAGTAGGAGCTAGCCATAAATGGGGTTCTTAAAGTGACACTAAACTAAGGAGTTGGCTCTTAAAAATTCAATCAAGTACCTTAACTATTAACAAAAATGTATCGGCTGTACATCCTCAAATCATCTCTTAATTGGTGCTGACATGTTCATAAGAAGATGAAGAAAAACATTTATTCATGCCCAGAATTCTTCAGATATATGTTAATATAAAGATTCATAATAAGAAAACTTGGCGAGTTTGTTCATGGTGACTCTTAGTCAAAATAATCCAAAACTCTGACTAATGATGGTGGTAGAGATTCTCTTTTGTAAGATGCTGCCTGTGGAGGCATTGTGTAGTCTGTTTACTGATGAGATAGTTACAAGGCAACTATAAAAATACAAGAAGAGACTTTTTTTTAAATTTGGGGTCATTCGTTGGATCATAGTGGTATTGGGAGCCACTCACGGTGGCATTAAACTCAGGAGTTAAACCTTAACATACATTAAAGTACCCTAACTAGTAACAATACTGTACCTTGATTGTGCATCACTCGGCTGTAGATCCTCAAATCATGCCTGAATTGGTGCTGACACTGTCCTTCCTTCTGGAGTGTGGCAACTTTTGTTCCCCATGGTCCCGATATGTGTTGTAAAGTAGCCGGCACTCCAAGCTCAATTACGTGATGGACTACAATCTCAACACAAATTAGTAAACTAAACATCAGATTGTAGCCCATCATGGGAGTGAGCTTGGAGGAGTGACTACTTTACAACACACACAGGGACCATGGGGAACAAGCGTAGCCACCCTCCAGAAGAAAGGACAGTGTCAGCACCAATTCAGAGATGATTTGAGGATCTACAGTGGACTAAGGATTCTCTATTAGTACACGTTATAGCCAAATATTTGTGGACAGCTGATCATCACACTCTTCGAAGTGACCTCGATTCATGAATGAGTTCAGATGTTTCCAGTGAAGGTTACTGTAAATGCTACAGCATATAAAGACACTCTAGACAATTGTGCACGTCCAACCTTGTGGCGACAAGTCCTTTTTCTGTTCCAGAATGGCTATGTCCCTGTTATCAAAGCCAACTCCATAAAGACATGGTTTGACTAGCTAGGTCTACTCATTCAACATCAGACCTGACTTTACAAATGGTCATTTAGCTGAATGGTCACAAATTCAAAGAGACACACTTCAAAATCTTGCCAAAAACCTTCCCAGGAAATTAAATGTTGTTACAGCCACAAGGGGTGGGGGGTGCGGAGCCCATATTATTGCCGATGGGTTTGAAATACATTGTTAGCAAGCTATTATAGGGTTGATGGTGAGGTATCTGCACACTTATGACCATATGGTATTTCTGCAGAGAGCTTCCCTTCCAGAAGATGATCACAGAGGAATGATCACGACTGAAAATTCACATTTCCAGGCTTGAAGGCTGTCCTGCCACATCCACAAGGTGGTGCAAGAAGCCAGCAGGAGCCTTGGTGTTAGGAACTGGATCTGAACCCAGGGCCTCTGCTGTAGCTGGCAGTGGTTCTACCTGCTGAGCCACCTTAGAACCTTGGATAGCTCCTTGCCTGATCTCCCGTGTAATCCTCAGTTAAGCCTTGTTTCTGCTGAACTCTGAACTCCTTGCTCCTCCCTTGAACTTCCTATTTAAGCCATGCCTCTACACTTCCTGTTTGCCAGAATATTGTGCTCCTGCCAATATCTTGCTTCCTGCTCCCTCTGTGATATAATCTGCTCATACTGCTACCCGTGTACCGATCTTTTGCTGCTGATTCACCGACTACTCTCATCGTCTTCCACTTCATACCTGATACCTTGGCTACTGACCTCGGCTTGATCTCTGACTATGCTTCTACCTGCTCCTATACTACTACTGTCCGCTTGTGTACCAAACTCTGCCTGTTTGACTACGACTTTGCCTACTGTTTCAGCTACTGGACTCCGAGCCTGATCCAGATCATGACACTTGGGACCTTCATCTTCCTTCTTCACTAACAAGCCCTTTTACTTCACTTTCATTACTAGAGATACACATCATCTAACTTCATCTATGGCTGAGCTAATACTTTAATGTGACCCTATCAATTAAAGTCACCCTATAAAAAAAAAAGAGCTCCAACTATTATCCAACACTTGGGAGTGTGTCACATCCCTGGTCCCCCTCTGGGTGCTGTGGTTCCTTCCACCAACCCCAAAGTCAGTGGAGGACACAGTAGTGCCATTTGGGTGTGCGGAAGGAATCACATCGCCCAAAAGGGGAAACAGTATCCAACTCACTTTTATGTGTGAAATAACAATGTTATGGTTTCTATAAAATGTTTTAAACATAACATTTTACAGGTTTAGTTTAATACAACGGGATAATAATAATAACTTAAAAAACTATACAAACACATGCTAAATAATTCTCAAATTATACATGTAATATGCCTTTATGTGAACTTAATAAAAAGAAGTCTAATTGGGTTTCATAATCCTTTTTTTTTTTTTGGTCTGACTTAATTGTCACTAAGAGGATAATCCATATCAGCATTCAGCAGTAATTGAAGAGGCTCAGGGATTTCAGGTTAGAGTTGAGTATCCGGCAAGCCTGGAGAGGCCTTGAATGAAGTGGAGGTATTGATCCAGAATTAGACTTTCTATGGGAAGTGAAAAGACTAAATCTCCATTTCTGGCATGAGGTACATCTCCTTGCTGCGTTTCATTTACATATTTCATTATTTCCCTCCAATTTATGGATTTAATCCGCACAAAAACAACACTTTGAGGCTGTTTACGTGGCTGATGGTAAAGGTTAAGAGCGGACGGTATGATAAAATGTTGTCGTGAATAAACAAGAAGGAGCAATGGCAGACTAAATAGTGCTCATTTAAGGTAATTTAATCAAAAACATATATTTAATAAAAGGCATCCATGAGCTATTCTCACTGAAGACTGTTTAGTGGTCTTTAGTAACAAGATTGTTTGTTTAAAATGTTCTGTTAGCTAAATATATCTTTATGTTTGTATGAAAGGATCCTTGAGCTGTAGCCCAAATCCTACAGACCTGACAATTTTATTCTAATAATATTATGATAACATAATTGTGTCACCTCCACGCTCAATTATAAGGATATTAGTACTCACTAAGAAGTTGCAGGACCACATAAATAAGTAACACTGCAAGCCTTGGGGGTACATTAATCCTTAAAATGTGCCTCTGGGGAATTAAAAACGAAATTGGCTTGTAAACATTATAGCAGCAGGCACTAGAGACAATCCAATAATGGGAACATCACCACTTTCAAACAGCCCAGGGTAAGTGGTTCATAACCAGGTCACTATTTTTATTTGGGAAAGGACTCCAATGAGGATCCCTTCCCCCCACGAGCTCACTGATCTACTGTAGGTGACATTATTTTAATAAAGATTATCCTAACAGAAGGGTGTTGTTTTGGTAGCTCAAATTTGTGTGCCTACGGACTCCAGAGATATATCCCAGGATGGCGTGACATTCCATCCTGCACAAAGTATTTGGCTGTAAAAACGGCCGCTGCCCGCGGCCGTCAGGGCCCGTCACCCCCCCTGGCTAAAAGAATCCTCCGGCGCAGAGGCTCCCTCCGCCACATACATACTGTACAGAGCCGCTACAGATGCAGCTCTGTACTCGGCGGCCGCTCACTCCTCTAGGCTGACCTCTGGAGGCCCCCGCGGGCGGCCCTTTGCAGTGCCTGATTAGATCCAGCCAGCCCGGATCGCATCG
>NW_017306406.1:1304149-1331315 GCF_000935625.1 Nanorana parkeri | reverse complement strand
GGTCACCCTACACCAGGGATCCCCCACTAACCACCAGGGAGCCCCCACTGGCCACAGTGGAGCCCCCACTGGCCACAGTGGAGCCCCCACTACCCATCTGGGAGCTACCACAGAGCCACCACTGATTATTAGGGAGCCCCCACAGATCCCGCACTGACCAGCAGAGAGCCCGCACTGACCACCTGACAGTCCGCATTGGCAACCTGAGAGCCTAATTAGGGAGTCGTCTCTGCTGCACCCACACGCACCCGTGTAACTCTCTGGACCCCGGATGAGAGCCTGCACAACCCTCCTGAGACTCTGTGACATCAGGCGGAGAACCCAGAGCAACAGAGTATGTAGCTTCATATTATTCTGCATTGCTGTAATATGTATTGCTGAGATTTTTAGTTCTCTATAGCTGATGCTGTTCTGCATTGCTGTATAATGGTATTGCTGGGAATTGTAGTTCTCTATAGCTGTTGGTAGTCATTATTGCTGGGATTTATAGTCCTCTATAGCTGATGGTATTCTGCATTGTTGTGTAATGTATTGCTTGGAATTGTAGTTCTCTATAGCAAATGCCATTCTGCAATGCTGTACAATGTATTTCTGAGATTTATAGTCCTCTATAGCTGGTAGTATTATTCTGCATTGCTGTATAATGTGCTGAGATTTGTAGTCCCTCTACAGCTTGGAGTTAGTGGCAGAACTACCAGGGTCGCAGCAGCCGTACACACGCACATCACTGATGAGGCATCCCTACACTACAAGTGTGCTATAATTTTCCTCAACCGATAAATTTATCTGCCGCGTCTCTTCCAGGTGCACATGCCATGAAGAAAGGGGGTCATAAAAAAAGCTGATTCGGATGACTCGGCCCCACTGGAAGTGACACAGTCGAGAAAATGTATAGGATCGAGAAAAATTATAGAACACTGACATCGACACTGTCCGGCCCCTCCCACAGCTCACAGCCCAGAAACATGGACAGCCAGCAGCGGTCTACAGTGGTCTACAGAGTGCCTAAGAAGTGGACATGGAGCGGAGTAAGGCCAGAACCATGTAGGGAGCCCAGTGGGAGGAGAGCACCATCCCCCAGCCAGTCACCCCTTTCATGGACTTACTAGGAGTCCTCACATCTCCCGACCATTCACACTACTGTTACATGGATGGCAAAAGTGGCAGACAGGGGCGGGGGAAGAGGCAGAGCGGGAGGGGGGCCAAGTTGCTGCACCATGGGCCTCTGGGTTGTACTTGCCCCCAGGCTAAAAGTTGCCAGTCAGCCCCTGCTGACATATGGATCCTGGACATCCAGGGTTGTACAGACATAGACTCCAGACTCACCAGACCTTTTAAGCATCTCAGTGTAGATCCACTTGTGATACAGTGAATGGTAATTGGAGTAACAGGTGAGCAGGGGGCGAATATAGAGCCATGCTCCAGAGGTTCTCTATGTTCCAGGCACCTCCAGCACATATCAGCTGTCAGGCGGTGCCGTGGACTCACAGCATCGGTAGGAACCCACTGGCAGGAAGCGGACAGGAAGATCCAAAGAATTAGGTACAAGAGGGCAATCTAAAGGGGTAGTCAAGTCCAGTCCGGGTTGAGGCAGGCAGCTAAGATTCAAAAGCGGTAGACAGGCCAAGGGGTCGGTAACCAGGAAGTTCAGATGAGGGGGTCAGGAAACACAGCAGCATCCAACAAAGAGGCAAGGTGATCACACCATAGAGGTGGAATAACTCAGCAAAAATCCAGGGCTCTGACCAGGTTTTCATAGCCAGTGGAATCAAGGCCACCCCCTGGTCGACGGGGCAACCAGGAGGCTTCTCTGTCCGGGAGCCAATGGCAGGAAGAGAGGGAAGGAATGTGTGTGCTGGGAACCTCTCCTAGCAAGACCCACACCTGACGGCCCTAATGGGCGCAGGCGCGCTACGGGGGCCCCCGTGCATGCACGCGCAGTCGGTCTACCACGTGCCGCGCATGAGCACCCGCCACTGTGGTGCCAGGAGTTCTGCCAGGCCGAAGGAGCCCTATGGCCTACACCGTACCCGGCGGCCCCAAAGAGAGGTGACACCCCTGGTTCCCTGACATGAGCTTCCCTGGTTCTCCTCCTCTGATAACAGCTCAGGCCTCCTCCATACTTGAGGCCTAGGGAAACTCTGCTCTCACTCCAGCCTCTACTCACTCCAGGCCTCAGTCCTAGCCTGGAGGGTGGCTGGATAGCACACAGTCTAGTGCTAATCCATGGCTGGTCCCAACCAGTCTGAGGACATGGCAACTCCCTCCTATATATACTGTATACCCTATCCCAGCATGCACCACTGGTTGAGAGAAACCCAGTGATTTGCTGCTGTACTGTACATACACTTACAGTGTACCTCATAGGCTGTCCCACAATACAGAAGAGTCAAACTCCTCCTATGTGGGTACAGTCAATGCCAGACACCTGGAATTAACGAGATAAATGCCACTATAATCCAGCCAGGCCGACCACAACCCCGGCAATCACTCAATGTCTAGTAGCCACCTCACAAAAGCTTTTCTTTTATGGGATTTCTAGTGAGGGAGTCTTCTGTATTTTGACAATTTCTTCTCCCATTGCACTGCCTTCATTTTAGTTGCCAATCCCCCTTTTCAGGGCCCCTTAGCATGTGCAATAATGAGCTAATTTTTGTGTACTGAAGCCTATTACATTGAGGCAGCCCAATTAATTTTTAATGGGCTGGTGTTGCACTTCTGACGAATAAACTCCACAGTGCGATCGGGTTGGGTTAAATTAGGGTGCTTTAATATGAACTGCAATAGAATGGAGGACACTCATCACTGAGGGAACAAGTGTGTAACTCACTAAACAATAATACAGTATAATACAGTATATAAAGCATAACAACTGTGCAGGTACAGTACAGAATTATTGTGATTAACATCCAAATGCAGAATCAACATGTGCTCTGTCTGCTGGGAACATCCTCCCCAAAAGCTGCACTAAGGAAGATGCCACCTGTCCTATAATCACACTGCATTTACTTTCACTTGTCACTGGAACATTAGCTAGACCAGTTTAATCTATTATATTCCCAGTTATGCTTATAAGAATCATCTCCCTTACCTGCAATAGAATGGAGGACACTCATCACTGAGGGAACAAGTGTGTAACTGACAGGAAGTTCCCTCAGAAACAAGTAACTAAGTTTCCCTTTCCACTTACAGTGCAGCAGGTGCTCTGGTAAATGTGTCCTCTCTCTACAAACAGGATTTTAGCTTGGAGTGTCACTGTGTCCTCTCTGTAAAAACAGGAGTTTAGCTTAGAGTGTCAATGTGTCCTCACTAAGAGAACCTTAACATGTTATTAGAATATTATTTTGGGGGTGTCTAAGTTTACATTCTTTACACTCTCCCCCACAAACTTTTATGTCGTCCTCGACATATGCAAAACCTGTATGGTAAAACATAATGTGCTTGTTGTCTGACAACACAGTTGGGTAGTCAGGGGTCCGTGTTACCAGAGGAAACATCCTCTCTGTGACAGTTGCTCCCATATTTACAAAGTCACAAAATCTCACTAGGCCTATTGTGCGCTATAGTACCTGGTGAGGTATTCTTGCTGGTACAACAAGCTATTTGGTAAACCCCTTTCCTCACTTACTTGTGTAAGTTACTGTAGTCAGACTAGAGATGGTGGTAAACTAGAGTACACACTCTTACTCCGTATTATTGTCAGTGGACAAAGCCAAGGCATTCTTTCCTCTTGATTTACTTGAATAGCCTGGGTGATGCTGCTGATGACTTTGGGATCTATTTCTTGAGAACATTGTTGCATGTACTGCTCAGGACTCAGTGGCATACGACAAGGTACATCTGCATCCATATTTATTTTTCCAAATTTTGGCATCAAAGGGGTTAATTTAGTATATATCCTCCTTTGCCTTATTCCTTGTTTCTATTCCCCTCAGCAGACAGGTTTTTTCTTCACCATACACTATTACAGGGATTGCACCAACTTTCTTTCACTCACAGACTGCTATTTCTATATGCAGCATTCACTTCTGTGTCTTTTCTGTGACATATTCACCCGGCCCCACGTTTGGGCGCCAATTCTGGCAGTACACCTCAATGTGCTAAAAGGTCTACCTGCACCATTATTTTTACCACAGTACATCACAATGAACAGGCAGTGCATATCTGTTTGATCTGGTGCACTGATTAGGTGTATTGGTGTACCATTCAAAATGAATGGCAATGTAAGCGCAGTCAGTTTAGTCCGTTAGCAGGGAAAGCAGTTTATTGCACAGTTTTTAGAATGCACAGGTCTGAATAGACCAGACCTTGCCTGATAGAAAATCAGTATAACATGTTTTTGTTTTTTTTTTACATTCCACTACGTAAAGTAAATGAAATGTGAAAAAACAATATGGGGTAGAGTCACTAAAGGACTCACTTAGACAGTCGTTGTTTTCCCGCAATTGACTTACATTTTAAAACACACCTCAAAGGCAGGTCAGCACATTCCCATTTACCTTGATGGTGCCGAATGGATAACAATTCCTAGACCTGCTTTGCATTGTGTTTCTTAGGATGCAGTAGGTCCTATTGAAATGCAGCAAATGCAGCTGTTTGCTTCGACCTGCATTTAAAGGCATGCATCTGAGCAGCTCTGCATTCAAATGCAGAAGTCAGCCGGCGGCACTAAACCATTTGCAGAGAGATTTAAGGATTTCTATAGAAAAAAAAACCTATGGTAGTAATATATGCACACAAAAAAAGAGATTCCGGAACACAGTACAAAGAAACAGAACAATAAAATCTACCTTTTAATCAATCTTATTAAAAAGGACTACTCGTGTCTCAAAGCCACTCAGAGTGTTGTACATAAAAAGATAAATGTAATTGCAGAGACTTCGGCTACATTGGAGTATGTATAAGCAAATTACATCCATAATAGCAACAGAACCCAAGTTATCATAGATTATCTGCACCTAATAACCTTCAAGTGCTGGAAAATGCATGATAATTGCTCTAAACAAAGTCCCAGTTGAAGAATTTCCTTGAAAGAAACTCATTCCGCATCTAATATTGTTGAGTTGAATCTAATTGCCCACAAAGGAAGCAGTCAGGTGAGTATTTTAGATAGATGAACAACAATAAATTGTAATGTACAGCATGCTTAAAGTTGCAATATCCGGTATGCAGACACACAGAGCATACAGCCCCATCTATCCCAATGGGGTATCCATAGTAGTTCATAAAATTAACTGGTAGTTGGCAACTATAACCCTCCAAATGATATGTCTGACCACAAAATTAGGCCACATCAAGCACTGTCCACCATATAAAGTGTGATCATGTGTCACTACTGTCCATTGTGAACAAAGGGATGATTATAACCCCAGCAATATGTCTGTGAAGATTCTCATTCATCCAGGTAATGGTATATCTGTAAAAAAATCAACCAAAGCAACGGGACTATTTGACGGGACTATTCTTGAAAACGTTTTTGATGGTTATGCGATCAGCTATCTCATTTCTGAATTCAGAAAGCTAGTCGGATGACCAGCAAAATGTCTTCAAGGAAATGTTAGAAAGTGTAAGGCTATGGCCGGAAGTCTGTGCGCTACTGCGCATGTGCGGGTCCCGGTCTTCTGCATTGTCTAGAAACATACACTAGTGCCCAGGCGCATGCAACATAGTGGACGCGCAAAGACGCGCTGATGTGATACACAGGAAGTGACATGGCTCCCTCTGATTGATGGGTCTATTTTAACCAGCCTGCCCAGTTGACTAGTGCTGAACGGTCTTTCAGCTTGTGTCCTTGCTTCCGGTTTGTGTTTGTTGGTTAATCACCTGTTGCCTTGACCCGGATTGCCTTGACTACGCCTGATTGCTGCCTGCCCCTGACCTCTGCTTGTTCCTGGATTCGCTTCTGTCTTCTAAAAAAATAGGTGATTTTACTTTTGGAGATCCAAATTATATTTAATAACACTTGGATGGTCTGTCAACCAGATCCGTAACCATATTTACTGGGTCTGTCCCGATCTATTAGTAACATCTTAAAGACTTGCTATCTTCTGTAGCCAGTCTTACTCCATTTTTTTTTTCTCGCTTCTCCCTTGGTACCATGCTGCCCGACTGGTATGACCCTAGGCTTGTATGACTTTGCTCCTGTTCCTCCTTCAACCTACGCTGACTGTGACATGGCACCCAAAGGATAATATTTTTAATATTATCCTTTGGGTGATTGGAAGCCAGTGGAGGGATTTGCAGAGGGAGGTTGCAGACAATGAGCAGTTGGTTAGGTGAATGAGTCTAGCAGCAGTGTTCATGATAGCCTGAAGGGGGGATAGCCTGTGTAGAGGTAGGCCAATGAGGAGGGAGTTGCAATAGTCGAGACAAGAGATAACAAGTGAGTGTATGAGTAGCTTTGCAGTTTCATTGGTGAGGAAGGGGCGTACTTTGGAGATGCTACGAAGGTGATGGTGGCAGGATTTGGATAGTGATTGGATGTTGATTTTATTTTTTACAGATACACCCCAGCAATGGTCACCAATATGGCTGCAGGATGAATGGTGTATGCTGCTAACCCAGACCAAGTATGCAGTAGTTGCTCAACATCCAGACATATTAAGAAACCACTGCACAGTTCATTTAGATTGACAGTGTATACCATTCAACATGCAGCCATATTTGGTACACGCTTCCTGAGGTGATTATATGATGCAATAATAGTAGACCAATGCTAAGATTTTTTTTATGTGCTAGCAACACATTCTATTGTTTCAAAGAAACCCTATCAATCCATTCACCGCTCATTCAATGAACAAATAGCAATATATTTCCTGGGAAATCTAATAGAAAATAAAACATATATAACAAAGACATTCACTGTTTCAGAAAAAAAACATGTCACCCCATGCTAAGCTCACACAATGAGCAAATACAAATATATTTTCCTGGAAAATCTAAAAGAAAAAAAAAACATATATAACAAGGAGATCACTTATGTGTAACTTTGATCATTTAATGCCTAGTCTCTTCGCACCTACAAAAGTGTTCTGAACGGTAATGGTACATATAAATATGTATTAGATGCCCATTAAAAATTGAAGAAGCAATATTATAGAAATTGGTGTCATAAAGTTATATATATTACCACTTGAGGAGGGGGCTGGTTTGCATTTAAATTAAATATGAGCGACACACGAAAAGTAATGGCCTTTGCTGAATAAAGATGACAGGTCTTATTAATTCTTACGCGGGACAATAACAGGCAGACGTGCGCGTTCCAGTGTGGGTGGCTCTCTTCTAATTCACTCTCGGGATAGTGACAAGTCAAGGTTACGGGGAAGTACTTGATTAATTAGGTAACAAAGGAAACATGCAGTGGAGTAGAACAAATTACTTGATGAATACCGTTTACACCCCCGTGTTATAATCGCAATCAATAAAAGATGGGATTTTACAGGAACCATTGATATTTGGGGTTTTGTAAAGCCAGTCACCGTAGGAGAAGAATTATTATTTTGAATTAAAATTATTTTCATTAAAGGGGACCAATATAGGATTTTCAGAGAGAACTTTGACTTTGTATTGGAAATGTTTACAAAAAGATAACACATTTTCATAACTTAATTTTTGCATTTCTTACACCGACTTGCCACATTTAGTGTCTATCTGTATTTTGAGACATGTACAAAAAACTGCACATACTTAAAGGACCATTATGGGGTGAGTGGAAAACACTCATGCCCAACACCCATGCCCATAATTCAAGCTGACCTGTGACAAAAAAGCTGTCACAGGTTGGCTCTTTGATTGGTAAGTAAGCGAGCACACAACGCCGATTGCTGACTTCCCGATCATCTCCACTCCCAGTATGGATTCTCCCCTCCCCTTTCTGATCCTCCAGTGCTGACTGGAGGAATGGTCTGTGGAGGGGGCGGGCATATCTGGCTCTGCCTTTAGAGAGGCAGAGCCAGCTGTCAATCAGCCTGCGTGGTGGATCTCCACAGTATTTTCTGGATCCATCCCGGCTGTGACGCGCTCAGCATATAGCAGGTAATAGCCCACAATATACTGAGTTTTGGGTCACCGGAGGACACAGTATATGTCCTCCCGTGACCCAGAAGAAAACTATAGGCAAAAAAGGTTGCCCCATAGTTCTCCTTTAAAAAGGAGAACCAGACAATTACCTATTTTTCAAAAAAATAATTACTTATCCATCAGGTACATGCTACTATCGGCTGGAAATAGAGAAGCCTTTCTCAATCAGGGTGCCGTGACACCCTGGGGTGCCTTTTGATTTCCTCAGGGTGCCTCAAAATGTTTGCACAACATCATGCCTTTCCATGGTGCAGATAGGCCCCTGATGTCGAAGGAGTGGGGCTTCTGATGTGAAAAGATGGCTCCTCTTGATGTGAAGCAGGGGCTTGTGATGTAAATGGGGGGCACTGATGATAAAGAAGGGGGCTCTGATGTGAAAGAAGGGAGCTCTGATACAAAGGTTGGTTCCTAGTGTAAGAGCAGGGATTCTAATATGAAAGGAGTGGGCTCCTAATGTGAAGGGAGTTTTTAATGCAGAGGGGGCACCTGATGTAAAGGGGCATTCTTATGTGAACACTGAGGCCGGAGGGCTTTGATGTGAAGGGGACTCCTAATGTAAATGGGGGCAATCATGTGGAAGGGGGGATTCTTATGTGAACCGGGAGGGCTCTGATGTGAAGGGGACTCCTAATGCAAAGAGGGCATCTGATGAATAGGGGGATGATGATGTGGAAGGAGGGATTCTGATGTGAAGGGGAACTCCTGGTATGAAGGAGGGACTCCTTTTATAAAGAGTGAAACCCCTTTCTTCTTTTTGTTTTTTTGCATGGTGATAAGGGCTTTGGATAATGGTCTGGTATAGGTTTTGGAGGAGCTACATGTATGTTTTTTCACATTGAACTGGGGTGCCTCAAGATTTTGCATACTTTTAAAGGGTGCTGTGACTGAAAAAAAGATGGAGAAACACTGAATTAGAGTTAGTCAAGTCAGTCGAAAATGAATCTTGAATGGTATTGTCACTTCTTCCACAGCTATATATTCTTCTGGAGGAAGAGTCTGGCCCTTATTAGTTGAATGCATCAGCCTAAGGCTGCCTCATTATAGTAATGGCCATGATTAATAAACATATGGCACTGTACTAAAATTACAGTTACCCTTTACTTGTGCCTACCTTGCTCTTGAGCAGGTTTCGCCACAACTTCTGTCGCTGTGACCGCACTCCAGTGGAGATGTGGGGAAAAAGCACAGGTTCAAATGAAATCCCCTCCCTAGGCAAAACTAAACCACACAGCCCTACATGCTCACCATCCTCCAGTCACATGACCCTCGTCACTTCTGGATGTGAAGACCAGTGATCCACCACTGCAGTCCCATGCATGTCGCCAAATGGCATTGTCGCCGCCACTCTTCATGATATCATCACACCACTGGAATTTTTAGGATAATGCCAAAGGACAGCCAATAGGAACTGTTCACATCACTAAGCAGCAGTGTGGGCACTTCAAGAAGGACCCTCCTACTCCCTAGTCCCGAAGATACAAGAATCAGGACTCATCATGTCACATCAAGGATTGAAGTTTATGGGGCTTTTATTTTGTTTTTTACATACAACTGGGTGATCAGGTAAGGGGTAAACTTTGGTGGCCGTGGCCAGAGATAAGATTTATGTTTGAAATAACTTTGTTATATAGAGAAAATAAATAAAACAAGTCATTTGAGAACGCTCGCCTGAACTATTACACAAGACTGTACTTCTACTTGAGATTTAATTTACAATATCAAATAAAAACAAAAATGTATAAAATATGCCAGACCAAACCATAAACTAAAGTAAACTTACGTCTGTGTTGCTGTCTTACTTTTCAGAGTATGAAGATGTTTTATTTTTCCCTTTTTTTCCTTTCAAAGTACTGTATGAGTTATTTTGGAGTCCTTGGCAAGAACAGGCCAGTCTCCTTCTACTTGATCTTTCTGCGGCCAGCAGATTTGCTGGAGGCCACTGAAGCAATCAGAGATTTATTTTCTTCCATAGACAAAGAAAATGCTTTTTTCTTACATTTGAAAACCTTCAAAATCCAATTTTGGGGCCATATGCTGAAATTCTTTGGCAAGCGCCCTCGCTTTGCTCGTAGAGCTGCAGACAGCGGTTACTGCAGAAGGTGATGACAGTAAATATTTGTTGACAATTTCTTGGTATGATGCATATAGTTATACCTATAAACTGTGGTAACCGTGACCCGTTTTTGAAAGTTCCATCTTGTGCGACAGATAATTTTGAAATGGAAAATGGTTCTATCATTTGAGTGACCACCCGACTGGTCCTGGTTTGAATAATTTAGTTTTGTTTTTTGGTGTCAGTTAACAATTTATCTTGGAGAGGAACTGCTGCACTCCTTACCGGAACCCCTATGTATAAAGGAGGGTGCTGTAGTAATCACTGTGCATCTTCAAATATATGATAAATGTCACCAGCACACTTCAGTCTTGTGTCAATAATCCATCTTCTTTTTTGATGCAAACTGTCACAAACCAATGTTTTTCTGGGCCATGCAGGGTCCCCTTCATCAGGTTTTAGCGAACCCTGATGAAAGGGACCCTGCATGGCCCCAAAACATTGGTTTGTGACAGTCTGCATCAATAAAGAAGATGGATTATTGACACAAGACATAGGTGTGCTGGTGACATTTATCATATAGTTAACAATTTATAGCAGTGGTTCTCAACCTGTGTAACTTCGGGACCCACAGTTGTCCTTGGTCATTAAGTCGTGACCCAAGTCGCACGGCAATGGAACGCACAGCATTGCGGTACTACGCGTTCTGGTGCAAGCGATCGAACTGTGGGTGGGAGATGCATTTGGGGTACCATTCAAATGAATGGCAGCGCAACGCACCTCCCGCCCCAGAACGCACAGTGGATGCGTTTGCATGGTGCAGTGCAATAATCGCCCGAGACTGTGCAATGAATACTCAAAAACACTGATAGACACACATAAACACAGACACAATCTCACACACTCAGACATTCTCACACACATATACAAACTCCCAAAAAATGTATTTATTTTTTTAAGATGCACTTAGTCTTCCTAATTTTCGAGAACTGGAGTGGATCCTCAGCCTGGGGTCCAGTGTGGACTGCTGTGCTGTGACGAAGCTCCATCTATATGTGCATTGCTTGTACTGCTCCATTTCGCGCCCTGTAGAGGTGCCGGAGCCAGAATGTGATGTCACTTCGATCCAGGCACCTCTACAGGGCATGAGAGGGAGCTGTAAACAAAGCACCTATGGATGGAGCTCCCTTACGGCCATAGCTCCAGCCCACCCTACCTCAAGCTGACACTCGGCACCAGACAGCATGTTTTGAATGCTGCTTGGTGCGAGAACTGACTGTGTTGCTCTAGGAAGAGACTGAGAAAGCCTCTTACCTGGAAAAGTGGAAGGCACGCATCGACCCACTGAACATGGAGTCGCGCCCACCTTTGGGTCACGACCCACCAGTTGAGAACCAAGGATTTATAGGACACATGAATATAAAAACATAGTTGGTAATCTTCCCTTCTCTTACAATTCTTTCTTTATGATGGCACATACATAATGTTACAACAAGTAAACAGTTTCAGTCCAACATCTTCTTCATGACAATTGGTGACCCAATTTTAGGGTGCAATATACCAACAGAAATATAGTTCTAAAGATGTTTAACAAAGTAAAAAGAAATAACAAACAAAGGAGGCCTCACCATCCCATCCATGACTTAGTGACCACTAAAAGTACATGCCCTTACTTGTGGAGCAAGGATAGGAGGGAGAGAAATGGGGGAAAGTGCATGAGTAAGGTTGGGAGTGGGCTGGTAAAGAGAGAGAAGAAGGAAGAGCGATAGCAGGTAAGGGGGAAGAGAAAGGAAGGAAGCAGGGAAGGGGTGGGAGGTAATAGGTTAAGTTGGAGCCTAGGGGTTCAGGGTTGGTTGAAGTGGGGGTGAGGGTGAAAGGAGGGAACAGAAACAAAGGCAGCTCCCCTGGCATCTAGCTATCAAAGTCACTTGATCTTTCTGCGGCCAGCAGATTTGCTGGAGAGCACTGAAGCAATCAGAGATTTATTTTCTTCCAGAAACAAAGAGAATGTTTCTCTTTGTCTCTCGTGTACATTTAAAAACCTTCAAAATCCAATTTTGGAGCCATGTGCTGACATTTTTTGGCAAGCTCCCCTGCTTTGCTCGTAGAGCTGCAGACAGCGGTTACTGCAGAAGGCGATGACAGTAAATATATTTTTTGGTATTTTTGGGTATTATGAATATAATTATACCTATAAACAGTGAGGGTAGTGTAGCGCTCACCCCCGAAGGATCGGGTCTTCTGTATCACCTCTGTGACACACCACAAACAATGAATCCACAGCACACCAGCACACCTTGTGAGATTTTAAATAACTATTTACTGTATATAATAATCTGAATAGCAGTATACAACATCAACATTTATCTCTACACAGCATAACACAGAGACTGTATATGAGACATCAGCATAACAGTGATGATCAGTAAATGCGGTTATTCTAACTGTGAACTTGTTGGACAGTAATCAAACTGTATATATAAACTTAGTCCCAATGTACCCGGGTACCTAACCCACTGGCCAGTGGTAGTTTCTTCAGCTAGCCAACGTTGGGGCCCAATACAAACGGTGAAAATCTGTGTGTACTGTTAATGACAACAGGCCGGAGGCCTCTCACCCATACACGGAGGGAGATGTCCGTCTGTAGCTGGCAGGGATGTCAGCAATTATCTTCTGTGATGAAGAACTGTATATAGGAGCTGAAGTCTGATGTCATCAGGGGTTCTGGTCATCAGATTTGGCATCCGTCCGGGCCGAGTCGCCGCCCACAATGGCCTCTCAGCAGGATGGCACCTCACTCACAGCCCCAGAGGATCCTCTTCCAGACAGGAACAAACAGCGATTTACTCTGTGCAGCAGATGTCACTTCAGGACTGCACGTGTGACAAGTGAGCACAATCTCTCCACAAGCTGGCTGCACAACACAAGCAACAGCAGTCTGGCCTCCCTGTCTCCTCACACCGACTCCGGCCAGCAACCTTTACCCCCCAGAGTTTACTTCCCTTCTCCCCCGTAGCACTCTGGGAACTGTAGTTCAAGTATCCATTTTCATTTGTAATTCCTCAGTGGCTGTGTCCACAATCCCCACAAAGCTGTGCTCTCTGGCTCCACCTGCAGCTGCAATATATTTTCTCTTAAAGGAGCTGTTCCCATAACAGGGCTACATTAGCAACCTTATCAGATGGGCAGTACATTTTCATGATAGATTTCAGGACTGGGGTGATAGGTTAAGTTCCATTGTCTTGCAGTGAGAATCTGTGGACTTCATATAGAGCCTAGGCCTCCATATGGATCTAAGTTTTTCTTTAGTATTGTGTATCATAGAGGTCAAATCTTCCATTTGGTATCACTTGTTAATCTTTGAAAACTAAAGACGCATGGTTGGGTCCTGTAATTGGTGCCATAGTATTAGAATACATGCCCTTGCCACATTGAGCAGGTAGATGGACAGGGAAACTTTATACTGTGCTGTGGGATTATTTGTCATGTGCAGAAGGTAGTTGTAGGGTTATGTCCCAGGAAAAACAATATCATGCCCTGCTTCGCAAAAGGGATGCAATTTGGGGCAAGCCTCTAACTCGGAAACACATCTCCAGCAATTCAGGGGCACGTGCCTGTTCTTTTTTGTGATGAACATAAGGAACTTTGTACCACCTAGACATAACTTTGTAGCATGTACCTGGAAGCTATTTGCAATGGATGCCTTGTGGGGAAAAGTAGATTATCTTTTCCCTTTGATTCCCATGCAAGGTCAGGCCTAACTCAGATTCCCACTTCTCAACTTTTCACATGGTTTGGAATGCTGTGTGTAGCCTATCTAGGTCCAGAGTCTTTGGGATTGAAAGGAGGAAGTGTCTGATCTGGTATGAACTGTAGGAGTCTAAAGTCAGATCTATTCAAGTCTTAAGTGATTTCTGGGCCAATCAGTGTTTGTTGAAATAGGTGTCTAGCAGGCTAAATTTGTTATCGGCAAGCAGTTGTAGAAAGTGTCTGTTCTCCAGGCCAGGTGGAAAGTCAGTGATGACAATCACCGAGGGTGGAAGTTCAAAATGCTACCCTTGTAACCTACAGTACAGAGTTGCGTCAATGGTGGAATGAGCCGCAGCCCCTGCTGTAGACCACTGAAGCAATCCGAGATTTATTTTCTTCCAGAGACAAAGAGAAAGTTTCTCTTTGTCTCTCTTGTACATTTTAAAAACCTTCAAAATCCAATTATGGAGCCACGTGCTGAAATTTTTGGGCAAGCTCCCCTGCTTTGGTCGTAGAGCTGCAGACAGCGGTTACTGCAGAAGGCGATGACAGTAAATATATTTTTTGGTATTATGAATATAATTATACCTATAAATACTGAGGGTAGCAACCCTATCAGATGGGCAGTACATTTTCATGATAGGTTTCAGGACTGGGGTGATAGGTTAAGTTCCATTGTCTTGCAGTGAGAATCTGTGGACTTCATATAGAGCCTAGGCCCCCATATGGATCTGAGTTTTTCTTCAGTATTGTGTATCATAGGGGTACAAACTGTAGGAGTCTAATTCTGGTGTGAACTGTAGGAGTCTAAAGTCAGATCTACTCGAGTCTTAAGTGACTTCTGGGCCAATCAGTGTTTGTTGAAATAAATGTCTAGCAGGCTAAATTTGTTATCGGCAAGCATTTGTAGAAAGTGTCTGTTCTCCAGGCCAGGTAGAAAGTCAGTGATGACAATCACAGTGTTGTGCGGGGAATGAAATGGGGAGAGGGTGGAAGTTCAAAATGCTACCCTTGTAACCTACAGAGTTGCAGCAATGGTGGAATGAGCCACAACCCCCTGCAGAAGAAGGGTGAGCCATGCGAGGCCCACAGTGGGCTGAGAGAGTCATCAAGGTTCATAGCTATCCACTGTCTGTAGAGCCAGTAGGTTTTAACTTGGTATGTTATTTAACTTACAAAAGATACCCAAAAATACATCCCTTGTAATGCAATGCTAGACTAAACTACATTGGATTTCACTTCTGCGCCTTCTTGGTGAGTTGACATTGCTTGTGGATCTTGTTGAGTTAGCAAGTTGGTATACTGAAATACAAACTTTTGTGAACAATGATACTGTTTCTGCACAGTGTGATATTGTCAGGAATTAATTAAAGCAGACACATTGGTATCCAACATTTTTCAGGGCCATTTGACCTGTGACTATCTATGAATATTCACTTTGGATGAATAATGACAAAAACAATCTTAACATTTTTTTTCCAGTTTGAATATATTGTCATGCAATAGTACATTATGACCACTAGATGGAGCTGAGGAGCATATTAAATAAGTATTTATTCCCATGTTCCTCAGCTCCATCAGGAACATGGGAATAATGACAATACATAAAAAATGGGAAAAAATATATATTAAGAATGTTTATTGTTGTCATTATTCACCCAAAATGAATGCTCATTGATATTCGCAGGGCAATTGGCCCTGAAAAATATTTATAAATGGACACCAAAGTGTCTGCTTTAGTTAATTCTTGACATGACACTAATTCACAGAAAGAAGAGTTGTGAAAATGTCACCAGCACACAAAAAATCTGATGTTTGACCCTGCGTTGCCCTGAAACCGCTTGTTATACTTTTGACGAATTGTTCAATATAATGAGCATTTGATGATCCAGAAGGATTTTTGGTGTGCGGGTGACATTTGCACAACTCTTCTATGCCTACAGCGGTCCCGCCCGCAGTCATTACAAGCACCCTCCCCATCGCTGGGAATATCCAGGTCGGAGTGCAGCAAGATCCTCCTCTTTTGCATTCACAGATATTCGCAGGTGAAGTTCCCTGGGAATTGTTTATAAATGGGCCCCTTTAGCTTTATAAATGATATTTACCCAATTTTTTTAATCTTAACCTTTATAAATGAACCTATAGTACACACTGTCCCCGTTATACGTTACATATCCATTTGGGCCCTTTGGGATTGGCAGGGCCAAACAAACCCTGTGAATGCGACGTTAACTAACTCGCAAACTGAGAATGAGAAAAAGCTGCCAATATGGAAGAATTCACAAATAATGTTTCCAGCAATTCATGCATTGTACCGAATAATATTGTGCTACCATGTTTGTAAACACCAAACATTCCTATCTGGGCAATTACCACTTCATTTCACGACAACACTGTCATTTTAATTTTGTCTCTGAACAGCAATCCTCCAACCTTCAATTTCAATGTATTCTATTCATGGCTAAATAAAGAGATTTTATTTTGAGGTTGCAAGAGCTGTCACATTTCAGCTTTGCGTCCTTTGTGTTCATACTCAGACTATTGTAATCTGAACTCTCAAATCAAAATTCGGCTCTGCGTGTTTGCTGTAAATGATCGAGTAACACTTCAGACGTGGTTTGTGTTCGAGTTTTCACTCCTCTTCAGTCAAGATACATTTATGCCTGCCTTAAATAAAATGATGACAAGATGCATTTGCCGGTAATTTGCTCCGTTTAAGGCACTCCGCTTTTCTACACAAAGATGCAGATAGGAATTCGTTATCTGTTCTTTCTTTCTTTTTTTACAGTGCTATGAAAAGAAAAACATCTCTACAATAAAACTTTGAAAATTGAGTTTTGCCGTGTCTCAGCAGGGATTTTAAATGGTGACAGATGCAGCAGACATAAAATATTCTAAAAGGAAAAAAATTTAGATTCTGTGTGCTGATGTGTTGGAAGCAGAAAAAATGGGCAAGTGTAAGGATTTATGCAACTTTAACAAGGACCAAACTGCGGTGGCTAGACGACTGGGTCAGAGCAACTCCAAAACTACAGCTCTTGTGGGATGTTTCCGTCTGCAGTGGTCAGGACCTATGAAACGTTGGCTAAGAAAGGAAAAGTGTTGAACCGGCAAAAGGGTCTTGGGCACCCAAGGTTCATTGATGCACGTTGGGAGCAAAGGTGGACCCATGTAGTTCAATCCAATAGAAGAGCTAGTGTAGATCAAATTGCTGAAAAAGTAAAGGCTGGTCTGATAGAAAGGTGTCTAAACACACAATGCATGGCAGTTTGTTGTGTATGGGGTAGAGGGGCTGCAGACTGGTTTAGGATGCCCAGGCTGACCTGTGTACTAGGAAAACAAAAATGAGACCGAAGCGCCACAACCTACCGCAATGACTCAGGTGGAATAGGGCAAGGAGTATGAGATATAGAACTCACCTGGGGGAGGGTGATCACTCGCATCAACACGGGAACAATTTGGAAATCGTGGTGTTGTTGGGCAACAGGGCCCTATTTGTCCTTTGGAGCGGTGGCGTGGTGGACCGAGGTGGAAATAATGGTGATAACAGGATGGTGAGATGAACAAAAATGAAAGCGACTTGTATAACTCACTTGAGACTTGTATAACTCACTGTTAGGTTAGTTGTGGTGTGATATTAACGAGGAGGGTGTAGTGTAGAGCTGATTGTTGTCCTGCAGGTGACGTGGCAATCTGGTCCGTTAGGTTGGTTGTGATGTGTGTACAATGACAAGGGTATAGTGTTGAGCTGGATGCTGTCCTGCAGGTGGTGTGGCGATCTAGTCCTGACGGTGAATGATGGACGGGAGGGTTCAATCCTGGAGGGGCTTGGAGAAGTTGAGATCATGCAGGTGGATGGTGCTAGGTTCTTTATGTTCCAAGGTAAAGAAGTGTGTCCCAGCATCAAATTCAACAAGTAAAACAAATGGCAAAGGGACTCATCAATTCATAGCTAGCTATAACTAATAACTACAGGTGGCCATACACCTTACGATTATCGGACGACACTTTTCGTCCGATGATCGAACCGTCGTACGATTGTCGTATGGCGGCCCCATTACGCCCCGATTATTGCAAGGTCCAGTTAGCCGTAATTAAAGAAAAGCATGTTTGCGCATGAGCAGTGTAGATCATACGACTTTTGACGTGCGGAAACGCCACTAACCTTGCAATAATCGTAAGATCGACCAAAGTTTTCAAACATGCTTGAAAGTCAAAAGTCGTACGATTGTACAGTATTTGCGGTTGTACACTGCCAATACACCTTGCGATTATCGGACGAAAACACGATCGCATACGATTATCGTATGAAAATTGTAAGGTGTATGGGCACCTTAAGAAAGGTGAACATGGAAGGGCTTTACTCAATACAAAAGCAGGTGTGCAGGGACATTTTCGCTGGGGCACACTGGGTACAATTTCAGTGCTTTTCATGAGGAATTAAGAATTGTTTCAATGAGCTCTAAAGGTACCAACAAATGTGTCCATATCTATATGTAATTCAAATCTATATAGAGAGCTTTTTGTTTTTCAACAATCTGCGATAAGAGCATTTGAATTGCACAGATTAAATTACGGCACATATCTAAAACATTACAAAATGACTACAGTGTCCCTTTAACTGTCTATTCTAGGAATTTAACATTCTACTAAATGAGCATTGCCATTTCCAGCAAAACACTTTCTTTCTGTCTCCAGCAATAATCTGCAGTCCACTAATTGTGCAATATGTGAAATTGTGTACGCCAAAATATTGTTCCAGAGAGCTTGTGAGTCATTTATTGAAATCAGCAGTTATTATTATCTGTACAGGAATTCACTAAAAACAATATTGTGAAATGTCTCATTTCATTGCACTGTTTATGATGGGAGACCATATGTGTCTGAATTACCAAGCCGAGGCATGCCGAGGCTTGAAATTAGAACCGCTCCATGAATGAACAAAAAAACCCATAATATATGAAACATAAAAAAAAAAAAAATCTGTAGGCAATTTCAGCTAAGCAGCTAAATACACAGTTGATATATTTATCTATATTACAATCTCTTGCGAGGAGTCTTCAACATCACTATATACAGTTTGGTCTGGAAATAATTGGACACTGACTGGAGTTTAGTTTTTTTGGCTGTTTACCAAAATAAATTCAAGTTACAGGTAAATAAAGTATCTGGGCTTAAAGTGCAGTCTATCAGCTTTAGGTTGAGTGTAAACACATGTATATTGGAGGAAGGGTTTAGGAATGATAGTTCTTTAATATGTAACCCCCCCACCCTTTTTTTAAGGGACTACAAGTAATTAGACAATTGTGTCAGGGACCAGAACACCCCCGGGTGGCACTGTGGAGTTGAAACCTGATTCTGCAGTTCCAGTCCTCCTCTGCAGGGGTCTGCCAGCAAGTAGTCACCTCCTGGTGCTACTCTGGGAAGGTATTTAACCTCTCCCTGCTGTGAGGCCTGTGCCACAGTATTGTTGCCATATCCTGTTACCAGTTTCCTGTCTCCTGTTACCAGTATCCTGTTTCTGCCTTGGACCCTGACTCCTGACCCTCCAGTATCCTGTTTCTGGCTTGGACCCTGACTCCTGACCCGCACCCCTGAGTTCTCCCGATCTGTGGCTCCCGGCCCTTGCCGTTTGTATATAGAGTGGTTCTTATTCGTATCTTGCGGGTGGTGGTGGGATTGCCTGTGTTTATGTGGTTTACTATATCTATTAAAACTATTATTTACAAAGATTGTTGAGGACACCACTCACTGGGCGATTTTCATACAATAAATATGTTTACCTCCCGCCCTTTCAAACATATATCTTCAAATGGGGTCAGTGAAAACCCCGGAGATACGGGAGTGGGTAGTGGAACTTAATAATACTATGCGTTTGGAGGAGCTTACTGTTATGAGTGTTATGTTTAGTTTATATGCAACTCTATGATTCAGCTATGTGGCACTTGTTTCCTTTGATGCGTTTCCTGTTCCTGTTCTGTGGGTTCTCTTCTAAGAACATGACTTCTGTACACTGCCCGTCTATATGATAGATACATATTGTTTATGGAGAGGTGGAGACCGTGGATGGTATATATTAGCCGATCAGAGGTCCAGAAATATCTATAAGAAATATAAGTAAGGATGTAAGAACTATATATCCTGTCACCATCCGGGAAATACTTTGGGAAAACCTGTCACTCGTGCCTCGTTATGGCTCAGGGTTTTTTTTCGTTCTTCTGTTTTGTGTGGTTTTAGTAAATTGGAAGGGGTGAGGGATGGAAGGATATAAGGATGTTGGATGGTTCAATAATAATGTTGATAATTGAAGATACTCATAACTCATGGAATTGTGTGTAAGATGTTGACATTATTTTAAATATATTCTTGTAGAATTGAAAGAAAATGAATAAATAAACATTCTTAAAAAAAAAAAGAGAAGACTTCACTAGAGCAAATTCAGAGGGTTCAACGCAAGGTACACTATAAGCCTTAAAAATAGAAATGTCAGATTGGACTGTGTCACAAAATATCTAAAAAAGCCAGGCCAGTTCTGGACCAGCATTCTTTGGACAGATGGAACTAAGATCAACCTGCACCAGAATGATGAGTAGAACAAAGTATGGAGAAGGCATGAAACGGCTCATGATCTGAAGCGTACCGCATCATTTGCAAAACGCAGTGAAGGCCGTGTGATGGCATGGGCATGCATGGTTTCCAATGGCACTGGGTCACTAGTGTTTATTGATGATGTGACTGAAGCAGTCGGATGAATTCTGAAGTGTATAGGGATATATTGTCTGCTCAGATTCAGCCAAATTCAGCGAAGTTGATGGGATGGTGTTTCAATATACAGATGAACAATGACCTAAAACATGCCGCGAAAGCAACCCAGGAGTTTTTTTTAATAAAGCGAGAGGACAATAGACAGCAAAGGGTTCAGGAACTACAAAGTTCAGGAAGTAGACTCAAGTTTCTCTCCTACAGGTGAGTTTCTTCTGCAGTAGATTGAAGAGCTCAAACTAAGGTAAACTAAATACAATTTGTGACTCTAAAACAATTTCAGTGTTCACTGGATATAAGTAATAGTTCAATAATTGTTTTTACTTATTGTCTGGAACTTTGGATGGAAGGAATGATGGTATTTGAGGCATTATGGGTGGTGCTACATGTGGGTATGCATACTGTGAATTTAATTGTTTACACCAGTGTAATGAGGAGGTAGAGACTCAACTCCTTACACAGATAGCAAGGGCTGCAAAGGCTGAAACAATAATAATGATTAATAATGGGATATTTTAACTACCATGATCAGTGGCGTCACAAGGGGGATGCGGGGAGTGTGG
The DNA here is from genome assembly GCF_000935625.1 of Nanorana parkeri. Classification (NCBI taxonomy): domain Eukaryota; kingdom Metazoa; phylum Chordata; class Amphibia; order Anura; family Dicroglossidae; genus Nanorana; species Nanorana parkeri. The sequence goes on along the minus strand of NW_017306406.1, from coordinate 1,310,108 downwards.
TCCTCACACGGGTGACACCATTAGAGGGGGTGGCACCAAAATGACTGACAGTCTCTTTGGTGTCACTCCCTCTGAAAAGTTGGACAGTTGGTCATGGACCGAGAGCCCGACAGTTACTCGACAGAGAGAGAGAGAGGAGGGGACCCGGTGGCATACCTTATTCCACCGGGTAAACGTCCCCTCCTCTCTCTTGCGGCATCCATGACCAAGATGGTCGCCGGCAGGTAACATCGGTAAAGAGCGTGATGTCATTACACGTGTATGCATTGATGTAATGCGTGTACACGATGATGTCACTGTGGGGTGTCATCTGGTATCCGCACAGGGTGTCACCCCGCTTCGGGTCACCTGTGACTCTGATAATGAATGGTGTAATAGTACTGCTAGAACAGCAAAAAACGAATTACTAGGGAAGTACCGATATTTCGGACGCCGAAACATTTCAGCTAAAAATGGTACTATGGGCAAAATGCCGATGGTAACAAAACAGTCGAAAAAGTTGTGCTTCCCTAGCGTCTCTTCTCCCCGCTGGGTGTTGTTCTGCGTCCCCTCCAAACCCCGCTGCTCTCCCCTGTCTGTGTCAGCAGAGGCAGCAGGGATTGAAGGGTACACAGAGCCGAACTAGCTGCTTGTGCCCAGCAGGGAGGAGTGAAGCTGTCAGGTGGTCAAGCGGTGCGCTGTGGGGAAGAGGCAGCTGTCAGCTGTCCATTCCTGTTCATTCATAACTGGGGACACAGTAAACTTACTATGTCCTCATTTGTTTACAAATAATCGCTGCGTGTTTGTGCTCCACTCTCCATCCTGACTGCTTCACCTGTCACAGGAGGCCGAGCGGGACAGTGCTGTAGGATAGCCAGGCTATCCTACCTCAAACACACTGACACTAAAACTGACAATGACCCTAAGGCTAACAATTACACCAACACTTACCTAGATCAGGCCCTAAACTATCTACCATATTTTATCTTTTTTTTCAGATTAAAAATTTTTTTTTTTTTAAAACACAATAAGAATAAAATGAATAACACATTTAAAAAAAATCTTAATAATAATAAAATAAATAACAAATTAAAATTAAAACACCCTGCCATCTGCATGCGAATGAAAAACGCCTGTGTAGGGCATGCGCGTGTACGTAAACGATGACTGCACCACACATGAGTGAGAGTAATAATTCTATGGACATAATTCGCCGTTAACTCTAAACTGATGAGCAGTAAAGGCTTTTAAAGCTTCACCTATAGACACTTTTGGGTACCATAGTTTTTCGATACAGCACAGGTAATTTGATTGCTTCACATGTTTGGTATCTATTTACTGGACGTGACCCCATCTTTTATATTTTACCTAAAAAAGTGGGTATTATATTGTGGTTGTGTGCACTAAAATGCGTTTTAATTTTTTTTCCACCTTAAAATATCAATTTGATAAACATTTGCACAAATGTTGCATATACATAAAACAAAGCAGTTTATATATATATATATATATAAAATGTTTTTCTTTTACAGGGCCTCTGCTTTTACAAAATATTTAATTGTTTGGGGGTTTAAAGTAATTTTCTAGACAAAAATTCAAGTGTGTTGAATTTTTTTGCTTTAATACTAAGGTGTTTATTATTATTATTATACAGGATTTACATAGTGCCAACAGTTTGCGCAGCGCGTTACAATATAAGGAAGACAAGGAAGACATTACAATCACAATATAATTCAAGACAAGATGGTAAGGAGGACCCTGCCCATGACGGCTTACAATCTAAAAGGGAGGGGCAAGTGATACATAAGGAGGTAGCTGTGTGGGGATGAATTGTTTGAGAACGTGGTGGTTCAATGGTTAGGTTGAGGTGGGATTATTACTAAGAAGTCATCAAAAGGGCCCCTGTGCAAAACCAGTTGTTGACCCCCCCTCCACCTTTCTACTATCAGCCAAGTAAAAAATGTATATTCTACTTATTGATTGACAGCTACATAGGAACGCGCCTATGTCCATGTGCAGGTGGGAGTGGTCCCAGGATCCATCTAACCCACGTCTGGCATAAATAAGCCATGGAGTCCCAAAGGGCCCAGTCTGCACAAAAATATATGTCTGTCCCTGCTTACGAGCTGAGTTGTCGTGGGCATGTTGTAAAACCGATCTTAAGAATTAATTACATTGCTCAGAATTTCACACTGAGGCTAATTCTCATTTAATTACAAGAAAGAACAAAAAATATTAATTGTTCTTGCATTTTGTAGCTTTTGCCCATTTTAAAGGGTTACACCTTTATATTTATTTAAAAAAAATACATTTCTTTTCTTTAAAACGCCGTGTGCATTCATGCATCATATGAATATTAAACTTATGTCTAAAGAAAGTGTTCAGAAAATCTGAATGTATACAATTTATCACAAATAAATCCTTTCACCGTTCTCTGAGCTCTCTATTCTGTTCTGTACAGGTGTAGCCAAAGCCACGCAGTAGGTGACAATAAACACTGTTTATTGAGAAACATATTGGAAGGAAATAAGGTCAATGCTTAAAGAAACACAGCGTGGCAACATGCATCCCCATGGGGCTGTGAAAGGCCTGTACGGATTTGAAATGCTGTTATTTGACTTTTGTACATGAAAATAATAGCATTTCACTGTTTTTAATGTCCTTGTCAGTACGTGCAATAAAATGTGATCAAATTACCAAAGGCATGGGATATAGGAGTTCATTGTGTGTAATGTGAAGCATGCTAACTGAATGACACTTGAAATGATCATGATTAGTAATGAATAAGACTGATAATTATTACAAACACTCATTAAAACTCTTTGGTCTAAACACTTTTGCCATTTTCAGTTTAAATCTGATAGAAGCTTTTTTAGAAGTGTATAGAAGATCTGTTGTACTAGTCAAAAATGAACCTATGTTCTTTATTGGAGATGGGCAAATTAATTTGCCAAATGTGGGATTCAAGCCCAGGCCACATGTGCATGATTTTCTGCAACAGAGGAGAGCCAGGAACAAACAAGTAATTTGCCTTTCACAGTCGTAGACCCCCTCCTCATAAATGTTCTTGGCTACAAGCCTTTTTACCTTAATTTTTGTTCCTTTAATGATGCAGGTGGTTGAAATTGTAAGGAAAACTTGGTCATCTGACCATGCCTGGTTAGTCTAGGGTCAGTGTTTCTGCAAAGTCCTTCTAAGCAGGTGGTCACCTTCTCGATCAGTGGTTTTCAACCTGTGTGACCTCAGGACCCACATTTTTTCTTGGTCATTAAGTCGCGACCCTAGTCACACTGCAATGGAACACACAGTATTGGGGTACTGCGCGTTCCGGTGCAAGCATACGAACTGTGGGTAGGAGGTGCGTTAGGGGTACCATTCAAATGAATGGTAACACAACATACCTCCCACACCAGAATGCATGGTAGGTGCGATTGCATGGTACAGTGCACTAACCACACGGTACTATGCAATTAAATGCACTGTACTAGTTTGAACAGGCCCTCAAAAAAACTGACACAATCTGACACATTCACAGACATTCTAACCCATACACATACTCCAAAAAATGTTGAATTACATTTTTTTCTTAAGGTCCATCCAGTCTCCTTACCTTACGAGAACTGGAGTGGATCCCCGAGGTCCAGTGTGGGTTGCTTTGCTGTGATGGAGCTTCATCCATATGTGCATTGCTTGTACAGCTCCCTTGTGTGCCCTGTAGAGGTACCGGGAGCCAGAATATGATGTCACCATGGCACCTCTATAGGACACATAAGGGAGCTGTAAGCAATGAGCGTATGGATGGAGCTCCCTCATGGCCATAGCTCCACCCCATCCCACCTCAAGCTGACACTCTGCAATGGGCAGCATATTTTGAAAGCCTGCTTGGTGCGAGAACTGACAGTGTTGCACTAGGGAGAGGCTGAAGAGACTGTCACCTAGAAAAGTGGAAGGCATGCGGTGACCCGCTGAAAACGGGATTGTGACCCACTTTTGGGTCAGGACCCACCGGTTGAGAACCAAGGTTCTAGATGGCTTAGGGTTCATGGTGGTGACACAGGGGCAATGGTCAGCCTTTCTTGTCCATTCAAAGGGGTTCTGGGGACCTTTTTTCAGTGAGCCCAAGGCTTTCAGTGCTTAGTCTCTCACAACTGTAGATCATAAGGCGCATAAACTAGGAGCCAGACCCCATAGGGTAATCATATTTTAGCTTGCGTATCTCCCTGGCATCTGGAAAAGGGTGCATCCTACATCTGGTATCTTCCAATCTAAAAAAAAGGGAAACGAATATACATATACAGTATGTAAAAAAAAAAGCCTAACTAAATGTGTGTAAGTGACACTACTCTCAGGAGTTAAATCTTAAAAATACATTCAAGTACCTTAACTTTTAAGAATGTATCTTATTTGTGTATCACTCGGCTGTAGATATTCAAATCATCTCTGACTTGGTGCTGACACTGTCCTTCCTTCTGGAGGGTGACTACTTTTCTTCCCCATGGTCCCTGTGTGATGTAAAGTAGTCACCACTCCAAGCTCGCTCCAGTGATGGACTACAATCTCAGGTTTAGTTTACTCATTTGTATTGAGATTGCAGTCCATTACAAAAGTGAGCTTGGAGTTTGGACTCCCGTGAACTTACAGATTTTACTAGTAAAATACATTGTTGTGCATTTGCTATTAATACCATTGATATCCTTACCAACTGTCTTTATTCATAACCCACTCAGGTTTGCTTATTTTCATTGTTTCCTGACGTTTTGAGATTGTGGGTCATGGACTGGTCACTGTATTTTATTTGACAGTCACTTGCCATCTATATACAAATCATACTTTAATGTATCTTTAAATGTTAATGTACCGTTTTCTTTGCAGAATTCAATAAAAATAAAGTATATGCTAAAAAATAAATAAATACACTAAAAAAAAAAGAAAGGGGGAACAGCAGCAACAGAGGTTGTTGCAGAAGCACACAAAAAATACTTTGATAAGGAGGGAGCGGGCACATTTTCACACCTCCATTATTGGTCATGCTATCTAAGACATAGGAGACAAGACAATAATTAGTCTTAAATATAATCAAAACCTAAACAGAGAATGCTGTCAAAAGTGGTAAGAAAATATCTCTTGATATAGTTACAATTTAAAGAAGTTATCTCCCTTTTTGGACCTAAGGATTTACATCATGACACTCTTGTGATCAAACACCTATGTCTATAGGCCCTTAGGCTGACCGTAATGTGTAAAGCAACATAGTTCTGATTGGGAGAGGGGCATTCTAAGCCAATCAGTTCAGGAAATTAGAGGAAGCTTATATCAAGACAGATGTAGATATTTATGTGAGTTTTTCCAATAAAAACTATGCCTGATATATAAAAAAGTCAGCACTAAGACACTGTTCAGAACCTTACGTCAGAAATAACCCTGCTTTGGAAGTTTGAATATCATGTTAGATACAGAAATAAAAGGAAGTTAACCCCGGCCGTTTGGGCGGGTGACTGACTAAATTAAAAAAAAGGCAGCGATGCCTGTAAACATACAAGCGATCCGCCGGCTATAGAGCCGGTGGATCGCTTGTATAAGCTGCCAGTCCATATCCCCCTTCCGCGCCCCCCCCTCCCGCTGTCACAGCGAGCCCGGGACCAGCATAGTGGCTCTGTGACAGGGGATCAGAGGGAGATCGGTACACGATCTCCCTCCGGTCCTCTCTCCAGTGTCAGAATGGAAAAAAAATTAAAGTTGCAAAAAAAATTATTTAAAGTCACACATGAAAAAGAATTTAAAAAACACAAAAATTCCCACACATAGAAACACTCATACAAACATGCGTCGGGTGGTAAACACCTGGTCAGCAATTGGTTAATCAGCTCAGGATTCAGGATGTAAATGGCCAGTGACCCTGTGAAGAGCTCTCTGAATTCTGGCATAAATGTAAATTGAGTCAACTTTTTACACAGTTGCAGTGATAGTATCAGTGGCGACT
>NW_017306406.1:1300699-1303822 GCF_000935625.1 Nanorana parkeri | reverse complement strand
TACCACCAGCTATAGAGGACTACAAATCCCATCAATACATTATACAGTAATGCAGAATACCACCAGCTATAGAGGACTACAGATCCCATCAATACATTATACAGTAATGCAGAATACCACCAGCTGTAACGGGACTACAAATCCCATCAATACATTATACAGCCTTGTGGAATAATACCATTAGCTATAGAGGACTACAAATCCCAGCAAAACATAGAGCAATGCAGAATAATAGTATATACATTTGCCACATACTCTGTGCTGCTGCTCTACTCTGGGGTTCTGGCCTAATATCTTGGGCAGAGCTTGTCAGGAGGGGTGGGGAGGGTCTTAGTAAGGGGAGATGTGCGGGTGGCAGAAGCTCTGTAAGCAGGCATTGCGTGGCTCCCCAGAAGGCTGCCGCAAGGTCCCCAGCCGGACCTAAGACACCTAAGTCAATTTGAAAAATGTAAGTGCTGGTATCAGTTTTTAGTATTGGGACACAGGTCAGTTATAACGCAGAGTGTGGAGGACAGCAATGTAACACAAAGTGTGGAGGTCAGCAATGTAACGCAGAGTGCGGAGCTCAGTAATGTAACACAGAGTGCAGAGGTCAGCAATGTAACGCAGAGTGCGGATGACAGCAATGTAACGCAGAGTGCGGATGACAGCAATGTAACGCAGAGTGCGGATGACAGCAGTGTAACGCAGAGTGCTGATGACAGCAATGTAACGCAGAGTGCGGATGACAGCAATGTAGCGCAAAGTGCGGATGACAGCAGTGTAATGCAGAGTGCTGATGACAGCAATGTAACGCAGAGTGCGGATGACAGCAATGTAACGCAAGGTGTGGATAACAACTATGTAACGCAAAGTGCGGGAGACAACGGTGTAAGATAGAAAGGGACTTACAGTTTTGATGTACTAGATCATGTGTAGCTTACTGACTGCTTTCTCTTGAAATTGTTCCTTAATAGAATATACACTGCCTGGCCACCTGGATTTAGCTAAGCAAAGCTTCCCTGATGGCACATTGGGCATATTCCAAGATGACAATGCCAGGATTCATTGGGCTCAGATTGTGGAAGAGTGGTTCAGGGAGCATGAGACATCATTGTCACACATGGATTGGCCACCACAGAGTCCAGACCTTAATCCCATTCAGAATCTTTGTGATGTGCTGGAGAAGACTTTACACAGAGGTCCGACTCTCCCATCATCACTACAAGATCTTTGTGATCTATGCAACTCTGGACGGAAATACATGCTGTGACGTTGCATACGTTATCAAAATTATGTCACGGTGAATGTGTGCCGTAATCAAAGCTAAAGGTGGTACTACGAAATATTTGAGTGTGTGGCTTTTTTTCTTTTTTTGGTCAGGCATTGTAATTCCCAGTTTGTCCATTGTCTCCTACTTTGCACCACTGTTACTTACAGATAGATCTGAGTTAAAGTATATATGAACTCTAACAATGAACTTCTCTTATTCGCTCCATAGTCTGCTGAAAATCCCATTCAAAGTTTTCTTTTGTTATATCTGTTTTGTTTAGTGCAAAAAATGCCTGTTGAATAGGGATAGGCTTCGGGGTTGGCTTTGACACGAAAACCAAGCAGTTAACCGAATGAGAGAATTATATGCTCTGACTGACGGCGACCGGTGTCAGAAAAAAAAAAAAACAGAGCAAGGAAAGGTTTACTCTGCTAGATCGAGCAGAGTAAACCTTTCCGGGAGAAAATGTTTCTCTCCCGGGCGCCGCTGTTTATTAGCGGGAGACTCCCGGAGCGTCTGGGAGAGTTGGCATGTCTGCCATCAGGGGGGTACGGCCAGTACCCATGTGAGGGCTCTGGGCAGCCTGAGGGGCCCCTTACATGGGTATCAGCTGTACCAGGGGCGGCATGGCAGAGATGACGGGAGGGGGTGGAGGAGGCCATGCCCCAGCAGCAGCAGGTAAGAAGTGTTGGGAGGAGGTACAGGGAAAGGGACCCTGATGACCAGCTCACCTGGGGCCCTGCAGAGCCCACCCACCATAGAGAGTCTCAGGTAGGCTGTGCAAGATCCATGGTGTGCTCTGCAGAGTCTCAGGTAAGTCCAGAGTCCAGCACGCTGCTGCAACATTAGAGACCATTGAGGGGAGGGTTTCGGGGGCTATATAATGGTGATATAATGGTTGGTGGGGCTCAAAGTTTTGTTCTGTCCTGGCCACCCGCAACTCTGGCTATGCCACTGGCCCGATGCACAGCATTGATTAGCTCCTCCCTCTCATTCCCCTGCTCAGAGCAGACAGATGTAAATGAGCGTCAGTACTTCGGAGCAGGCTGATGCATACAGCACTAGTGCACGACGAACCGATGCTCTGAGCAGGGGAATGAGAGGGAAGAGCTAATCGACATTGGGAGCCACCTGGGTCTGTCCTTTTGGGTGCCTGTAGTGGCAGATGGGGTGCTTGCAGGCTTATTTGGATGCAGGCAGTCAGGGGCGTAACTAGAAATCACAGGGCCCCATAGCAAAAAATTTTATGGTGCCCCGTGATTGCTAGTCATGCCACTTGCAGAGCCCCAGCGGAGAGTGACCCTGCAGAGCCCACCATAGACTCTCTATAGTGGGCTCTGCAGGGTCTGAGATCTCTTACCTGTCAGCGCCTCTGTGGTCGCCAGCCCTGACTGCTGTTACGCCCCCGGGCCCCGACTCCTGTTCCGTCCCCGGGCCCCGCCTCCTCTGCTATCGACGGCCCCGCCTTCTTGGAGGCAGACCCCTACTCCTACATTCAAGGTAGGAGTCTGAGTCTAGCCTACCTTTCCATTGCACTGTGTACTAGGGATGCGCCGATACCACTGGTAGCCGCCATTAAAGCCGCACACCCACCTCAGAGCCTACTGTACAGGGTTAATGGTCGCTCTGGGGCAGCTGTGCGGGGGTTAATGGTCGCTCTGGGGTAGCTATGCGGGGTTAATGGTCGCTCTGGGGTAGCTGTGCGGGGTTAATAAGACCTATCCCGTAAATAAGACCTAGTACTGATTTTGGGAATTGCTAAAATATAATACCTACCCCGAAAATAAGACCTAGTGTGTTTTTTTGAGCCAAAAAAAAATATGAGACAGTGTCTTATTTTCGGGGAAACATGGTATATATATATATATATA
>NW_017306406.1:1269751-1299514 GCF_000935625.1 Nanorana parkeri | reverse complement strand
GGTCCCAGCACAGAACCCTGAGGCACACCGCTAATAACACTAGCCCAGTCTGAAAGGGCGCCATTTATTGATACTCTCTGTACCCGTTCCTTTAGCCAGTTCTCTATCCATGTACAAACACTTCCATCCATGCCCATAGCTCTTAGCTTGTGTAGTAAGCGTTTATGAGGTACCGTATCAAAAGCCTTAGCGAAATCCAAATATACTCTATATATATTTAGAGAGAGAGACAGAGACTGCATTTCTCTCATATTTGTAATCTTATTTATATATACTTTATTAGGTTTTTTCAGTGGTATGATGTAGTGGTGAAAATTATTAGTGCCCCCCCCAGTTTTGACTGTGTTATCTTATGTGCCCCCCTATATATTGTTCCTAGAGTTGCCACTGCACCCAAGTGTTAGATGGTTTACCCCAACCCTGGTGATTGCCACTTCAGACCGTTAAAGTAGAAAAATAAAAGATCTACTGGCAGGACTAACTGGAAATAAAGTTATGTTAGAGTGGAAATTCAAAAAACAAAAACTGCTGTGTTAGGGCCCATTCACACCAAAATCTGAAGGTAATGTGTAGGTCAACAGAGGGTCCGCTGACTTGTGATTGTACCTTCCGATTTCCTTAAGATACGTTGCATTGAAATCTGTTGTTCAATGGATGCTAATGCAAGGCCACCAAAAAATGGATGTGAATGGGGATAGTTCACACCGCTGTGTTATGTTATGTTGCACTAAAAAAAAAGTAGTGATTGTTCTACATTTTTTCAGCCCAAGGTAATTCAAAGGAACAGAGCGGTTGTGAGGTCACACTCACTCACACCTATTCATTCTGTAGGTTACCTTCTATTGCCATTCATTGACATTTTGATTGACAATTGACATTGGATTGCAACAGATCTGGTGTGAATGGGGCCTTAAAGGAGAACTATGAGGTGAGTGAAAATCACTCATCCTCATAGTTCCAGCCGACATGTGACAATTAAACTGTCATACATCGGCTCAATAGATCAGGAAGTGAGCGAACATATACCATTGCTCACTCACTTCTCGATAATCTCCCTGCAGAGAGCAGTGACTGTCAGTCATGGCTCCCTGCAATGATTCTCCCCCCTTCCTCCCTGCTCCGATCCTCCAGCGCTGACAGGAGGAACGGACAGGGGAGTGGGCGGGTACAACTGGCTCTGCCTATAGATAGGCAGAGCCAGCTGTCACTCATGCAGCTGGGTGGATCTCGACAGTAATGTCGGGATTCTTCCCGGCTGCGGCGGTCTCAGTATACCGCGAGCTGTAGCTCGCGATTTGCTGAGCTTTGGTTCACGGGAGTACGCTAGTATATGTCCTCCCATAACCCTTAAGAGAACTATGGGGAAAAACACTAACCCCATAGTTCTCTTTTAATGCTCCTGGAAGATGCAATATATATATACTATATTGCCAAAAGCATTGGGATGCCAGCCTTTACACGCACGTGAACTATAATGGCATCCCAATCTTAGTCCGTAGGCTTCAATATTGAGTTGGCCCACCCTTTGCCGCTTTAACAGCTTCAACTCTTCGGGGAAGGCGTCCACAAGGTTTAGGAGTGTGTCTATGGGAATGGCGACAGTTGGCGACTTCTGCCCACTGTGCGCTTCAGCATGCGCTGACCCCGCTCTGTCATTTTACGTGGCCTACCACTTCGTGGCTGAGTTGCTGTTGTTCCCAGTTGCATCCACTTTGTTATAATACCAGTAACAGGTGATTGTGGAATATTTAGTAGCAAGGACATTTAATGGAACACCTGAATCCAATGATTTGGAGGTGTGTCCCAATACTTTTGGCAATGTAGTGTGTGCGTGTGTATATATAGATATATATATACACACACGGCTCTCTTTTTTTGCCCATAGTTCCATTTTAACTAAATTATGATTTCAAACAATCATGTATTATATGTAAAACATTCCTTTTAAGATATTGAAAATTGGACTGTATAAAGAGATTTCAGGAACAGTATGTAGCATATTTAATAGATGAAAACATTTTCATCTGGCATTAAATGAAGATTAATGAGGGTCTCACTGCCCTCCTATGGTTTACAAAGAGTCAAGCCTTTCTTTCTCCATTGTTAGACAGAACAATCCATGCTTTACCTGCCTAATTGTATTTTTTTTCCTACAAAATGGCCAGACTCCCAATGGCTGACAGCGAATCATTCTAAAACGAAGAGCAATTAGCAGCCAGCAATTTACCCCCTCCCCCCCCCGCCTCTCTTTTTTTTTTTTTTCTATTCTGAACGTCAACTTGATTCTATGTCAAGTTTCACATTAGCTAATAAAAGCTGATATTCGGCAAGATCATTTTCACATTAAAAAGTATCAACTAACGCATTAAATGGTAATACATTGAATTTAGATGACTGAACACAACATAATTACATAATTTGATTTTGGGGGAAAAAAGTGTTTCCATTTCATGCGTGTTGAGATGATTGATTGAAAACCGCACGGAATATACTGTATGGAAATGAAGTCAAACAACGGGCTAAATTGCCGGGGTGATCTATTACGCTGTTACTTAAATTATAATCCAGGAAAGTACGTATAGATGGAAATGTTTAATTTCTAAGCTAATTGAAACGGTAATTGTTTTTGGACGTCAGAACTTTAGGTAACTCGGAGAAATGATAAAGGGAATAAATCATAGGTGAATACCTTGCGGAGACGTGTAATACTTGAACAAAGCTGGATGGAATGGTGGAATAAATTGAAGGGTAAGAGCCGTATTTCAACACAAAGCTCCATAGGTAGCAACTCATTTTTCTCTGCAGGTGATGGATAGTTTTTTATACTCTATTGCCGGAAGGTGCAGAAGAGCTAGCAGGCCTCAGGGGAGGGGCATAGGGTACTTCAAGCTTCAAAAATTCATTTTTTTATTAATTAAAGGACAACTCCAACTTTTTTAAAAAAAATATTGTATATTAATATTACCCGTGTTTCCCCGAAAATAAGACACTGTCTTATATTTTTTTTTGCCCCCCAAAAAAACACTAGGTCTTATTTTCAGGGGATGTCTTATGTTTTTTTTAATGTGCAACAAAATGTACAACAATCCAACGTTATTTTCAAAGTTATTATCCGGCGCTATAGAGGAAGTATCGGCTAATGCGACTCAGTTCCCTCCGCAGCTTTGCTTTCTACAGCAACGGCCTCCTTTGCCATCAGGGACAGTGGTACAAGCGGTGCAGCAGAGGGGACATCAGACAGTGGACAGCGTGGTAAAGTACGGTACCATTTACCGGTACATATTACAGTACAGTACTATTACATTAAATAGAGCCTTCAGGGGGACAGCAGTTGGTGAAGTATGGTACTGGAGAGCTCCCTGTCACTGCGCTGGCCAGATGGAGTCTCCTGTCATCCCCTTAATACAGTATGTCCCTGCAGGCTGATACCATCTCTCCTGCAAGTTCCCCCTCACATGCTACCACCAAACTAGGTCTTATTTTTGGGTTAGGTCTTATATTACAGGAAACTTGAAAAAATAGTGCTAGGTCTTACTTTCGGGGTAGGTCTTACTTTCGGGGAAACAGGGTATATAAAGATTGTCAGCTCATTTGTTTCAGGCATTCTTTCTTTTACTTTCACCTGCTGATCCTGCCAGTAACACACTTCCTGCCCTAGGCTGAAAATCAGGGCCGGATTCCCCACAAGGCCACCAAAGCCCGGCCTGGGGGCAGCAGGGAGCAGAGGGGCGGCAGCGGTGTGGGATCCCCAATGCCCAGTTTCGGGCGCCGGACGGTAAGTTTTTTTCTACATTTATCCCTGCTTTGGGCAAGCAGAGCTAAATGTAGTGTGAGGAAGTCGCTTGTTTGTTTACCAGTGATCTTGGCGATCACTGGTAAACAAAGGGCACCTACCTCTCTCCTCGCTGGCTCCGTCCTCCAGGCTCCTTCCTCCCCCTGTCGCTGAGTCTCTCTCCTCGCTGGCCGCCGATGCGGGGAGCAGAGTGGCAGGATTAAAAGTAACCCTGCCACTCCATGTAAACAGTGAGAGGGGGAGAGCAGCTGTGCTAGAACTCCTGTGTTGGAGGTGACAGGGTCAATAAAGAGAACCTGTCACCTCCAAATGCTATGGCGATAAAGATAAGTGGGAAAAAAACAAGGAAAATTAAAAAAAAATAAAAAATAATAAGAAATAATAATTACATTAAAAAGGTGATTAAAAAGTAAAAAATAATAAATTAATTATAAAAAATAAATAAACAATAATAAGATAAAACATTAAAAAAATTAAAAAGTAAAACAAAATTAAGATAAAATAAAAAAAATGTAAACTAACCCTGCCGTCCCGCCATCTGGTTGCCATTCTTCATTGATGGGGGGGTCGCGGGGACTGGAATTTCAGTCCAGTGCACAGGTAATTTAAAGGTCACTGGATTTTTAGCAGGATCAACAAGTATTTTTCTGTATTTTCAGAAAATGTACTTTGCCTGAAAAAAGAAAACTAATGCAGCCACCACATCTATGGAAAGGTAACCTGCAATAGATGACTGGGGGGCGGGGAAGAGCCTGCCAACCTCTTTCCCGGTAGAGTGTCCCAGGTTGCTAAGAGCTGGGCAGGGAGATATGCAATCTCCCTGCCCAGCTCTTGAATAGCACTTCCTGTGTACTTGTTCCTCCACAGGAGCTTGGATGGTCAGTTCAGTTATTGACTATGTAAGCGGCCTCCATTTTTGCTGATTTTCACAACAGAGTTATGTTTGGCAGACCATAGGGAATCTGAGGCTATATAGAAAAAATTTATAGCATTTATATCTATGCTCAGGAGTGTCCACCACCAGCAGCACCACCTATTAAAAAAAATAATGTGACCTTTGCTGGAGGTAGAGGGGTTCATTCCGCTCAGTTCCTGGCAACCAGTGACCAGTGACATCAGGAGGGTCAGGAGCCGAGTGGGATGCCGAGCAAAGCGCCTCAGGTTGCCCGGCTCTTAGCACTCTGTCTGGTGATTCCCCCATGATCCAAAGAGATGCCATCTAAGACAACAACCTCAGGCTGCCTGATTATAGGGATGGACCCACGTATGCTGGTGTCATTACAACAGTAATGACACAGTTGTGTTTTAGGGCTCATTCACACCATATGGAGTGACTGATGTTTTTCAGCATCACACCACCTCATGCCGCACCTGTCACAACATACTAGCCCAGCAGCTAAGACACTGCTGTGGGCTAGTGTGAAATAGTATCAGGAAAGAAGTAGGAGTTACAATGGAAAGAATCCAGTAATTATCATACATATATATTAAAAAGTACTTCAGTGTAGACATGTGCAATTCGTTCCGAAACGAAATTTGGCCGAATTTTAAGAAATTCGGACATTCGGATGTATCCTAATTCCGAATTACAGATATAACGAATGCAAACGAATCCGAATTTCCGTTTCCGAAATTCATTAGCGGTAGTTCGTTTGACCGTTCGTTTTGTTTTAGTTTCTTATTCGTTTCGTTCGTTTCGTTCGTTGCAGCAAAGTGGCATTAGAGAAGGAGAAAACATTTTTCCCCCTTCAAATGTCACTTTGCTGTAAACGAACGAACGGAACGAATAAGAAACGAACGTTCGAACGAACTACCGCTACCGAATTTCGTCCGAATCCGAATTACGAATCCGAATTGACTTTCACACCCGAATCCCGAAAAACGAAATAACACAAAATCGGAATTAAAACGAAACGAAACTAAACAAATTTTTTGACAGTGCACATGTCTACTTCAGTGTAACTGTAAGCTTCAAATTTACTTTTTATTTTATTTTTATCTTCATTTTAAACCCCATCCCCAGCCAACATCTTTTATTATATTTGTAAAAACATTTTACTGTCAGAACAGGAAATGGTGGTGTAAAAGTTTGACAGACGCATAGAAGTTTATTCACCGTGCGTTCCGGGAGAAGCTCGTAAGCCTATCTGCCCAGCAAAGGTCACATGACTTTATTCCATAGGAAAAAGGAAATGACATTTTATTGAAAACAGTGTCATTGGGCTATATAGTTTAAAACTGGACTCCAATCATATGTAAAAGACACACAATATACTAGTAATCATTAATTTTTGAATACAAATAATATAAGTACCTTGGTATCGGCCTCTTGCAGTTCCTGTACACCAGGAAAAGGATATGCTGCACAAGGAGCCAATCTGCAATGCTGCGGTGCTCATGTGTTAACTAGGAATAAAGACATAGGAGGAGTGAGCGGAGTGAATGAGAGAAGAACGCATCAGTCTGCTGCTTCTCCTTCCCTATACAGTCAAAGGCAGGGGGAGGGACAAAAGTGTAAGTGCTACTGAACTGCATCGGAGAAAAGTCAGGTCTTCTCAGGGGCGTCCCGAGGCTGGGTGTCACCCAGAGCAGAGGCCGGGTGACACCCCGCCGTGACATCAACACGCATTTGCAGTCGTCTTATTGAACCCTACTGGCGGCCATCTTGGTGATGGACGCCGTCAGAGAGAGGCGGGGACGTTCACCTGGGCAGGATGAGGTATGCCGCCGGGTCCCTTCCTCTCTTCTGACGCTGTCAGGATCTTGGTCCGTGACCGAGTGCCCGACTTTTCATAGGGGGTGACACCAAAATGACTGTCAGTCATTTTGGTGTCACCACTCCAATGGTGGCACCCGGGTGCAAGCAGCACCCCTAACACCCCTCTTCTGACGCCACTGGGTCTCCTCCCCTGACAGACAGGGCTGTGGTGTATGGCAGAGCTGCATGAATATAAGACGTGGAGGGACAACAGTAGAAATCATTAGGGTAATGTGTAGCCGGGTGGATGTCATTAGCATGGCACTAGTGCCCCTAGATGAGTATTAGAATTTCTTATACTCATCTGCACCATCTAGGGGCACTAATGCCATGCGAACACCAATCCTCCCGGCTATACGTCAGGCAGAACTTTTATAAATTAATCCCAAAATGTATTCCTACTGTGACAGGGTACGCGACTCTGTGTATGTCAGTGAGAGGTTGAAAAGGGCAGCTTTCCCTGGCTAGGAAAGGGTAAAGCCTGGCCCAACAGGTAAACCTCCTCTCTTTCTCTCTCTCTATTAATTAGCCTGCACCTGATAGTGACGGAGAGGGAGTGAGAGCTCAGAGTGAGATCCAGGCTGCACTGGATGGACACAGACTGGAGAGTGTCTGCATATCTGGGGAATAAGGTCTGTCAGAACAATTGTTTGTATTGGACTGTGGTTTTTGTCCATTTATACTGGAAGCTGGAATAGCCGCTCCAGTAGGACGTAGTGAGGGACACTACTGTCTAGTTAGCCTCCTAAGGTGGAGTAGGCCTTTTTATTTGTGTTACTTTTTCGTTGGATGCAATAAAGCTGCATTTATTGCCATTACTGTTTAAAGACCAGTGACTTTCCTACACTACATTGAGGTAGCATACATACCTGAATCTGTATTGATATAATATTCCTGTAATTATCTGCACAGCAGTGCTAACACTGGAGAACAAAGTGAGCACTGAACCAGGCAGGACTTTACTGGTATGCACAGAGCTGTCAGTCAACTGTGTGACAGCCCCATCAGTTGGCTTCTTCTTAATTGTCCAATCATGGGTTGAGGCCAAGTTATACACTGTGTAGGTGTGGCCCAAACGTTTGTTTTTAGATTTGGATAGAGTAGGGAAGGATTAGAACTACTGTCCAATTTGTATTACTGTCTACTAGGTAGATTCACCATCTGCGTTTGTTATGGAGACCACTCTCAGCAAGAACGGAGAGTGACGGGAGATCCAAGCCTCTACTGTTGTCACCAGAAGATATATGGGGGAAACCTTCCAATGGGGACATCTGTTTCAATGGTAAGTGTCTAAAAGGGGAAATCCTCCCACTATCCTTTCATTTCCTGTTTATCTCCTGTAAAGGAAGTGAAGGGGTATCTCGCCCACCGGAACAAGACTGCAAAAACTAAACTGAAAGGTGTTTTGAACCATCACTACTCTATCGAAAACTGAAAAAAAAAGGTTTGATTGTAGAGTACATACATTTTAAATGCAGTAGGGAAAAATTGGGGTGAATGACCTGCTCATGCAGTCTGACAGGGGTGTCCGAATCACAAGAATGGCTGAATACAATTACATAATTAAGACTGTTTCATTGTTTTTTTGCATTTTTTTCTGTGTTTTTAGCTGTTTTACTGGAGTTAGGCTGCATTTGCTTTTTTTTCTCTCTCAAGGAATGAATAAATGAATGGACGGATTGGTATTTTTCACCATTGCTTGGAATTTAGATTGAAATTCTGATTACCAGCAGTGTAGGTGTCATACAGAGGTGAGTATAATTTAAACATTATCAGACTGCAGATAATAAAAGGGTCAGGTGGGTTGAGACTTACCTCTGCACAGGTCCTGGCCTGTGCGCAAAGCTTCTCTTTCATGTTTGGCAGTGTCAACCTTGGCAAAGGTACAGTATGAGTCAAACCACATTAATAAAGCAAAATTTAATTCATTTTGTAGTACATGTAGGAAAGCTGTTGGGAAGCATTTTTTCCTAGGTAAGAACTTACATCTTGCGGTGCTGGAATACTCCTTAGTTCAAACACAGTGTGGTACAACATACATGTATGCATTTAAATGTACTGTATGTGTCTGTATGTGTATGTATACAGGAAGTTTGTACATTCTTAGGGCTCATACACTGGGGTGCAAATACAGGTGTATCAGCATACAGTGTAAAATACAGCGACACCCAAGAGCCCCAGCTGCTTCCTTTTCTTTTCATAGGCTTATATAGACAAAAAATGCTGTACGTAGAAGTGTAAACTCCCATAAACGTGAAACTTTTGCATTTGAGAACAAAAGCACATGTGCATGTAAAAGCCAATAGCAGCATCTACATGCATATGCCTACATATAATGTTTTCTGTCCATACAAACCTATGGAAAATGCAAACCTATGGAAAAGAAAAATGCAACAGGTTGGGCTCCTGGTGCCACAAATACAACTGTATTTTACCTTGTATTCATTTGGTGACACCAAAATGACTGACAGTCATTGGTGTCACCCCCTATGAAAAGTCAGGCACTCGGTCAAGACCTAAGAGCCTGACAGTGTCAGGATAGAGGAGGGGACCCGGCGGCATACCTCATCCCGCCGTGTGAACGTCCCCTCCTCTCTCTGCCGGCGGCCATCACTAAGATGGCCGCCGGCAGGCGTCAATAAGATGACCGCGCATATGCGATGAAGTCAGCGCACACGCACTTAGAGATGTCACGCGCATGTGCAATGCCGTCCAGCGGGGTGTCACCCCTTCTCCGTTCCGGGTGACATCCGGCCACGGGACGGCCCTGGCTTGTAGCAAACCGCCTGTAGCTTGAAAAAGTACATAAGCTTTGTTTGGGGCAGAGTCAAGCATTTTGCTCCCAACAGACTACAATGGGAGCCTCGGAAAAAAAAAAAACCCCATAAACTAGCTTTGTAATTGCTAAAGATGAAGCACTTGGAAAGATGACTGTACAAACACTCACAAAAACACCAAAAAAGCACCAAAAGATGCTTAGCTCAAGTGTGATTGGCGCCTTAGTACAGATATTAGATTGTAAGCTCTACAGGAGCCGGGCCTGAAACAAGGCGTTACAATGTAGTATATAAAGAGCAGAGTGAGGGGGTGATATAAACGCGGGAAATAATAACAGCGCAGAGCCAAGGTACACCCTGATTATTTTTATAGCGAAAGCTTAATCAGTTAGCAAAATAACCTCATAAATGTTGAAAAGCAAAATGGAAAGGTGCAGCGCCAGTGAAAACGGTCGCCCATTAAGTTTATTTATCTCTGCAGCAGCAATATAAAATAAAATATGGAGCCCTCCGTGACACGAACGTGTTAATCTTACCAATCGAACAACCAATGTTTGCTCATCAGTAAAGCCATGTCTATAAATTTAGGTATGTGTAAGTGACACTTGGGTGAAGCCACATACTAAATTGCAAACTCTCTGAATAATTTAGTGAATGCAGGCATAATATTTAATAGCACCATTAGAATGTGTTCACAGGCATTAGACATAAGTAGAATGGACACATAAGGCTTTTTCGTAAGCAAAGTGCTTTATTGTGCTGGAGACTGACGATTTATGCAGCGCTTTACATACATGCACATTCACATCAGCCCCTGCCCTCAAGGAGCTTACAATCTAAGGTCCATATCTCATATCTGCATACAGGGTCACATGAGAAAGGAGCCAATTAACCTTCCAGCATGTCTTTGGAGTGTGGAGGAAACCCATCCAAACACAGGGAGAACATGTAAACTCCTTGCAGATAGTGTCCTGACCAGGATTTGAACCGGGGATCCCCAGGGCTGCAAGGCTCAAGTGCTAACCCCTTAGCCAGTAAACTATTTTAAATGCTAATTCAATCACGTAAGCTCCATTCACACTTAGGCGTTTTGTAGCTTTAACCTCGAAGCTAGAAAGTGCTCAACAGAAGGAATCCCATTGTTTTCTATGGCCCCCATCTGGAGTCTACTGTTCCTAATGGATGTTTACTCTCATACCTTTACACATGATTTGATACAGAAGAGCATTAAAGCACAATGACTGTGCTGTATCAGGGATAATGCACACGAATGACGCATATAGCTTAAACAAAGTACATGAGCTTCTTTTAGGCATATTTAAACATTTTGTGTACCCATATACTTCAGTGGAAGTGCCTTAATCTGAGTTTTTTGGGGGGACGTTTTTGCATGATGTAAAGATGCTACTGCTTTCCATTGGACCAAATAGATGCTTAAAAAAACTACTGAACGGGGCCTTACAATGGAAGCTGCTCCTTGATGTTTAAAAGTTGTATCTTCCTGCAGAATCAGCTGATCCCCTGAGCACTGGTCCTGATATCCTGTTTTAGGGTGGCTCCTTTCCTTTGCATGGTCCTAGGAGTGTGCTAGTTAGCTGGGTGTGTCTCCACAAACACATGAAAGACATTCCTCTGCTCCCTGCTTTTCCCTACTCTCTTCTTCCTTCTCCAAGTTAGTAGATGGACAGTAGACATGTAGGTTTTATTTAGTTTCAAATACAAATTCGGACGGAATTTAGTGAATTCGGGCATTCGGACGCATCCAAATGTCTGAATTTTAATGAGCCTGATGCAAATTAATCTGAATGTTCGTTTAACAAAAATTTGGATCATCCGTATTTAGTTTAAAATCAAACTAAATCGGACAGCACAAAACAGAAAGCTGGGTTTTTTGGGCAGCCGAGTGACAACTTTCAGACCAAACGTTGTTTAGAAAAATATTATTTTATTTAATATAATTTAAAAAGTGAAGATAATTTCATAAAATCGACAACATAATTCCCCTATAAGCTCACTCCACAATAATTAGCTTCTTCATACATGAGATTACACTCAGAAAATTAGACATGATTGGTTAACATGATAAACAGAAAATTCATGGACAAAATACATGATTGATATGACAGAATAGTGTTGGAGGAGCTTGGTTTTCTCAACGTGACATTTCGCGCTAAATAGCGTGTGTGCAGCCTGAGAGGGCTGTGATAGCTGCTGGGGGCTCGACATTGAGAGAGGAACGGACATCCCACGGGCGTTCCTCCAGTAACTCAATCCAAACCATTGTTACCTTTTGTATCACTTGCCCCTCCTACTAGATTGTAAGTTCTCACGAGCAGGGCCCTCCTAGCCCTATGGTTCTGAAACTGTATTGCCTCTATGTTGTACAGCGCTGAGCAAATTGTTGGCACTATATAAATTCTGTATAATAATAATAATTTTCCCTTCTTAAGTGGGGGAGGGAAGCCCATGTATGTATGTTGTCCTGTACACCTAGAAGTCCGGTTCTGTGCTTCTCTTCACGTTCATTTACTTTCACACATTGGATTTTACTGTTTGATCTATTTTGGACTTTTCATATGTTGCTCATGTTATCTATCAGAGTCTAGTTTATGACTCCTGTTACATTTTCACTGTTGCACACAGAGTTTGTTCTTAGCTCAGCACATCATTGTTACTTATGTCTAATGGACAGCTGATGGAGACAGTGCTGTCCCCTGTTATCTTGTACTGGACAGAAAGTCAGGGAGAGAGTTGGAGCTGTTTGGATACATGGTGACTGTAAGTGCTTGGGGAAAATATAAAGAAATACTTTGCTAGGCAATGTTCATATTTTGATATGGATTCATTATTTAATACAATTTTTGAGCGTTTAATACTATTTTAAGATAATTCTGCATCTCCCTATCTCTCTTGTCCCTGTATACGCATTATGATCTGCAATTGAGTTGCTCCTGTCATCCTTCCTTATTACTACTCTCTCTCTCTCTCCCTCTCCCTCTCCCTCTCCCTCTCTCCCCCTCTCTCTCCCCCTCTCTCTCTCTCGTATGAATTATTTTTGTGCTGCTGTTTTGCTCTGCTACTATTTACTCTAATGGTAATGTTTAACATATATTGGCCATGCATCCTGCATCCGCTCGTGGGCATGAGCCCTGATACAGCACAGTCATTGTCCTTTAATGCTCTTCTATATCAAAGCCTGTGTAGAAGTATGACAGTAAACCTCCATTAGGAACCGTATACTCCAGATGTCTTATGAGAACCGTCATCACTGATTCGGGATAGTGTAAACCTTGTTCTGTTTACATTTAACTTGCTTGTGTTCCAATGTACATGAAGACAAGAAATGAGAACAAGGAAGGCATCTGCTCCAACTACCAGTTGTATTCAATGCCAGGCGCCCTAAACAAGGATTTCTTTCCTGCAGTCCACCAATGTAGTTCCTTGAGATCACAAACTGCTAAAAGCAAACAGACCCATCATGAGTTTGGCTAGGCTCTGCCCATTTTCCATTTAAGGAGATTCCACTCAGCTAATTGTTTAAAGCAGTTGGCACACCTAGAGTGACCCCTGATGCTTTTCTTATTCTTAGTGTAAGTCTGGAGACACATGCTTAGTACAGCAATTGCTTGAGACTCCTTTATTACAGAGCAAGACAGAGTGCCATTGCTTGGTTATAATGATAAGCAAATCTGAATTGAATTTGCTTTGCTAATGATCAAGAGAATCCAAAACTGAGATCTATTTTGCTGATAGGAATATTTGGCATAGGCTGCCAGTAGTAGGGTACCTAGTATAGAGGTCATTTGGACTCTGTATTAAAACACAGTACAGATCCCCCCAATACCCATGCTCTGGGATCTATCATCCAGCCTTAAAATAAAACAATGGGGCAGCAGGCAAATGCTTATTTAATTATGGACATGGTGCATAGCTTCATGGCTGTATTGTACAATTATGATACACATAGCTTCACTTCAATTTTTTTTACAAATAGGAAGCCACCTGGTAAGGGGTACAGTACACTTCAACAGTTTGCCTGAATTGAAATCCAATTTCCACCGTTGCAGAGGTATTTTAAGAAAAAACATATGCCAGCAAAGCAGAAATGTACACCGAGTCTACATGAAGCAGACATATCCAGTTGCTGTACATTAACACAGAAACTTACAGTAACTTACGTACAGCAAATTACAGTCTACTTTGCACAGTGGGTACTATAATGTAGGGCATGGAAAACTGCATTTCCCACAATGCTATGCTTCCGTCATGCACAAGCTTCTCTGTGAAAATTGAGCTCTCCCCCCATTCATTAATATTCATAGTGGCAGCACCCCCTGGACAGTACAGAGTGTCCTGGAGAGACAGATCTGGTGTGCAGAGCATTGCAGTGATCTTGTTACAATGACTCACAGGGAGGGGGTCAGCTGCTTTACAGCTTGTAGAAGACAATCCAACCCTGGTGTCAGTTTGAGGTTCTTGTGGAGGGAAATGTGAATTTGTAGGACACTAGAAAGTCCATACAAAATTAAAAAAGCCAACAATGTAAGTCATGAAAATGTACACACATGCAGGGGCGTCCTGAAGCCAGTGGTCACCAGCAGCGGAGAACGGGTGACACCCTGCCGTGATGTAATTGTGCATGCGCGTGACATCACCACGCACATGCGCAATGATGTCATTGCACGTGCCCGGTCATCTAATTGACACCTGATGGTGGCCATCTTGGTGATGGACGCCGGCAGAGAGAGGAGGGGACGTTCACCCGATATGATGAGGTATGCGGCTGGGTCCCCTCCTCTCTCCTGACACTGTCAGGCTCTCGGTCCATGACCGAGTGCCCGACTTTTTAGAGGGGGTGACCCCAAAATGACTGTGAGTCATTTTGGTGTCAACGCTTCAATGGTGTCACACGGGTGCGGGCCGCACCCCCCCTGTGACGCCACTGCATGCGTATACATTATGACTGCACCTCTACATTACCACAATAAATGCTAATCACATACAAAAGGTGGAAATTGTCTTTAAGTTCACCTTCAGTGGAGAACAGGCAATCTCCATTGGTTTGTCAGGACAGATTTGCTTTTTATTGCTCATCACTACTTGTTTGGTCATAAAACTATTTTTCTTTGTTTTCAATAACTATATTTTGAACTGTCCTGTGGCATTTTCTTTTCCCTGAAATAGCTGCTCTGAAATAGCTGTTCAAATTCTACTATGACTTGAACATTTACACTGCTTCTCAGAAATGTCACAGCTTACAACACAAAAAAAAGTTTTCTTCCTGTTCTTCTGGACTGGAAGCTTGATGTTGAAGAGATGATTATAATCTTAAAGGCATCCAGACAGTTAGAGATTAAATCGATTTTGCACCCTTGCTTCTTTTTTGTCTTCTGTGACCAGCAGGGCCCTGAATGTTCTGGATACAGGGAGCTAAAGACTCCCAGTATTAAGAAAACCAAGAACAGAGTTGGAAGTGAAGTGTTGATAGCCAAAACCGGTGGTCAATTGAGGAATAGGTGAAACTAGGAATCATGGCAGGACAAGACGACACCACAGGCAGGCAAGAGACAGACCTGTTAAACCAAAGAGATACCTGTGCAAGAGTCGTGCACAAGCTGAAGAAGTTCCTTATGACCAGAGACGCGTGTGATTAAATATTGCACCACTACTCAAAACACCATAGTGGCGCATGTTTTGTAGTTGTGATCATTAATACATTGAAACTATTTAATCACATGTGCTTCTGGTCATAAGTAACTTCTTCAGCTTGTGCACTACTCATGCACAGGTATCTCCTTGGCTTTAATGCTATATAGTTACAGACTGGGGTTTGTTTACTGTTGCATGTCAGCAGGTGTAGACATGCATCCTAACTGGTCTTGTTTAGCCCAGAAGACCCACTGCTTGAAGTGGTTCTGAATACAAAAAGTGAAGATTGGACATATAACATAGAACCTCACTAAATGTGCCTAAGCAGTACTCTGAAAAATCCTCTCTTCTAGAATTCCTTCTCAAATAGCAGTACACTTCGTGTGCCTAGACACTCCAGTGTCTTAAACCTCATAGCTGTATATCTGCAATGTGGTATCTAAGGAAGGTTTTAAAAAAAAATCTCTTTAGTCACGGCACTTTTTTAAAGTATGCAAAATTCAAACCCTGTTCCTAGACAGGGGTCTGGCATGAAATGTAAGGGAGCCCCAGGCAAAATAAGAAGAAAAAGACAATATGAAGTTTTCCCTTACCCTGCAGAGCCCTCAATTCACATCCAAAGATCTCCCTTCATATCAGGAGCCACCTTTAAATCATAGTGCGCCTTTAAATATTTGAAGGCACCAATGACAAAACTAGAAGGCACCCAAGGGAGACACAGCACCCTGGTTGAGAATGGCTGATCTACGGCACTGATGCATTTAGATGCCTCTGACTTCAGGAGATTTGGAGTGAGATTTGATGATGTCACTTCTGTGCTGATCATTGTTCTCTTTGCTTCAGAGGAAGCTGTACCTGAGGAGCTGCAGTGCAAGGATCTTCCTTCTTTTGCTTCAGTCATTCTGTGGATCTCTGCTTCCTCCACCTTTCCTGTATTTTCTTGAATATTAACATTTGCTCTCATTAGAGTGTAATGTGCCTTACAGCTACAATTATTTATGCAAATCTTTGCTCATTCTTGTACTCACCAGTCCCTAACTAGCTTAGATCTTGGCTGTGCATCCTCCTCCGTACCACACAGCATCAAGGAGGCTTGGTGGTGAGCATAAGACTGGAATGGGATCTAAGGGCAGGGGGTGTACTGCATGTATATATATGTATACATATAGTCTTGTGATTCTTGCAGACACACACACACAGATGCAGTACAGCTGGGCAGCAGAATATGTACTGTATTCCTCCAAGGAAATGTAGAAAGAACTGAAAAGCAGAATGTATGCAATTGTAACTAAGGCTTCTCTGGGAACAGTATAATTAAAAGAGTTTGCATAGCTATGATAATGCAAACTGTCATGATAAACAGTTGTCCTTCTGAGATCAATGGTCACTTTGATATGCTAGAAACTGTACGCACAGATGGTGCTCTGGGAATGTCAGGGCTATTGTTGACTCAAGATCAGATTTATTTCAAAACTGTTCTCAGAGAGAGAATTAAGCCCCCGGTTCCCAGCTTCAAAGAGACTTCAGTTGCCATCCAATCACTGTCATGAAAAACGTATGATTGTGTTATTTGAACCAATCATGGATTCTTTATAAGGGGGAATGGGGGAAATTAAAATGAAAGAGAGCGGCAAAAGCCATTAGGTTGGGACTTTATGATGGAACTTTGACCAAAGTGGATTTTACTGGAACAAAGGATGACTAAAGACCACACTTCGAGAGAGACTGCAACCAGAAGCCATTTTCCTGAGAACACTAACAGGTCTATTCACTAAAAGGTGAAGAGTTTGGGGAAGGCAGGAGAAGTGGACAATCTAGGCCAAAATAGCTGATTTGGAAAAATGAGCTAGAGGAGGTGTATGTAGGTGTTTGTATGTTTGTAGCAGCCTGTTTGCTTTGTATTGTTTTTCTGTAACAAAGTAGTTTGCGCATGCAGCATTTTTGTATAGTAAAAGCATGTTAACAGAAAATACTGCTGGGTCAGTTTCCTTGGTCTTATTACAAGACTTAGACAAACAAATATCTGTAAAAAATTGGCTAGCAAAACAAGGGGTTTTCTGTCGAAACAGGGCAACTCATCGAGATCGGCAACCGCGTCACTTCCGGTGAGTTGCCAGCAGGAGATTTGCCGGTAGTGTACATTCGCACACACCTGGAAGCTTAACAGAAAGCCTATAACAATTTTGCTTTGTGCGTGTATTGGGTTCTGTTTATTCATGGGGAATACACAGGATGTCAGGGAGTAGTTGAATCTTTTAATCCATTCTGCTTTCCTGAATGGATTAAAGGATTCACCCATCACCCTAACATCCTATTTAGTCCAAATAATTAAACCCAACCCACTACAAGCACCAAGTGAAATAATGGCACTGTATTAGTTTTATACCAGCACATGTGCCCTGGCAGAAGTTGCAGAACTCGAGTATTGTTATGGGCTTTTTGTTATGCCACCGGGTGCGCGCATGCGCACTACTGCCAACTCATCCAAATCTCTTGCTGCTAACTCCCCGGAAGTGATGCGGTTGCCGATCTTGATGAGTTTCCCTGTTTTCGACGGGAAAACAGGGAAATATATGTAACTGCATTAAAATATATGTAACTACACTTTAAGTTCTTGTTGACACCCAGGTACCAGCGCAGACGTATAATGCATCCTTGAAAGTTTTCTGCTATAGGTGAAGTGCACGGAGGATGGGATTAGAAGCAAAGCAACAAAACAAGGAATCAGAATGCTGAAGTGGAAATGCACATGCAAGGACGAGTCTAAGAACAAACAGATTGTCGGGAATTTCATTGCAGTAATCCTGTGCAAGTGAAGAGTGACTAGAATTGTAACTACATAAGGGAAGGCAGAAACAGAAGGAAATATGTATCGTGAAACCATGAATATACAAAGATGGGATAACAAAAACAGCAAATGATGAAACAAATGAGACACAGGAAGGGGACACAAAAAGCAATAAGGGTACAAAAACAGAAGTGTAGGGAAACTGCATAGATCATACAACATACAAGCAAGAATGGGGCAAAATATGTGGAAACGCAGAGTGCAGGAGCAAAGGCAAAGAGGAAAGCCAGAGTGCCAGCCAACAAAAGCAAGATAATAATAAATAGCATTTTAAAAGATAAAATATCACACCATTTTTGCTATATTCAGCAAATTTGACCTGCTCCAGTGACAGGAGAAGCAGCACAGCGATGAGCTCATCTCTCGTCCTATCAGCATGCTTCTTGTTAGCACATGAACTGCTGCCCTGCTGTACAGGAACTGCTGTACAGGAACTGCGAGAGGCAGAAACCAGGTCAAATTTAGGTGCTTAGACTGCTTGCATTTAAACCATACATTTAATGTTGCATTATAGATTACAGAGCTGCATTCATTTGTCATTTTATATCTGCTTAGAGTGAAGCACCTGAAATATTGAAGAGTGAGGTAAAACACAACACTAGATATAAAAAAACAGAAAGCAAGGTCCATTCAGAACTGAACACAGGGCATGGGAGGTTCAGGAATGCACTGGATCACATCCCGGCCAGCTCACTGCCTTCTGGGGCAGGAGGGGACGTGGCGGAGCATTGAAGTCAATGGCTTTGTAGCCACACACCCCGGCCACAGTGCGATTGCCCGCACCAGAACACAGGCATTGATGAGCCATGCGTTTCAGTGTGACCAGGGGGCATGGCTGCGGTGCCATTGACTTCAATGCACCGCCACGCTCCCTCCCGCCCCAGAACGCAGTGAGCCGACGGGGATGTGATCCAGTGCATTCCAACACCAAATTGGGCCGAAACGCACTGGGGCTGGTGTGAATTAGCCCTAAGGCCCAGCTCAGGACTCAACATCTCCCTTCCCTAGCCAAGGCCCACATCCTCCCCTAAGGGCTGTGTATTTAATTTTACAAAACACAAAAATTCCCCAGCCCCAACCTGCCAGCCAGCCTGCAACCAAACAAGTAGCCCTGTCAACAGTATGCGTTAAAATCAGAGATTTTAGTTGCACAAACTTTTGGCCAAAAATATGTAGAAGCCACACTGCCGCGCCAACGCACCTCTGCAAAGTGTGGTCCTAACTCTATGTATCTGAGTCTCCAAGTGTGAGCATATTAATGAAGTCGATAGATTGCATGCAGGTGTACCTGGAGGTAGCCTACTCCTCCTAATAAGGTGCAGGGACGCACTGGGGGCCCAGCAACCAAAAATGCACGCTGGGACCCCAGTGCATACCCCTAACCAAAAATAGTCAAACTAGAAAAAAGTGGTACATGCATGAATCCATAACTAGTTTGACTATTTTTGGTTTACCCAGCAAACAATATCATTAAATATATATTTAATTCTGAGTATGTCTTTAAACTGGAACCAGCATCAGATATTGTTTTTAACTTTGGAGCCAGCATGAACAAGTGTAAGAGTTACATTTGCAGGTATTTATTATCTCTAACAGATATCCCAGTAGTTCTAACAATGTCTTTTTCTCATTTTTTCTTCAGAAAGACAGAGCTATCTTTGCTCAGGGATCATCCAGGGTCGTCATCTACTTGCTAGAGAAACATTATTTCCCCCCAGATGGCACAATGTTCGCACATGTTGTCTGACAAATCAATCCCTACTTTGTGACTTGCTACAAAGTTCACACATGTTGCAGTCTGGTCACTGGGGGAGAGGTGACTGAGGAAAGGCTTCCTTATGCCTGCAGCAGACCGATGACATCATCTTGGCCTAAGCCAGATAACTTAATTTGAACTCAAAGACAACCTTTTAATTATAAAAGGGTGGGGCTTTTTTTTCAATATATTCTGTTGTTGTGTATTGTAAGAGATAAAGTTACTGATAGGTTCACGTTAATAAAGGAGTTGTATCAACTTGTGAATTTATTTAACAACAAGCGTTAGTATAACGCCAATTGGGAACAAGGGAGCATGCTGTGTAGGAACTCTAGCAGAAACCAAACATTGTTCTTCAGCTATTCGAAACCTGTAATATATTTTCCTGCAGTGTTTCCCTCTGTATGTCTCACTTCCCTCCATAGATTGCAAAGTCTTTTTGCCACCTAATTGTGAAGCTGTTACAATGCATCATTATTAGTTGCTAGAATAACAATAATACATGAGCTAGGTGACAGTCATGTGTGAATAGCTGAGTCATAAGTGTCTTAAGTGAAACATGCATCTTCTGCTGTAATACTTTGCCAACCTCTTTGTATGTTGCTTAATGCCTACATGGAGAAACTGTAGCTCCAGTCCTGCAATGCTGGGAATATCAGGAGACTTGGTTATTGTAAAGTATCTCTGATCACTTTGCAGTGAAAATCACTCATCCTCATAGTTCCAGCCAATGTGTGACAATTAAATTGTTACACGTTGGCTCAATAGATCGTGAAGTGGGCGAACACATACCGTCGCTCGCTCACTTCTCGATCATCTCACTGCAGAAAGCTGTGACTGTCAGTCATCGCTCCCTGCAGGGATTCCCCCCCTCCCGCTCTGATCCTCCAGCGCTGAGTGGAGGAATGGACAGGGGAGGTGGCGGGCACAGCTGGCTCTGCCTCTAGATAGGAGGCAGCATTGTCAGGATCTGTCCCGGCTGCGACAGTCTCAGCATACCGCGAGCTGTAGCTATATACTGAGCTTTGGGTCACAGGAGGATGCTAGTATATGTCCTTCTGTGACCCTTAAGAGAACTTACCCCATAGTTCTCTTTTAAATCTTAAAAAATGCATACAAGTACCTTAACTATTAACAACAATGTATCTTATTTGTGTATCACTCGGCTGTAGATCCTCAAATCATCTCTGAATTGGTGCTGACACTGTCCTTCCTTCTGGAGGGTGGCTACTTTTGTCCCCATGGTCCCTGTGTGTTTTGTAAAGTAGTCACTGCTCCAAGCTCACTCCTGGGATGGACTACAATCTCATTTCTTGTTTACTAATTTGTATTGAGATTGTAGTCCATCACAGAAGCTACTGGACCACTCCAAGCTCGCTTCTGTCATCATCCTGGCCACCTTGGACATGCCCCCTGGACAGACTTTTTTTGTACTCAGGGTGTTGCTGCTTTCTGAAGAAAAAAAAATGAAAGACTTTTCTCACCTTTTGTGTTGATGCACCTGAAATAAATTTGGCTAATTTTAACTGAAAGTTCAATTGGGCTTTACATTCAGATCATATTTGAAAAGTGACAAATGTTCTATTTATACTCGTCAGATCTTTTGGCATAGTTACATGGCCCATTTGCCAGTTTTTTTAATGTGCATTAACTGGATTAAATTACATTGACTTCCATTTATTAGCACGTAGATATCTCCTTCTTTAATGGGAAAACCAGGTCTAAGTAGAACTTACCGTATTTTTAATATGCCTAATTGTTCTTTCATACCTCCCAAATTTCTGTGATGAGAGGGACACCTTCTAGCACAATGTATTAGGCAATGGACACCCCCCTCCCCCCCCCCAGTTATGTAGACCATTAAGAATTTATATAACAAAAATTATTGGTTAGACCCAGAATATGTTTTACCCTTACTTTTCCTTTTAAATGGATTTTTTAAATAGCAAACAAGATAATTGAGAGATAAGATAAAGTTTGAAGTGCAAAAGAACACGTTTTAGTAGTTAAAAAGACCCTTTTCATAGACATCTGACCAAAAATAGGAACAACTGTGGAATGAGAGGCAGAGTGCTTTGGTTCCATATGAGGGACAGTTTCTCTGAAATGAAGGACAGTTGAGAGGTATGGTTCTCTTGCTGGCCCAAATCCGGAACAATACTCAACATCAGGGGTATTCCTAGCATAAGCACCACGGAGGCGGAGGGGGGGAGGGTGGTATTGGCTGTTCTGGTCAAGTTCTGGGGGGTGGTTTAGTTTGCTGTGGTGGTCATGTTCCAGCGGTGACGTGCAGTAGAGTCCGTTCTCTGTGAGGCATTTCCCCTGCCCACCCCCGCCCCTGAGGAGGGAGGGAGAGCAGAGAAGGGAGGAGACAGGGAGGAGCCTCCCTGTCCCTCACTTGCTCGTCACCGGTGAGGCATTGAGATTAATGTTCTTTGTTTTTTATTGGACAGCTTGGACCAATGGCGCTTTGCCATTGGCCCAAGCCATCCACAGAGCTCAAGCCTCTAACAGCAAGTAGATGCTGTGGCAGCTCTTGCCTCACTAAGTTGTTATTGGACTTGTGCGCCGTCAAAAAATTCGTTTCGGAATATCCGTTATTTTTGCCATTGGCATTCGTGTCCGAAACTCAATTCGGATTCGTACGAAATACGGATTTTCGTTAGTTTCGGCACATTTTCGTAACTTTACGAACATTCGTTATGATGAAGTTAAAAAGCAAAAATACCTTTGTTAATATATTGGAGTTGATGGTAGTTTTTTTTTTTAATATATATCTTTTATCCGAAATACGAATTCCGTTAACGGATTCCGGATCCGAATTTCGTATTTCGGATAAAAGATATATATTAAAAAAAAAAACTACCATCAACTCCAATATATTAACAAAGGTATTTTTGCTTTTTAACTTCAATATAACAAATGTTCGTAACGGAACTAAATAAGTGTATTGTAATGCAACCCTCAGCAGCAGCGGATCCGTATTTCGGATTTAAAAAAAAATCTTGTCATGTTGTTCAACCTCATTTACAGGGGAAATATTAGTTCCCGTTTCAAAGTAATTCGGATCCGAAATTCGTTAACGGAATTTCGTATTTCGGATATAATTCGGAAACTGCAATTCGGATTTCGGATGCTTCCGAATTTACGAATTTCAGGAAAATTTGTACAAATTTCAGGAAAATTTGTACGAATTTTGATTCGTAGCAAAACGAATCGCACATGTCTAGTTGTTATACAAAGCAGTGGGGAAGCCCGCTGCTGTGTAACCTAACTTAGCTGTCAAAAGCTGGATGCAGCGCTGCCTTTAATTAACAGACAGCGCTCTGTCCATGACAGGTTACACACTGGGGAGGCTTTCCCTTCTGTGTAACCTGCTAGAAGTGGTCTGAATGGAGAAAAAGCTGCCGGCTTCAGACTTGAAGCTGACAGCTTTTTCCTCAATAGTACTTGTGCGTTTTGGGGGGGGGGAGGGGGCTGACAGCACTGCATTGATGGTGTGCTGGTGATGCATGCTAATGGCCAGCATCCTGGTGGTGCAACACCCAGCTCTGGCAAGCATCCCACCCAGCTCACCGACATCACTGATTCCCAGGAGCTGGGCAGAAAGCTAAGAGCTGGGATGGGAGATTTTTATGGCCCTTACACGTCTCCCTGCCCAGCTCTTAGCAACCTGGGATGCACTACCAGAAAAGGGGGCAGCAAGCAGACTCTCGTGAGATGCCTCCTGAGGCAAAAGCCTCACGCTGCCTCCATAACGGAACGCCAAGCTTACCATTGTCATTGGCAGTTCATATTGCTTATCTGTGACTTGCTTTTGCCTTCTGTAGAGCATTCATCATGTACATCCCACTCACTGCTGCACATATTCCAGAACATTCTCCACCTTATGAATTAAGGGTCTATTCACGAAGCTGCCGAAGGATTTTCAATCGGCTGCCCTCGGCAGCTTCGTGAATAGACCCCTTAGAATTTTAGGCTAAAATCCTCATTTGTGCAGGCAAGCATTTACTTGTGAAAGTGGCTCTTTTAAGCTTTACAAATCGTGTGTATAGCAGGGACAAATTCAGCTACACCTTTGTTGAAACTCAGCTGTATTAATACCATTACCTTTATTGTATTTTATAACTAACATTGAGACAATTTGATTCTGTGTAAGGCGATATCAACCTCTCTTTTGAATAGCAGCAATTCGATGAGAAATCAGGTTATCAGATTGTCTTAATTAAGAAACCACCAGGATGGATCTCTGGGAACGCTGACAAAAATGAGGATTATTATTATGTGAATTTCTCTTTTCACAGTGCATGTACATATCCTTATTAAAGTAAAAAATCAAATTAACAACTTTTCACTAGTGTGACTCATTGTTAAATTTTAATTGCTTGGTTGAATAGAATTCACAGATGAGAAAAAAAAAATAGATTGCTCACATTTTGAGCACGATTACTTAAAGGGAAGATTAGCATATAATGTGTCGGTGAGGTTAACTCAAAATGGAACGGTTAATTTACAGTGGGGCTCTCTGTCTTTCTTTGTTTAAGATTCAATACTGAGAAATAAAGATATTTCTGCTCAATAAGAAGAAGTTTCACATTGCTCACCTTGGGTGCCTGGCTCTATCAGCCTCTCTAGGCCTTCCATCCTCCAACACATGCACAGCCTCCTGGCTTCTGGGTGGAGTCCGCCTGACTCCGGGACACAACCTGTCCCTCTTCACAGCAGGAGCCCTGAACACACTCCTCATGAGGGATGCACACAGGTGCACAATCGGGTGCTGGCTGCCACTAAAGCCTGGACCCAGGAATGGAGATTTCATCCCTCCCAATGCTCTTTGAAATCTCCAAGTTCCAGGAACTCAAGCAAAATCAGGAAAACCTGGGAAGAACTGCAAAGCCAGCTCTTTCCCAGTAAACGTTTGCACTTTCTGGAACTGCTCAGCCCCCCTGGCTGAGAGACCTGGGTGACTATATTGCCAAAAGACACCCTGGCATTGCCACGCACTGCTACAATATATATGAACTGATCTATTTCCAAAGATTTGTAAGTGTGTTCAGCCAGCCTTATGATCTAGGCACCCTTACCAGACAGAACAGTTAGTTATGTGACCCCCACTATTCTCCAACCTGCTTATTGGACTGCCACTCCATGGTGAAATATCTTCACTTGAGCTCCTGGGCGTTTATACCTGCTGTGGTCATTCTAATGAGCTCACATTCCCCTTGTTGGATATTTTTTAACTATTCTATATATTATGAGAATGTAACTGTAGGATAGGAGAAATGCAAAGGTGGGTTGGATAGGCAAAACTCCCAGGTGGATAGGAACAGAATAGTGAATTATGGCTGGGTGATCTTAACGTTGCAGTATCCAAACCAATAAGAGGCCAGGTGATGACTCACACTACCAGACAGCGTTTTTGGGAGGCCTTCTCCTTTATTAAACTACAATATTGACCATATTACTACAAAAAGAACTGATAGGATTCACATTCTTAATGGGTTTCTCTTAAAGAAACCATATAAAGCACCTGTAAAGCAACAGCTTTGTCTGCACATGCGTGTGGTCTCGTTTTCCATACTACAGGGAAACATGCACTAGGCATGTGCACGGGAAGATGCACTTATTTCTGGCGCACAGGATATAACGCATTGCTCTTTGATGGGTTAGCCTATATAAACAAGCCTGCCCTACCTATAATTGCTGAAAAGCCTTTAGCTAGTGACCTGTGTTCGCGTTACTCTCTGTTGGATTGTCTGTTCTTGTGCTTGACGCATCTCTTGATCGCAGCCTGCTTCCTGATCTCGGCCTGTTTAGTGGACTCTGCCTTTGCCTCCTGCTCTTGTACCTCGTTGCCCAGCTGGTTTGACCTATTGGCTTGCCCTCATTACACTTCTGTCTCCTGTTCCTATAATCTGCTATCCGCCCAGCTTGACCTCGGCTCTGACTGACCAACTCCTGATCCTTCTCCTGGACTGTCACCCAGCACGGTGTCTACACATCCATTGGCACTCGTGCTACTCATTGTCCACTCACTCTCTGTCTCAATCTCCAGGGGTGAGGGACAAGAGGCGCAAGCCTCTATACCTATCCAGTCTCTAACCAGGTGCGTGATAGCACCGAATTGTACCAGATGCAAAAAACACGAACACACAGGAAATTCTGGTCATTTTGTATATGATACAAGACTGAGTGGAAATGTACAAAGGAGTATAACTGAGTCATAGTAAACAGGCAGGAAATCTGATGTACCCCTGTACCCATAAACACTCCTCTCCAGCATTCACATATCTTCTCTATCAAACTGGTGGTGAGGGTGTCCACAGTTTTGTGGCTTTCCCCTCTTTATGTATTGAATCAATGCTGATGGACATGCAAACTAATTCTTCTGTGGACTACTTTCAGTGCATAGATGAATTCACATGTTGGGATTATTAAGCTTGTATCTTTCATGTGGGTTATTGTTAACAAAACGTGACAAAAGAAAACAGACATATTCAAGACAATTTGTGAACTGATCAGGTCTAACTTTGTGTGGCTTTATTTCCTTATCTCTAGTTTTTTCAATGTTTATAATAGCAGGAGATGGCTAAAGAATCGTTTGCAGAACCTCATCTCATTCATCCAGTTGGGGGTGGCGCTAGATGCAAATATCTCACCACAGGGCCGGTGCTAGGATTTTTGCCAACACAGGCTAAGTTGAATTTTTTGCGCCCTCCCCTGACCCCCTGTTCGCGCTGGGCCTGCTCACTATCAGTATGGTTTTTTTTCTCAAGTACAAGTACTTGTCAAAATGCCCTGTTTTTTCCGCTCTCACCCTGCAGCGCCCTCAGGCGGCCGCCTGACTTGCCTTGCGGTAGCGCCGGGCCTGTCTCACCATGCATCATGGACAAGCAATTCTGTACCATGCACTCAGGACAAAACTATACAACCCAATATTACCAAATAAAACATGGATCAGTAGGGTTGAATTGTCTAAAATCCTTCCCCTAATCTGACCTTTAAACATGCCATGTCTACTGTTGACAAACCCATTCCCATTCCCATTTTGAAAACTATCACTATCTTGCTAAAACCATAGGGAGTATAGAATAGGGGCATGGGAATATGCTACAGTATATGGCCAACAGTTTGTGGACCTCTGACCATCTACATGAGCTTGCTGGATATCCCATTCCAAAAACCATGGGCATTAATAGGAAGCTGAGTTCATTTAACCAAAACAGCAGGTACTGATGTTGGCTGAGAAGACTTGGCTTACAGTCAGTATTGTTATTTATTCTAAAGATGTTTTGCAGGGTTGAGGTCAGGGCTCTGTGATGGTCACTTGAGTTCCCCTACCTCAATCCTGTCAAACAATGTCTTTATGGGGCTGGTTTTGTACATAGGGGGACATCATGCTGGGACAGAAAATTACCTTCTTGTAATACCCACCTTTGTGCCATGGAAGGGGGTCCATGCAGACAGCTGGAGGTCGGGCTAGCTTTTACCCGCAGCCCTGAGTCCAGCGGCACCTGTCTCCTCTGTTCCCTGCCACTCTGTGATGCCCGCTGCGTGGAGCCACAGTGCAGTATGCACGCATGCACGCACCGTGTCTTCTTAAAGGTACAGAACACAATTTTTAAGGCAGAACCCCACCTCTGGAGATGACCGCACCATGATGTCAGCAGGTACAAATACTAGCCTTAATAATAATGTGGAGGGTTTTTTACAGGCTTTTGGCCATATAGGTAGGTGTAATGGTCAAGGTGTCCATTAAATGTTACCATATCATGTATGTGTATCTTCATATGAAGAAATAGGGGTAAGAATAACCATTGCACATTTTTAAATAAAGTCATTTAGGTTGCTAATGAGAGTTCTGAAACATCTCCAGGAAAAACAGAAAAGCTGACTGTTAAACAGCATCTGCCAAAACCATAATTTCACACAGACTGCGTGCTGACATTTTGGGAAATGGCCTAGAGTTTAGGAATGGCAACTTGTATTATTACAACACTAGATACAATCTGATGTCTGCTTGGGTCTGCTGCCAATAACTGGCTTTTAAAACCTACTTACAATTACTTAGATTTGCATAACCAGATAGCCCTAAATTTTGGTGTAGGAGTGCTACTTTTTAAAATAATTTTGTGCTTTAGCTTTTTAGACTTTTTGGTACTTTTTTTCCCCCTGATACATTCCTACTCAGTTTAACGTTTGTTGCCAGGAATTGAAGATAAAAGACACGCATTGATTCTACAAAAGAGAGAAACAATAAATAATTAAAAATCCCCAAACGTACTATGTTAAAGGACCCCCCAAGCCTTAAATGAAACTTTAGACAAGATGAAAATGCTGTGATAGCAAAATATGATTAAAGAATGTAGAAAACATGCCAAAAATGTCAGTCTGTCCCTTTTTTGATAACTTTTGGCATGAAATTATTTTATGTGTTTTACTCATTTGCTATATTGCAAATAGTCCACCATGTCCCGAGGTACCTAATAGACAGCTCTAGTTGACTTAGGTGGGATGAGCACAGAACGTTCCCTTTTAATGTGATTGACTCCTGGAATGTAGATTTCACCCCTTCCAGCTAGGTGTGCTTGTAGTTGAAAAAAATAAAATGTCCGCATTAAGTTATTTACTCAAATAGTTGTGCCTTCTACATACTTCTACATATCTGTTCAAAAAGTTAAAAAAAATCATATACATGTTGATATGAATTCATAAGTCATTTCTATTTTTTTCAATCTTCAGCTTTCATTAAAGGAATATTTGGTAACCATGAATATCTGTGTTCAGGAACTTCCTGTTATGGGGGGAACTGTCTGCATTGTCACCAACAGTGATGAGTGAACTGGTCTGGCTTTGGTTTGCTTGGATGTTCACTGAACCCAGCCAGAAATCCTGTCTCGGCGAACACCGATGTGAACCAAACCCAGGACCACCTGTGTCCTAGCAGCCAATGATGCTGTGTGACACTCACATAGGATGCTAGCAACTTGGCCATACACTGTCATTGCTTGCTCGGATATAGGTGGGTTCACCATTACAACCAGTGATGCTGTGAGTCCACCAGTGTCTTAGCACACAATGATGTTGTGCGACCCTTATAGTGTCCTTTGATGCTAGGATGATAGAGGATGTACTGCACACTGTCATTGGTTGCTAGAATGCAGGTGGCGCACCATAACAACCAATGGCACTAAGCAACCAATGACACTGAGCGGCTCAGCCACCAGTTGACCAATAACTGCACAGAAGTGACCTGTAAAGTGTCTTTGTTTTCTAGGACACAAATTGAGGTTGGGTGGACAGATGAACTCTACAAATAGTTTGCCCATTTGGCAACTGTGAACAACTTGGGTTCAGGTTGAGCTCATGGTTGACCCAAACCCAGAGCTCAGCCCTATTAACCATATCACATACGACCTCATTAAGACTACAAGACACATTGAGCGGGCATGGTCTGAGGTTATCAGGCAGCTGGCCTAGATTAATGATGTGCAGCCAATGATCAAGCAATTGAATGTAGACAGGAAATGGCTGAAAGATTTTGGAGGAGATTAGAAGAACTAAGATGCAAAAAAAAAGTATAGTTTATAGTTTTAAGAACATTCTTGCTGTTACTACTCTTGGTTACCTTTCAAGCTCCAGGAAGCCATTGGCTTCTTTTAATAAAGGTTTTTTTTCTAGGCGCCCACTGTCCTGCTGATGCCATGGAATTGTAAACAGTATATGATGTGTTGTGGAAATTTTATTAGGATGTGTTTTTAGTGTATTGTAATGTTTTGTCATTAGTCTCTCAGTGTCTCGGTAAATAGACGCTGGGGGGATTAATCCATTGGAGGAGATTTCTTATGCGCAGCGGAGCAGTGTGTTCTTGGTGAATGTATGGACGCCGGCTGGGGCCCCCCGTGCAATGCATGGATTTATTGGCTTGCGTGGATACATTTGTCTTGAACGCAGTATATGAAAGGAACGTGCGTTTGTTCTCTCTGGGGTGCCTGATCAACACGCTTGAGATGATATAACGTTGTCCCTGTGAATGAGCGCGCATGAGAATCCTAGTAACGTTATGTGGCATTGCTCACTGAGCCACGTGGGATAAAGTCACTCCGGTGGTCATTGATTGTTACTACATGTGATTTGTTAGCTGACTCCTGTTCACTTCCTGTCTGACATCACTTCCTGTCT
>NW_017306406.1:1258953-1268910 GCF_000935625.1 Nanorana parkeri | reverse complement strand
CCCCCGTGCAATGCATGGATTTATTGGCTTGCGTGGATACATTTGTCTTGAACGCAGTATATGAAAGGAACGTGCGTTTGTTCTCTCTGGGGTGCCTGATCAACACGCTTGAGATGATATAACGTTGTCCCTGTGAATGAGCGCGCATGAGAATCCTAGTAACGTTATGTGGCATTGCTCACTGAGCCACGTGGGATAAAGTCACTCCGGTGGTCATTGATTGTTACTACATGTGATTTGTTAACTGACTCCTGTTCACTTCCTGTCTGACATCACTTCCTGTCTGGCATCACTTCCTGTCTGACATCACTTCCTGTTGGGAAGGTATAAACAATAAACATACCTGTGTTCAGGTCTCTTAGCATGGGATTAACGAGCAAACAACATCTGTCTCCTGACTCTACATGACTCGATAGAAGGAGATACTTCCAGTCCTTGCATAAAGGAGCGTAGTACAACGGGGGAAATTCTTTGCGTTTGGCGCAGCTTAATGCGACATGGATTTGTGCGTTGAACCAAGTGAATTTCCATAACAGATGTACGTTTGATTGATGAGGGCATCATTAATGCTCAACCTTTTCATATTGTTGGGGAAATGTCAGGAGTTCTACTTTTCAATTAGGAGCTTTTAAATGTACATTACTTGTTTTGGGTTTCTCATTCATACTGACATGGCTGTTCTTTTTTCCTTAACTGGATGGGATAATTTAACCCGCACCTCCATCTAAATGATTGCTGGATTAAAAAAAAAATCAATTTTAACTTACCTAAAGATGTGGTCACATGATGCTCCACTCTTCTTCTGTCTATTTCTGGTGGGGTCCTTCTTTGGGTGTGTACATCACTGCCTGCATGATGTAGACACTTACATAGTTACATAGTTAGTCAGGTTGAAAATAGACACATGTCCATCGACTTCAACCTATAAACTTCTGTTTGGCTGTCCAGCAGCAGGCTCCTCTCAGGAACCAGAAGAGATTTGATGATGGGAGGGGATTGGTCATTGAGGGTCCATCTGCAGTGGTGAGTTAACATTCTGCTGCAACTAGAAACGGCCCCAGTGGAGGATCTGGATGAGGGACTTAGTTGGAATTGGGTGTAATAGACAAGAAGGGAGTTTCCTCGGAGGATCCAAGCATTGTACATTGAAGAAGGACCTAGAAAAGTTTTTCTGGAAACTTGGTGATGGTGAGATAGTGACCAACAGGTCAGATACTTTGGTATGTATGTGTATTCTTAATTGGTGATGTATTAACTTATTAAAGCAAAGTGTTTTGGCAGATTCGGAAATAATTATAATTTCTGTCAATTTGTTGTTGTTGGCTGTGTCTACAGTTGGGTCCCATGACACCCAGTCACACAATAACATGTCATTTTTGTTGTTTTTCTTTTGCTGTCCCTTTATAGCAAAAACAATACTACAGGGAGAAGAAGGAATGCTAAGTAGATTCAGAATATACCCTATAGTTCAGGAAACATTAAGGGCGCATTCATACCAAAATTGGAAGGTACTTGCAAGTCAATGGAGGGCCCATTGACATGCGAACATACCTTCCAATTTCGTTACAATCTGTTGCATTTCATCACATTTTTTTTCTTGGAAAGCTTTATGTGAAGCAACATGTCCTGAGGGGACATACTTCACTGTAATGGCTTGCAATTACACTGCATTGCATTAGCACATGTTAGCACACGTTTTCTACGTATTGTGTTGTGAGCAAAAGAAATGAGCATGCTCTACTTTTTTTCTGGGCAATGTAAGGCATTGCAGTGCAATGCTGTGGTGTTAACTGTCCCCGTTCATACCCATTCATTTTTTTGTTGCCTGTGCGGTAGCATGCGTAAAACACAGATGGCAATGCAACTCAATGGATCTGGTGTGAATGAGGCCTAAACCATTTGTCTTTTTTTGGTGGTCTGCACAGTTGAAATGTAGCTCCTCATGTAAACAGACTACATTCTGCCTTCAATAGCATAATGAGATTTGTTA
Organism: Nanorana parkeri; assembly: GCF_000935625.1. NCBI lineage: Eukaryota > Metazoa > Chordata > Amphibia > Anura > Dicroglossidae > Nanorana > Nanorana parkeri. The sequence goes on along the minus strand of NW_017306406.1, from coordinate 1,266,920 downwards.
CTATTAAAATAATTATATGACACCAGCAGTGAAGCCTGTACAAAATGACATTATTCAGCTTAACAAAAAACACTGACAATATGACTGCTGTAAACCCACCCTAGAAATGACCCTGGGTTATCCATTCCTTCTTATTATAATACATTATTGGCTCTTGTAACTCAACTGACCAATGAAAGGGCTATGTTGTGCATTACAGGTTCTTTATGGTGGCCAACCTATACATTTTATGGCCAAAAGTTTGTGATTTGCCAACTTACTGAATCCTGGGGATTCAGTGCCAACCCATGATAGCGGCAAACCCAAACCTAATTTTCTCATTCATCACTTTCAGGATAATGAAATGCCTGGACCTCTTCTGCACTCTCTTGTTTTCAGACATCCATCCAGACCAGACATCCAACACTCCCCAATGTGTCCAATGGGAAGATTTTAAAGACAGCCATAGTTCTTGAACAGAGTGAAGAACAAAGGAATGGGAAGGAGAACAGGTGAGCATAAATCCTCTTCTTGATTGCAGGTTCTGGCTTTTGGCATTTTTTCTTACACTTTATAGCTGTAGGAGTCTGTTTAATAATAATCAGCAATTTATTTGTATTTATTGCACTACTGCATCCCCTGCAGCTCTTGTAAGCCTGTATTACAACATCACACTTTGAAGATGTCAGCATTTTTTTATTCAATTTTTGTTATTATTATTCCTTTTTAGTAGCTAACGGACTTTCTCTCTTTCTCTGTCATTATTCTTGTGTCAGCAAAGCTGTAAGTATGCTGTCTGACTGCACCAACCCCTGTCGGGTCATGTCATTCCTTGGCAGGTGTAGTGCTAGACCTCTGCCAGAATCCCCTGGATACTTGCGGGCTAAAGAGCATGACTTGGAGCTGCATGGGCCACAGAGAACAACTTGCCAGACATGCGATTTCCTCATTAAAATGCAAGGCTGCTATTTTTCAATTTGTTTAGATATGTCAAGTATTTTTCAGCCAGAGCAGAACAGGCGGGTCATTTCACTAAGCAGTTATTGTATTAAGTTAGTTGAATTGTTTGCTATATTATCACATGATCATTTTCTCCAAACATTCAACTCACAATACATACCTTCTAGTTGTAAGTTATTATCTTGATATTATAATAGAAGATTGTAGCATATGTTAGTTATTTAAGCTTTTAAAGCATCTATTCCTCAATAAATGTCTACGAAAGATGGTTTTGTTTAATTTCTTCCATAGACAACTCACAGAACCTTAAATTTAGGGTAACTACATTTACAAGTGTATCTAATGTCTTTTTTTGATTTGGATGGAGTGGGGAAGTCTTAGAATCCCTGTCGGGTTTTTATTGCTGTCTTTCTTTTTTTTTGTTCTGGTGGGCACCGTCACTGGTTAAAAGTTATCTGAAATCCAAAATTCTAAAGGGGTTATTCACAGAAGAGCCAAAGGATCCAGCCACAGCTTCGGCTGATCCTTCGGCTCTCTTCGGCCGCTGGAGCCCTTTGGTTCAGTCGAACCGAAGGGCTGCTGTACAGGCTATTCACCATAGCCCATACAGCAGCTGAAGGCGGCCAAGCGGCTCAGCCGAGCCAAAAGCATATGCTTCGGCTCTACTGAGCTGAAGTGACACCCAAAGCGAGGCAAGCGGCCGGCCAAAGGCTGGCCTTTCGCCCCACAAATGCCAGCTGGGAGGAGCCAGCCGTGATCTCACGGCTGGCTCCGCCCAGTTGTAATGACAGATCAGCATCCCCAAATGACCTGGGGACGCTGATCTATCATTAAATAATAACAACTGTGCGAAGCTTAGACCGCTGGAGCAGAGTGGGGAGCAAAGCTGAAGGGAATGGTCTCAGAACAATCCAGGATCCCAGTTTGGGTGAGTATAACTTTAATTTAGCTTCTAGACAAAATTTGCATTTAACCCTTGCAGTGCGAGGTTAGCCCCCTTGCAAGGGTCAAGTTCTGAACTGATGAACATACCAACTGAAGAAACAAATCACAAAAATAACATACGGGTGGTAAATTCAGCTGAAGTGTGCAATAAATCCTTTATTAAACTGAGAACATGTTTGGATTGCTAAAAATTGTACAAGTAATGAACAGCAATACAAATTTTGCTATATGGTCAAAAGTTACATATAGTATAGTTACATAGTATTTGAGGTTTAATAAAGACATAAGTCCATCAAGTCCAACCTATTGTGTGTGTGTCCTCTCATTCTTAAGAGTACCTGTACCACTGTACATTACTATCCCTCAGGAAATCGCCCAAACGCTTCTTGAATGATTTCTCACTATTTGCAGAAATCACTGCAAATAGTGAGAAATCATTCAAGAAGCCTGTGGCAGAGAGTTCCAAACCCTAACCGCTCTAACTGAGAAGAACCCCTTCCGCCCCTTGTGTTGGAATTTTTTTTCCACCAATTTTAGGTGGTGGCCTCTAGTCTTTGTTATGGACTTAAGCGTAAAGAGTTTGTTGGTAATGTTGCTTTGACATTACCCCTGTAGATGCCCCTTCATTTTATTGAATTCAGGTGAGGGGTTCTGTCATGGCTACAAAATACATTCTAGACAATTGTGCACTTCCAACCTTCTTTGCAAAAGGCTTTTTTCTGTTCCAGTATGACTGAGCCCCTGTGCGCAAAGCCAGCTCCATAAAGACAAGATTTAATGAGTTTGGCGTGGAGGAATGTGAGTGTCCTGCACAGAGCCCTGACTTTAACCCTGCTGAACACCTTTAGGGATGAATGGGAATGCTGCTTGAGAGCCAGATCTTCTCATCTTCTCTACCTGGCCTCACAAATGCTCTGATGGCTGCATGGGCACAAATTCTCAGAGGTTTACTTCAAAATGTTGTAGAAAGCCATTTCAAAAGAGTGTAGCCTGTCACAACCAAAAAAGGAGGCAACTACATATTAATGGCCATGGTTTTGAAATGGGATGTTCAGCAATAGCTCATATATGTGTGATGGTCAGGTGCCCACAAATGTTTCGACATATTGCATTATTTTTTTGGCACCAATGGTCTTCCCTCTTGTCACATACTGCTGTGCTGGCAAGTATTATTTTTTTCCTGTTCAATAAGTTATATTGAGTTTTAAAGGAAAAATACATTGCGTCATAACAATTTAAGGAATATGACCCGGGATTGAGTCTACATTAGTAAACAAGAGTGATAGCTAGGATACATCAAAGAGCATTACATTTCAAGCTTATATAGGATTACCCAAGACAGGTATTAAGTGGGAATCGACCAATAATAGTACGTAACTCGATATGGTCAGGGACTATTATCAAGGCCAAGGCTTCCCAATGTCAAAGTCTATGTGGTGTCCAACCCATTGTTTTTGGACAAGCGCTGACTCAAGTGTTGTTTCCATAGGAGACGAAGTTGGGATTATTTCAAACAGTATTATTATTTTTTATAATTATAGTATTTATTATATTTTATTATTTTTAATATTTATTTTTTACCTAAAAATAATAATGTGATTTGCTAATGCTATTACATGCCCTGCTGATTCCTGGACATTGCTAGTTTTAAAAACAGGTCTCCTTTAAAAAAAATGAATTTTGTTGCTATATTTGCTCACAAAGCCTGGCCCCGGAAGATGTTCATGCATCGAGACCTTGTGTTCTACGTCTGCTCGACTATGTAGAAGCCTAAAACATTGTATTTCAGAGATTTTAATTTGTTTGCTTTTTGGAGAAACACATTCCAAGCTGCAGTACCATTAAATGTAAACAGCTTTTGGGATCAGAGGAAGAGCATGTCATGTGTTTGGCTTAACACAGCGAGCAGATGCGTTTTCCATTTATCGACTGTCATTTCACTGACAAGCGGACATTTATCTAAATAGCTCAATTTTAGGGATTTTGTAGAATGCTAAAGTGACCTTAAACCACCGTGGATAATAGGCATAACTTTACAGAGGCTGACTTTGGAAAAAAAAACGTTAGTGTGCGTAAAGATGCTACAGACCTATAGTCTATGCAACCTAAAATCTGTCATTTAGTATGTTTGGTATTATATCTTACGGCATACAGTTTTCTTATGCAAATTTTTTTGTGTGAACCTGTTGCAAAATTACTTACCTGGGGACCTTGCCAGTAGACATTGTCATGTTGCAGACTGACAATGCCTAGCCATTGTCTTGCACATAGCAGCAGCATTGTCAGTTAGTTTGCCCTGTGCACCTCTTCTATTAGTCATTGGATCTATCAGACAGGCAGCCTGATGGCCAACTAAAGAAGTTTGCAAGGCAATCTGAAATGCTAATTGCTAATTGTTGTCAGGGTTCCACCCTGACTTTACTGGTTTGCAGCATTCTGGCTTGGCTGCCATTTTACTCACCTGTGTTTCCTTCTTTGCCTGAGCAGACTCTGGAATGTTGCTCACTACTCCCAGGCTCTCTCTTATGGCCAGACAGGAGAGCATCATCTGAGAGAGTGAGATGGGAGTTTCCTGTCTCTGAGTGATGATGTCACCCCACTCACTATATATAAACTACTCAGTCCAGTCTGACCTTGCCCTTGCGGGGTCTCCCTGCTAGTGCATTCCTGCTGCTCTGAGTATCCTGATTCTGTGTATGACCTGATCCTGACTTACGTTCTCCTCTGCCTGCTGCTCCTGGCTTGTTCCTGACAATGCTGATTTCCTGGCTCCTGCTCCTGGCTTGTTCCTGACAACGCTGATTACCTAGGTCCTGCTCCAGGCTTGTTCCTGACGACGCTAATCTCTGTGTTCCTGACCTGGCTTGGACTACGACCCACTCCAGCTCCTGACTCTGGCTTGTTCCGGTTTATGTTTCTGCTTGCTCCTGTGGACACTGTTCTTAATACATATTTCAACTAGCACTTTTTGCTTATCTGGGTTTCATTGTGTTCTGACAATTGTGAGGCAAGGGAAAATATTGGCAGGATCTCTAGGTAATAAAGACAATAATAAGCAAAGTTCACAAAAATATGATTCGCTTACAATACTGTATACAGTGAGGTATAATACCAAATGTACAAAAAAAAATAATTTTGGGTTCACATACACTTTACGAAAAAAGTGCACACATAGCAAAAGTCAGTTGCATGGATAAAGACTATACACTGAAAATGCAAGCTTAGGTCCACTTTTTTATCACCCCCCCCCTAGTCCTGCCACCCTGCTCCTCGCACCCCCAACCCCCTACACACACACTTTTATTTCTAATTACTTATATACTCTACATAGCTCACATGCAGCTGTCTTTTGGCCTGACATGTAACTTCTCAAGGCCTTTCCTATTCTGCTCCACAGTCAGCCCTCACTGCAGCAAGATGGAGATCACATGGTGATGTGTGAGAGCTGTGAGTCCATGCTGATGTGGTGACATCCATCATACTCTGGTCTCTCATACACTGGATGCCGGAACAGACTTTCTATGTGGGACAACACCAAGGAGCACATGAGTATTGCAGCAAAATTTGCTTTTTTATTGATTAAATGTTGGGACACAATAATGTAATTTTTTTTAAATAAGATTGAATTGAGCCTTAAAGTGACGTACGTATGTACATTTATATTACTGTAGGGGTAATGCCAAAATCAAGGCTGCTGCAACAGCTGTGATCTTGGTACCTTTTTTCTCAACCCGACTTTCACGTACAAGCTGTAGAGCCATCCAATCACTTTAATGCTGCTGAAGAGGGTGCCATCCCCCCTTTGCTACCGCTACCAGATATCCCTGGCTCTACTACTCCTTGTGTGGGCGAAGGACCAGTGCGGTGGGTGTCAGTGTCTGCAGTGGAGGCTAATCAGCAAATTTCCAATGGCTGATCTCCCCTCCAGTTATTGAACCCATCAGCGAAAAAGGTGTCAAGGATGTCATTTCTCTTAATGCTGTGGCCAGTGAAGAATAAAGCACTATCAATTCTTCATCAGCTTCTGTGGAGTCCATAAGTGGCAATAGGGTCTAATAGGGGTCTAATCCATAATGAGGACCTGTCAATTTCTCAGTGCTATCACATAGGGGGCTTGTTAGGCCCCCACAAGCCTGTCAATACTGTTTGACAACTTTTAATGCCCCGTCATCTAACTCCTGGTTGTTGAGGCATTGTTGGCTGGAAAAAGAGTTCCTCTGGTTGACTTCTTGTCCCAAGTGCCATGCCACCTCACCGGACCTAGACCACTTAATTTGGCTCCATCTTTCTATTTCAAAACTCTGGTCAGATAGCATTTCTTACGTTAATATACACTCAGGCATCCAGAGACCTCTCACCTCTACCCTCTGCCTGTTTCATGCTCCTATTCCCTCAACATCATCCACCCCTAGAAGTCTCTATCGATTGGAACACTTATGTATGGTGGCAACCAAGAAGGCGATACTGACGAATTGGCTATCACCCACCCCGCCCTCGCTAGCCTCCCTGAAAGGCCTCCTTCATAACCAATTGACATTTGATAAACTAGATGCCCAATTGCAATCATAACACTAATTAATGTTTTGCTATCTGGACCCCATTCCTGTTGTCCGAGCTGTCTGTAGATCAACTGAAGACCACAATGCTGTTATTTCAGGATACAACTTCAAAAGCAGCGGGATCTTTGGGTTCCCTAGACATCCTTGGAGATCCCGATTAACCGCCGTCTTATACACTGACCTTTTTGCTTACCTGATAGCCCCTTCTTCTCTTTTCTTCTCTTCCGTAGCAATCCAGTTACTCCTAATAATTGTACTGTGCTGTTGCTTGATTATTAGAGTATTTTATAAGTATTTTTATAAGTTATCCTTTTGTAGTAATGGTTTAATATACATTTCTACCTAAAACCTATGTGATTTATACTATGTATGTCTGATACCTGCTTAGAAAAAAAAAAAAAGAGTTCCTGCCCACCAGCCACAGAGGGAAAGAGAGGGATGAGCTGAAGTGCCATGCTTCACAGGCACATGACTGTAGGGTAAACCAAATGGACTTTCTAATATTATCTCAGTTGCATATTTTCTTGGATAATGCTACTTGTTTAATGGTGGCATTCTGTTTGTCATTTGTAAGTGAACTAACATCATGTATATGACTCCTTTTTGGTCAGAGTTTGCGCAATAAAAAAAAAAACAAATCCAAAGATGAACAGATCCACCTAATTTCAGATCAAATTTAATTAGCAACATATACATGCACAATGTGTGTTTTCAATCTTTCCGAGGCATGCTAAAATTATGGATTGTTTGCTTATTGTAATAATTGGGCCCAAGAAAGTATTTAATATATTTTGCCAGAATCAGCCATCTGCCTTAGCAAGACAGCGAGATATTTTACAAGGCGTGTAAATCCTCTGTATAAACAATTCAATTCCCTCCGTGGGGCCCGCTGTACGTCTTGGTAAGTACTGATAATCTCAAACATCTAAATAAAACATCTTGCTTGCTAGCGCCTGAAAGAGAAAGGCACAAAGAAGTCAGGTAATTGGTTAATAGCTTGTGCCAGGGAGCACTGGGGAAGAGCTTACTGAAAACCTGTGAAATGTGAATCTTAAAACAAATGGAGGTTGGTTATGGCTCCCTTTTGTATCCTACCCTGAAGCATGCCATCTGGACATTGTATACCCAGAAAAATAAACACACCTGACAAGTGTCTTGCTTTAAAAAAAAAAAGACAATGTAGAAAGAGAAAATCTAATTCAAAGTCAAATTACTTGAACAAAACTGTATATTTAAAGTGTATCTCTAGCCAAAACCTTATTTGTTTAAAAAAAAAAAAGGGTAGGGAATGGTTGGAGCCCTTTTAAGAGAAGATACTACAACATGCCTGCTATAACAATTACTAGGGGTGCCCCTATACTATTCACCACTGGAGACTGGGTGGGAGTAGTGGAGATATGCTGGCAGTGGATGCTTGTTACCGGGGGGTGTGGTGTGCTGGTGGTGGATGCCTTTTACCTGGGGGGGTTCTGCTGGTGGACACTCATTACCAGAGTGGTGAGGTGCTGGCTGCGGATGCTTGTT
>NW_017306406.1:1137968-1258715 GCF_000935625.1 Nanorana parkeri | reverse complement strand
GGGGGTGTTGGTGTCCTACCTCTGGCTCCGGCTTTGTCCAGCATCCCGCCTAGCTCACTGACGTTACTGATTGCCAGGAGCTGGGCAGCACGCCAGCCAAAGCGTCCTGCTCATCTCCTGGTAAGTTGACTTCATTAGCTGGTCAGCAAGCTGGACATAGCGTCCCAGGTTGCTTAGAGCTCTTAGCAACTTAGGACGCTCTGGCTGGCAAGGCAGGCACACCTGCTCCCCTGTGAACCAGTGAGATGGTGTCTGAGGCAGGTTGCCTCATTAAAGGACTCTCTACTGTGCCCCACTCAGTTTCACATTGTTATCGGGATTGCACATTTCGGCTGTTGGCCACAGCAATGGGGTACGTGGCTGCTACTCACCACTGCACTGGATACTTCTCCATTGACTGCCACAATACTCTTATGTATCACAGCACCACAAACTGCAAAGTGCTGCACTATCTACACTGTGCTATACATTACACAACTGTTTGCACATTAATATCACTTGGTGCCATGCTCCAATAAACAAGCCATAAAGGAGAGCACATTCAGACATTGCTTTGGTGTACCAACCTACCCCACCCCTCCAAGATCAATTGCTTTCTCCATCATGCATTGCTTCCAGCAAGCAATAATAATGTTAAATTGTTCAGACGTGGAATTGTAGTTCAGATAGCAAGCTTACTTAAAGTGGTGACACAATGAAGTGCATATTACAGGGAAGAGTGAAATGGTGTCAGTGCACTGAGGAAGTACATCCTATGGACATCTCCAACAAGTTTACAACCTTCTAGATGGATCTGGTTATTAGGAGTGAGATAGAATTTATGAAAATTCCATATAGAAATACAGATTTATTTTTAGTTTTTGACCATAGATACCCTTAAAAGCACAATCCTTTTGTATCTTAACCACCCTCCCCTTGGACTTATAAGAGATTAAAAAAGAAACTTGCCCTGCAAGCAAACACTGCTTCAGAGAAGTCTAAAGAAAACCAAAAGGGGAGTGGTAGAGAATCGCCAACAACCTAGCGTGGGTTGGCAGGCAGATGTATGGAGACACACCTGCCTGTCCATCCATGCTAGGTTGTTGGTGCTTCTCTACCCGTCCCTTTTTGGTTTTCTTCAGTACAAACGTCGGACACCCCGGTCCTCACATTTAAAAAGCAGCACACCCCATCACCCCATGGTCCCATAACAGCCCCTCGTAGAGCGCTCATCTCCTGGACTTTATCCTCAACTTTCAGAGAAGCCTATCCTGCCTCGACATACTAACTCTCTTTTTACTTCTTACGTTAACTCATCCCACACATTTATTACCTTTTGTATCACTTGCCTCTCCTACTAGATTGTATGAGCAGGGCCCTCCTAATGCTCCTGTATTGAAACTTTATTATATCTGTGCTGTCTGCCTCCATTTTGTAAAGTGCTCCACAACTGTTGGCGCTATATAAATCCTGAATAATAATAATAATTGTTATTTTCATTATTATATAATTTTTTTTTCTGCAATGCTAAATATCATGGTGCTTTCTAAACTGTGTTCCCTAGGCATTTAGTCATGTGATCTCAGCTGAGAGGCCATATAGACTGTTCATCAGGCAGTGCTGCCTGAACTGTGTGCTTGCCTCTTCAGCTGGGAAATTATATTTATTCAAATATTAAATGTGTATTTGTCTTTTTATTTTGTAGTCTTTACATGCAGCATTTTTATATTTTCTCAGAACCTTTATAGATTTATTCTGATTCTATCTAAATATATCTCAGAGTGATAGCAGTTTCCCAACTCTCTGAATTTTTTTTTTCTTGTCAAGCTGTAAAATATTGCAAATGTCTTTTTATGTGCATTAGGTTCTTCCTGTTAGGAGGAAATATAAAATGTGTGTGCAATTGTACGTAGGGTGACGTTCGCACAAAGGCGAACATCTGCCCTACAGATGCAGCTTCAAATATAAATATTTAAATGTGTCATTTTTAGAAATTAGGGGAAAATATAAGAAGAAAAGCAAGAGCTACACAGCAGGAATAGTGCGGAGATTAAATGAAACAATGAACCCAATTTGTTCAGGATCTGTGGAACATTTCAAGGGCGTCTGGCCCTGTTTTTAGTTTGTTTATGCTTTTTTGATGACACAGACATTAGAATTAAAGTGACATTAAAGGCAAACAAATGTTTCCCTCCCCCCAATGTAAATGTTAGCACTTACCTTAAATGATGTCTCTTTTTCCAATCTTACTCTTCTTTCCCCATGTTTTCATCTGTCCCTCCAGCGGTGTGACGTCACTCCGATCCAGCGCTGACTGCTCTGTCTCTCCGATCCAGCGATGTCTGCAGGCAGGTGCACGCGTCCATAGACTTACCTTGCGTCTCTGCTCGTCTCCCGGCTGAGAATCGGAACTGCGCATGCGCCCGCATAGAGATCCTTTGCGGCCGTACGAGCAGTTCCTGATTCTCGGCGCGGGAACGAGCGGCGATAACGAGGTAAGTTTAAAAGGATTTTAAGCGGTTTTTTTTTGTTTTTTTTACACTTCTTGCCTATATCTACTGCATGCTAGCAGTAGTTATAGGCAAAAAAAACAGAGGGTTTAGAACCCCTTTAACTTATGGTGGTTATAAAGCATAAAAGATGGCCTTAGAGACATACGTTCTAGCTGACCTGAAGGTATGTGAACATACATTTGCTTCTTTGTATCCTTTTAGGCTAGGCCACCAAACCGTATTTTCTTTATACCTGTATATTTCCAGGATTTGCTGCCTATCTTCCTGAGACATGGTGTCCAACTCAAGCCAAGAGCTTCTGCCATGGCCTAGCAGCAAGGTTTATATGTGCTATTACTTGAGTCAGGTCATCAAATCACTGTGGGTGTGTTATCCTGTAATATGTTAAAATGCAATATGGCACAAACTAAAAGGAGGACTTAAAGGAGATGTAAACTCCCAGTATATCCTCTCCCATTATAACCTCAGCATTGTAATAGGAATACATACTGGAGTTGTATTTGATAATGCAATCAAAGCTTACTTGAAAAAATCCCTTTTATGTAAGAAGTGCTGCCTTCCATCAGCCCATCACTTTTGACAACGTCCAGGATTTCCAGTGTGCTTTGCTACTCTTTCCCTGCTGCTTGATAACTCAAGAGTGGTGACACCAGGAAGTGCATATTAACAGAGCTCTGTGACATGGTTTCAGCGCATCGAGGAAATACATCCTATGGTCATCTCCAATAAGTACATTTGCAAACTTCTAAATGGATATAGTTATAGTATACTCTCTGTTATGCGTTATTCAGCTAACCGGAACTCTGATCTAACCGGGGGAAAAAAATCCCTGGTGTACTAACTGTTCTGCTTATCTGCCACATTCTAGGACAGGGAGAGAGGGCTCTGGAGTATGGAAAGGTACAGGAACAGGCTGAAAAGTGCTGCATTATCCTGGGAATGAGTGTCTGAACGATCTCTGGAAAGTGCAGGATTATCCTGGGAATGAGTGTCTGAACGATCTCTGAAAAGTGCAGGATTATCCTGGAAACGGGTGTCTGATCGATCGTTTGTGAAAGTGCTATGGTATTCTGTAAATAAGCGCCTAGTGATCACTCCCAGTACTGCAATGTATTGTTAATGGTTTAGAGTACAATATACTGTTATGGTATGGTATAGTATGGGGTAGAGCATTAGTTAAACCCATTTTTAATAGCAACTCTCAAGCAACCAGAAACTACATTTATCTAGATGCCAGATAACGGGGAGTTTACTGTATTAGGAATTGTATAGAACTTGGAATGAGATTTGCTGATGTTGCCATTGTGCTGCTCATATATGCCAGAATATAGTTTTAGAATATTCGGGCATATAATAAATGTGTTATTTTGGATTCGGACAAACCGCCGAATCAACTGATTTTTGTTGATTTGCAGGTTCGTCCAAATTCAAATGCACATGTCTTGAAAGCATGGTACCCAGAAGAAACCCATGCAAGCACAGGGAGAGCATGAATACCTCTTGCTTCACATGGACACAATGCAGAATTCAGTAATCAGAAAAGATCAGCTGCAGGGAGACCACAGGCAATACTGGTGGTGACTAGTCCATTGCCCATCACTTGCCTTTTTTCCGGGGCACAGCTTTCACAGTTCAGGTGTTTTGTAACTTCAGACAAGGATGACATTTTCAGCAGACTTCCATAATATCTGGTTCTGTGCACTTTTCTTTTAAATGTGTTATATTGCAACTCGGCTCAATATGTGCTGAATTCCAACCCTGTCAGTGTAGTCATTTGCTCATCTCTAATAATGACTGAGCAGCGCCAAGGATATCGGTGGGGATATATCACATCTATAGTTCCGGAGACAAATTAGAAGTCAGGAAGGTGATATGCCTTAAAATTGAAATACTGAGATGGAAAATTAAAATATCAAGAACTCTGATTTTAAATAGCAATTCCAGGCAACAAAACCAGCCAGGAAACTGTTACGTGTCCTAGACAGAAAGTATACTTATTTTTGAGTATTATGTGAGATCTCTATTGAAGCCACATTTCACACAGCTCCTTACATGTACAGTGGGAGAATGCTTCCTGAAACGTGTTAATGTTCTCTATCCCTGCTTGATGTGTCATCAGTCAGAATAAAACCTACAAGGCAGGTTTAAAGAAGTCCAGTAAGTGCAAAACTTACCCTTGCAGTGGAGCTACCTGTGCCAGTGGCGGAACTACCAGGTCGCAGAGGTCGCAGCTGCGACCGGGCCCTGGAGTTCCGCCACTTGGAGGGGGCTAGGACCGCTGATTACCAGAATATTTAATATCCCAGTAACCGCTAATGTCAGTACCGGGACCTCTTCCTCTTGTCCTGGGCCCTACGTGTTTCACGCTGCGCCCCTCACCCTGTTCCGGGCGCAACGTGAAGTATGATCCAGCCGGTACAGCAGCCAATGAGTGGGAAGCCGGGTTATCCCCGCCCCCCATCACACAGAACACTGCCGAATAGAGAGCTGCATCGGTAAGAGAGGCCTGCTGCGGACACGGAGGGGGAGATATAAGGAGCTGGGACTATGAAGGGGACATGGAAGAGGAGAGTGTGGGGTCCGGGAGCGGAAAGCTGGGGACGTGAAGGGGGAGATGAGGGGAAGCTGGGGACATGGAAGAGAAGAGTGTGGGGTCCGGGAGTGGAAAGCTGGGGATATGAAGGGGGAGATAATGGAGAGCTGAAGACATGGAAGAGGAGAGTGTTTTTTTTTCTCTAAAAATGTTTTGTTTGTTTTTTTTAAATAAATGTATCTAATGTTTTTTTTTGGGGGGGCGAGGGCCCTTAATGGATTCTTGCATCGGGGCCCTGAGGTCACTAGTTATGCCCCTGATCTGGGTATTGCAAGGGTTAAATGCTTATTTTGTTCTAAGGGCTCAAACAAAGAAGATTCACTCGCCTGACCTAGGTCCTGCGAGGATGCTAGACTTGTACCTGCAGGCTCCTCTCCCCTGGGTTCCGGAGCTCTAAGGACCACTGATGTCATCATGTCTAATGCAGGCCCACTGGCATGCATTAAATGTTAGGGAGGCAGAGGGACATTTCACAGCCAGCGCAGAGGAAGAGAGAGCTGAGCACTGACTGCTTCTGGACTGAGGATTCGGTAAGTATATCTTCTTTATTTGCACAGCTAGACCAAAACAAGCACTGAGAGTAGAGGTAGACCCACGACAAGGGTTAGTCTTTTTCTTCAAAGTGCAAGTGAAGCCAGAACTTTAAGAAAAAAATTAGAATCGAGAGAGATTAGAAGACCTGTCAGGTTTTTATTGCTGTCTGTGTCCCTGTTAGGAATGTTCATTCTTTCTATATGTCCTGGTGACCATTATCACTGAAAGTGAAAGAAAATCCAAAATTTTGGGGTGTCACCAGAACAGGAATAGATGGGAAATCTAAGACCCCATTCACACTGAGCTACATCTAGCGCGATTTTGAGCTGAGCGACACTGAGCTACATTGAGCATACAGTGCACATTTTGTCGCGCTACGTAGCGTGACTTTTTGCAGGGATTTTGTAGCTGCTACATTGGGCTGTAACCAATCAAAAGCGGTCTTGATGTGACATCATTACTTCCTTCTTATATTTCTGTGCAAAAGTGACACTTCTGTAGCGCAAAATTGAGCTACACCATTAAAGTCTATTGGGCCAAATCGCACAAAATCCGCAGAAAAATAGGTCATGTTTGAGTGACGAGCTACAGGCGACATTGAGCTGTGAGATGTGAACAGCTCCATTGAAATGTATTTTGAGCGACATTGAGCTGATATTTGAGCGATTTTGGAGCTGAAATCGTGCAATATCAGTGTGAACGGGGTCTTATACTCCTGGTGACACTGATGTCCACTTCTTTGGAGTGATGCCCTCTTACTCCCTGTTGTGGCTATCAGACAGAAAGTGAAAGGGAAATCTCCCCTTTGGGACACAGATAGAAAAAAAAAGCTGACAGGGGTTGTAACCTTCCCCTTAGTTTACCAAAACTAAAATTTAAAAAAAATTGGCCCCAGTTTTACTTGAAATATTTTTGGTGATGATGGAAGATGTTTTAGTACTGGCATATTGATACATCACATTTTCTTCATGTGAGTAATTTTCTGTATGTGAACATGCAGTGAGTGTGTTTGTGAATAGCTCTTCTGCGCCACAAATGGGGGTTCTCAGAACGACAGATTACTAAAGCAATAAAGCAATGCCTGGATGTGCACTCCTACAGGAGGGGTTGGGTAGGTTGGTACATTAAAGCAATACCTGGATGTGCTCTCCTTCAACAGTGATGGGGTAGGTTGGTACCCTAAAGCAATGCCTGGATGTGCTCTCCTTCAAGATGGGTTGGGTAGGTTGCTGCACTAAAGCAATGCCTGGATGTGCTCTCCTTTAAGATGGGTTGGGTAGGTTGGTACACTACAGCAATGCCTGGATGTGCTCTCCTTCAAGATGAGTTGGGTAGGTTGCTGCACTAAAGCAATGCCTGGATGTGCTCTCCTTTAAGATGGGTTCGGTAGGTTGGTACACCACAGCAATGCCTGGATGTGCTCTCCTTCAAGATGGGTTGGGTAGGTTAGTACACCACAGCAATGCCTGGATGTGTTCTCCTTCAAGATGGGTTGGGATAGGTTAGTACACCACAGCAATGCCTGGATGTGCTCTCCATCAAGGTGGGTTAGGTAGCTTAGAACATTAAAGCAATGCCTGGATGTGCTCTTCTTCAAGAGGGGTTTGGTTAGGTTGGCACATTAAAGCAATGCCTGGATGTGCTCTCCTTTAAGAGGGGTTGGGTTTGTTGGTACACTAAAACAATGCCTAGATGCTCTCTTCTCTAAGAGATCCTTCCAGAGTATACCAACCTTTAAGAATAGGTTGGTAGACTAAAGTAATCTCTAGATGTGCTCTCCTTCAAGATGGGAGGGGAGGGTTCTTCTGAACTTACTCTCTGGAGGACTACAGCCTCTTTTTCACATTTGACACTTCCAGGTGTTTCAAATTCCTCGCCTCCTCCTGTGCTCTGTGGTTCCTCCCTCTGGCCCCTATGTCACTTAAAAGACACAGTAGTGATATAGAGGTTGGTGAAAGAAACCACAATGCATGGTGGAGAAAGCACTCCAAGAAGTGTCAAATGTGAAGATTGCTCAGTCAGCCTCAACTCTTGAACAGAATGTTATTAGGAGGAACAGTTGGCGGGAGAGGTGAGAATTGAGCCTCTTCTTTAGCAGGTAATGCGTTTTGACATTTATATAACTCAGCAACAGAGTGGCTTCAATGCTTTAAAACAACCCAATAGACCCATAAGAACTTCATTTTTTTTTGTCACCGTACACAATCCTCGCTTGAGCAATTTTACAAAAAGAAGTAAAATATATCTAATGATTCTCTGTGCAGTCCTACTTAATTATTTACCCGGTTTTCCTGACAAGAGAGAATGAGATCCCCGCATTGTTTGTACGAGATGAGACGCAAAGTTCATTACAAATAAGATCTGCCAGATGTGCTTTTATACCAGGGAAATTGGATCTCTGTGAGGTGGGGGCATTGAATAATGCATCCTATGAATTAACCATTAGGTACAGTAGACATTTTCTGCTAATAAGATGTTTGTTTACCTTCTCCCTGAAATCTAGTTTGAATATATTTTACTTTTTTTTTTCAAAAATCAGCAAGATCCAGTTTTTTTTTAGATAAAGTGGAGGGAGAGATCAGTGTATATTATGTAAAACATTCATGGGAATACAGCACAGACAAAACAATCATGTTGTTATAAGTATGCCATATATCTTGCTGTTTCAGAGGTAGTGTGTGTGTGTGTGTGTGTGTGTGTGTGTGCTGTCTATGTGCATGTTTATTTGACTGTGGTCCATACTGTAGGTTAAACATGTTATATTCAACTGCTGCTATCAGACATAAAATCTGAGGCTCACATATTTTAGAGCATCAAATATTTCTATGAAATTTTTTTTGTGGTTTTAAGTTTTAATATTTTGTGCCCTCGTTTGCTGACCCTTGCACTAACTATATAACATTTAATTTTTTAATGCACTGTGTATATACAATTTTTTTTTCTTTCATCCTTTTTTATTATTTATCTCTCAGGGCTACTGATCTCCTCCAGCCTTTTTAGCCACTTATTTTACCAGCTGCACATCATTGCTCTGGGGTGGCTTCCTTATTTTGACAATGGTGGATCATGCCTCTAAGGTGCGTATCTTGTACTGCAAACAAGCTTTTCTTGATGTTTTTGTATGTATAAGAGTTGTGGGCTGATTAATCCTAACTGCATGACAATTATTATTATTCAGGATTTATATAGCGCACAGCGCTGTACAACATGGAGGGAGAGAGTGCAGTTACAATACAGTTTTTAATACAGGAAGGTTAGGAGGACCTTGCTCATGAGAGCTTAAAATCTAGTAGGAGGTACAGGTAATACAAAAGGTAATTATTATGGGGATGAGTTGATGGAAGGAGTAAAAGGACAGTTATTATGTTGAGGTGGGATAGGCTACCTTAAGGAGATGAGTGTTCAAGGATTGCCTAAAGGTGGAAAGAGTAGGAGATAAGTGAACATGTTGGGGTAGCGAGTTACAGAGAATGGTAGACCAGGGTCACCATCAGGGGGGTACGGCCGATACTCATGTAAGGGGCCCAGGACCCTTACATGGGTATCAAGCGAAGGTGACAGGGGAAGAGGCGGAGGCCTAAAGCTGTGGCCTAAAGCTGTGTAAGGGGCCCTAAAATTTCAGATGGCTGCCCTGTGGGAGACACTCTGGAGAAGTCCTGGAGGTGAGCATGGGAAGAGGTGACATGGGAGCTAGAGAGCAGGGGGCCTTGAGAGGAACAAGGAGGACAGTTGGAGATGTAGCGGGGGGAGAGAGTTGTAGCTGACTTTGTATGTTGTTGTCAGTATTTTGAATTGCATTCATTGGTCAATTGGGAGCCAGTGGAGAAATTGGCAGAGAGATGAGGTGGACACTGAACGGTTGGTAAGTTGGGGAGCTCAAACTGGCAGAGGAAGAAGTAGCACAAGGTGTCAATCAGCTCATGTTCTGGCAAGGAGCATGCTAATAGGAGGAAAAAACAAAGAGACAGACAGATGAGGTCATCACTGGGCAGTTTCTCCATTCACTGTCCATGATGAATGGTAGTCACAAGGTAGGATATCCTGTAACTGTGGGGGACATTCTTTAGATTGAAGCTGCATATTGTAGCAAAAGTTGTTTTTTATTTAGTCTTTCCACAGCTATTGATTTTATTTTGCTATTTTGGTTGGATTTTTGCTTTACATTTTGCTGATTGTAGCATGCAAATAATAAATCAGGTGGGATTTGGGAAGTGTTCCCAATATGTCTATGCATATGTGAGAGACACAGCACCAACTGTAACCCCAGACAGAAATGCCCACGCAGCTGTCAGTTCTTCATAAGCTGTTACCTAACTTATTACTGTCATAGTTATAAAGAAAAGCTACAGCTGATGTAAATGCTCAGTTTACAGCAAAGACAAATATGAAGGACAGCGATTGTCTCCATCTGTAAAAACATATCTAATAACATAAGCAAATCTTTTGCAATCAGATGAGCTGGCAATTCCCCCAGTCCCTTCCAGCCGTCTGAATTATTGTGTTTGAGTCCAGCAATCCTCTTTTTTTCTCTTTCTTTATTGTTTGCAACAATTTGGACCTTTTTCAGGCAAATAGAAAGAGCAAAAATGTAAGGCCATGTCAACTAGACCAGAAACACACCAGGAATATGGGATTGGATCCCCAAAGTATGTTGCTATGGGGTCATGTTGGGTCTAGAGGTTGTTTTTCTTGTACCCCTTGGGGTATCTCTAAGCATAGGTATGTAGGGAGTGAGGAAGGAAAAGGGTGCCTCCTAGGGAATAGTGTTTGTTAAGCCAGTTCTTCAGTCCCAGTGGACACAAAGCTATGCTGGGGTGGGTACCCACAGGATTTCGTACCTCCCACCAGTTCTCATCTAATGTCTACCTCCCTTGTCGGGCCATAAGCCTAAGAGTACTTGTACAATATTACCCTTGAGGCCTTAGGCCCCTTTCACACTGTCCAATCAGGTGGGGATCCTGTCTTGTCTCTGCTGTCTGGTACAGAAAGACAATTTAGTGTTGTCATCCTAGGGCAGGAAGTGTTTTACTGGCAGGATCACCAGGTTAAGATAAAGGAAGACAAAGCCTAAAAAAAGAAAACTAATGGAGCCACCACATGTAAGGGCTGGTAATCTGCCATATATGACAGTTTTTGTTTCTGGAATGTTTTGGGGGAATGTTTTTGTTGCTGAGCTGAACATGTTAACTCCAAATTGCTGAGAGTTTAATACTGATATAAAGCGAGTACATATTATGTTTTCAATGCAATATGTAGCAAACTAAGATATTCTTAAAACAGCCTAAAAATCAACACGGTAGCTAAGCTTTAATTAATAGTGAGTTACAATGTATTAATTTTTTTTAACAATCGCAGAGATGGAAGCCCTGTTTGGACAATCAGTGCTATAAGAGTTAATAACAACAGCTCTGCTACGCAGCCTTCCTCTTCCAAACTGGTAACACATCCCTGCAAGCATAGGCATGTGCTAGGTAAGGAAAGGACTCTAGGGCATGAAAGGTACGTCTCAAGTCCTTAGTTGGTTAGATTTGAATCTCAGTGTTTTTGGTATAAGGCTCTCCTTAAAGGAGAACTATGAGGTGAGTGCTTTTCACTCACCTCATAGTTCTAGCCGACCTGTGACAATGAGACTGTCGCAGGTCGGCTCAGTAGATCGGGAGGTGAGCGAACACATACCGGCGTTCGCTCACCTCTCGATCCTGTCACGGCTCTCTGCCGTGACAGGGGAGGGGCTGGATTCCCCCCTCCCCGCTCCGATCCGCCAGCGCTGACTAGCGGAACGGACGGGGAGGGGGCGGGTACAGCTGGCTCTGCCTCTAGATAGGCAGAGCCAGCTGTCAGTCATGCAGCTGGGCGGATCCTGGCACAATTGTCGGGATCCGCTTCAGCTGCGGCGTCTCGCGGTATACTGCGGCGCCTCAGTATACCGCGAGCTACAGCTCACAGTATACTGAACCTAGGGTGACGGGAGGACGCTAGTTTGTGTCCTCCCGTTACCCTAAGGAGAACTATAGGGAAAAGACTTAACCCCATAGTTCTCCTTTAAACCATATTTTGATATCTTGCATTCGCCGGCTACCCTTTTAAGTTTTTTTTTTGCTGATATTTTGTATTTGAACCTTTACAAGTAAGAACTTTCTTCTTTGGTTTGCAATATTTTAATACATGAGTTTACTACTCACTTTAGACCTTTAGACTTTAATTAACATTTATTGTTATGGAACTTTTCAAAGCAGTTCTTTGATAGAAGATATGTTGATGAACTCTTTAGATGTTGTGGCTGACTGTCTGGAACATTTTAAGTATGGCTATCTTTTGCAAAAGATAGTTTGATCCCCTCACTACCTCCTTTCATTCCTCACATAGTTATTTAGGTTGAAAAAAGACACAAGTCCAGTGTTCAACCAAGTCACTCTTCCTTCACCCGCTACTTTTCATATCTACCCTCCCTCTCTCACTCCCTTTCCTCATACTTTTACAGTAGGCCACAATAGAGACATCATGATTACATGTCTTTATGAAAAATCAGATGCATCCAGGTCTTACAATATGTGCCAGATTGAACAATATAATTAGGGCTGTTTTAGGGCTTCTTTACTCACTTTTATTTACTCACAAAATGGAAAGAAATGTCCATACAAGTGTTCCCTCGCAGGGTTTTTCAAACACACAGTAGTTTTCTTAATCAAAAATGTTTTTTCCATCTCACCGAATTCAGGTAGGTCCCTAAAAAAAAAAACGCCTGGCCACACAGGCTGTATTCAAAATGCTAGCCACACAGGTAAATGGCTTTAGCAGCCGTTTATTAAATAATTTTATATAAAATATAACTATATATAAACAATTTCAACATTCATCAGAATTACTTAAACATAGTTGCAGGTCTTTGAAGGCCACACCTTTTCTTGATCTGTTCTCTGCGGCAGTACTACAACATGTTAGGCTCCCAGCCGCAACACACCGCCTTGGGGACAACCACCAACTGACTGCATACACTCCAAATATCCAATAGTGTTCACCAGCTTACACACCATGAATAGAGGACCCATGCCAAGACAGGTCGCCAAACATTAACCACCAGGACCTATTATTTGATCGAAAGACCCCAACCACATAAATAGCCAGAACCTAACCACAAAAAAGGCCTGGCAGGAGGGAAATGTGTCCCTCGTCAGACAACCTTCAACTGCTGTAGAGAGGACCCTCCTACTCAGACCACAGTTCAAGCTCCACCTAACCTTTTGACCTGTCCAATCAGGTAAGTGACCTTGTCCAAAGACCGAACTTTCGTTAACCCTTTTGTAACTTGTCTCCCCTATACACCTGGTCATGTATGCCCTCCGCTTATTTATTCATTTCGCTGAAGGCTTTCCTGACTATGCCATCGTGCTACCGCCCCGGATCACTTTCTTATTGGCACATCACTATGATGTGCCGCTTTGCTGGCCAATAAAAATACATACGGGCTGTTAAAGTGTAAGAAAGCTCCAGCAGCAGATGTCATATCTCAGAAGGACTCTCACCTCTTAGCTCGAAGAGTAATCCTCATATCTACTCCAATATTCAGGGATTTCTAGATAAGCCACTAGAAAAAACTAGTCTGTTGGATGAGGTCACCCCAAAAGGAAACACCAACCCAGCCACTGCTCTGGATGGCAAGAAAAATTCCTTCCATTTTCATTTAATCTTTTGTGGACTAACTTGTGGGGCATGTGAGATAGCAAAGAACTCCCTCTGACCATTACTGGTTTCTTCATTGCTCTATGCATTGACTTTAAATATATGAAATGACAAATCAACTGGCACCCTTTTGTGCATGTGCGTACACCCAGATATGATTGGATAGGAACCAAAAGACATGCACCTCTCTCTCTCTCTCTCTCCCTCTCTCTCCCTCTCTCTCTCACCCTTTCTCCATCTTCATGTAAATAGGTAATGTTCAGCAGAAGAATGTCATGATTCCACACCCCACAGCTATGTATTACATACACAACAAACCAGGCATAAAGCCTGGTAGGGGCTTTTAAGGTATACAAAAAAGGCCTTCAATTAAAACAATGTAAGCTTTATTAATAACAATTTAAAACATAATAAATGAAAGCATCACACAGTCAGCCATAAAAGTCATACAGCATATATTACCTCCAATAGTCAGACACTGGTTTCACAGTAACCTATGTACAATTTAAGTCCGACTATGTCGTAGTAAGATAGCACCAAAGTTGTAGTTGGCACATTGGTGTCTCGTCAATGTGTTTCGCCAGTCATGTCTTCTTCAGGAGGATGTTACAACAAGTGCGGACCAGTAGAAACACAATTATGGAATGGAGCTATGCAGGCACATCCGGATGTCGGCTCCCCCAGGGGGCCGCAGGAGGGGCCAACACCATGCAGGGAACACATGAGCTGAAGCACATCCTATGCTGTCATATTAATAATTTGTATGTATCTGCCTTATTTGTCCCTCCATCTGTATGTCCCTTTCTTGCCTGCATCATAACATAACCTTTCTCCCTTCATCACTTAGTCTTTCCTTTTTTCCCTCTCCCTCCCATCTGCTCTCTGTGAAAGAAACCTAAATAAATAAGAAAGAAAAGGTCATTCCTAAGCATATATCCCAGGGCATTCAATTCTTAAATGTCTGAAACATAACCAGTCGATGTCCAGAATATCATTTGACATGACAAACTGCTAGAGAACCTATGTTTCAGCTGTGCCGGGGAAGCTATTAATAATAGTACAATAAGTATCAGGTCACATCACATTCCTCGTTTTTAACTGTTCTTAACATATATTTTTGGAGCGAGGCTGAATTAGACTTTCATCGATTTCTTCCTTGAAAAGTGATCTGATCAATTTTTATGACACTGAGCGTGGAAAAAAGTTATGAGCCTCATATTGCGCTTGCATTTCCTCTGTGGATTGTTTCAAAATGTGATCTGACAACTTGTTTTAGTGAATTAGATGTTTTACTACAAAACGGGAACACTTGAGAGTTGGATTCGTTTTAACTGTAATTTATGGTCCTGTTTGTCGAATTCTTTCTCGGTGCAGTTTGTTCTGGCAGTCTAATGATGGTGGGTAATAGTTGGAACGGGTCAGAGATGCATTGGTCTGTAGCTGCCTAGAGTCTAGGGTAGATTTGGATTCATGGGCTGTTTTGCAACTGCTAGTGCTGTTAAAATGTATTGTGTTAAACAAATACTGTTACTGTGAAAAGATGCAGATAGTTCATGGATAGAGCATGGTTCAGCATGCAAAGAGTCTCTGAATAGATGCATGCCCAGGAAAGAAATTACTGCAGGAGCAGTGAGTGTGTACACAGGGCCGGATTCCCAGCAAGGCCACAGAGGCCCGGCCTGGGGGCCGCACTGAGCAGAGGGGCGGCACAGGTTTGAAGTCACCCGACGCACAGAACATGGAGTTTCGGGCGGTAATTTGTTTTCTACATTTAGCTCTGCTTTGCTCAAGCAGAGCTAAATGTAGAATAGGAGAAATCACCTGTTTGTTTACAAGTAATCTCGGCGATGTCGCCAAGATCACTTGTAATTAGATTGCCGGTCCATCCTCCCACCGTTGCCCCCCTCCCTCCCTCCTCTGCACCTACCTCTCTCCATGCTGCGTCCTCCCGGCTCCGTCCTCTCTTCCTCTCTCACCTGTCACAGGAGTTCCAGCACAGTACTGGTGTTGCGCATTGCCGAACCCGGCCTTGGGGCGGCAGGGAGGATAAATCCGGTCCTGTGTCTACAGAGACACAAGGAGCATGTGCCCTGGCCTATCTGGTCTTACATATACAGGTGAAACTCGAATAATTAGAATATCGTGCAAAAGTAATTGCAGTAAGTGCTGCAAAAGGGGCCCAAACCAAGTACTGAGTACATATGCATGCTTGTACTTTTCAGAGGTCCGATATTGTTCTATGTACAATCCTTGTTTTATTGATTGCATGTAATAATCTACTTTTTTGAGGTTGTGGATTTGGGGTTCTTGGGGTTTTCATGAGCTGTAAGCCATAATCATCACAATTATGACAAATCACGGCTTGAATTATCTTGCTTTGCATGTAATGAGTCTATCTCATATATTAGTTTCACCTTTTAAGTTGCATTAGTGAAATAAATGAACTTTGCACGATATTCTAATTATTCGAGTTTCACCTGTAGGAGCTCTGACCAGTCCTGGCCTGTCTGGCCTTACATATAGGAGCTCTGACCAGGCCGGGCCCTAATACAAAATATAGCGAATCACCACATACAAATTGCACCAACTGAGAAAAAGATGGGGCTTTTTAGGTGTCATCTATTAAATGCAAAGATATTTAGTTCAACATGATAACATAAAGATCACATATTGTAAAAAAAATAGTTTTCTTTAATTATTATTCTGCATGGTTCAGCATGCAAAGAGTCTCTGAATAGATGCATGCCCAGGAAAGAAATTACTGCAGGAGCAGTGAGTGTGTACACAGGGCCGGATTCCCAGCAAGGCCACAGAGGCCCGGCCTGGGGGCCGCACTGAGCAGAGGGGCGGCACAGGTTTGAAGTCACCCGACGCACAGAACATGGAGTTTCGGGCGGTAATTTGTTTTCTACATTTAGCTCTGCTTTGCTCAAGCAGAGCTAAATGTAGAATAGGAGAAATCACCTGTTTGTTTACAAGTAATCTCGGCGATGTCGCCAAGATCACTTGTAATTAGATTGCCGGTCCATCCTCCCACCGTTGCCCCCCTCCCTCCCTCCTCTGCACCTACCTCTCTCCATGCTGCGTCCTCCCGGCTCCGTCCTCTCTTCCTCTCTCACCTGTCACAGGAGTTCCAGCACAGTACTGGTGTTGCGCATTGCCGAACCCGGCCTTGGGGCGGCAGGGAGGATAAATCCGGTCCTGTGTCTACAGAGACACAAGGAGCATGTGCCCTGGCCTATCTGGTCTTACATATACAGGTGAAACTCTAATAATTAGAATATCGTGCAAAAGTAATTGCAGTAAGTGCTGCAAAAGGGGCCCAAACCAAGTACTGAGTACATATGCATGCTTGTACTTTTCAGAGGTCCGATATTGTTCTATGTACAATCCTTGTTTTATTGATTGCATGTAATAATCTACTTTTTTGAGGTTGTGGATTTGGGGTTCTTGGGGTTTTCATGAGCTGTAAGCCATAATCATCACAATTATGACAAATCACGGCTTGAATTATCTTGCTTTGCATGTAATGAGTCTATCTCATATATTAGTTTCACCTTTTAAGTTGCATTAGTGAAATAAATGAACTTTGCACGATATTCTAATTATTCGAGTTTCACCTGTAGGAGCTCTGACCAGTCCTGGCCTGTCTGGCCTTACATATAGGAGCTCTGACCAGGCCGGGCCCTAATACAAAATATAGCGAATCACCACATACAAATTGCACCAACTGAGAAAAAGATGGGGCTTTTTAGGTGTCATCTATTAAATGCAAAGATATTTAGTTCAACATGATAACATAAAGATCACATATTGTAAAAAAAATAGTTTTCTTTAATTATTATTCAAAATTCATGATTGACATATCAATAAATAACAAACTGACATATATCCACTGATTACAATTGATGGCACAAGACCTCCCTAGGACACGTATAGATACATACTGTATATATATATATATATATATATATATCTGTAATATATTAAAACCTTTAACTTCTTATAATATTTTTGTGTCATTTCATAAATAGTCATATTCATCCAAAAATGATCTGTAGTTCTACACTGTGTCCAGTTTTCTATGCGTTTCGCCCGAGGCTTCATCAGGAAATCAGGAGGTAACCTATAATAAATCACATGGATCTGGTAATACAGACATCACTGTTTATACATTTCAGAAATATTCATGATTAAAAGATCTTCATTATACATGTGAATACCATTTGTGGGATCTCTGTTATAACGGGTGCACCTGTGTTACCGGAAAGCCATCCCATATAACCAGGGAGATAAAGGAGGTAGGGAACCATGCATGCTGCCAGATAGGGGAGACAGTGAACCTGTCTTGAGGCGTTCTTCAAACGATTACTACAATGCATTCTAAAATGTGTAAATGTGTGTTTATATATAGTATAGTATATTTTATAAATAGTATATATAGTATAGTTTATAAATCAGTAATTCCAAACTAATATTACTCTAGCTCTAAAACAAAAATGGGAAGAAAACTCTAATGCTTGAACAAGGATGGCAAGTGTAAATCCTTTGGCAGATATTTAGCATTTTACCAGAGTACAGCTATAAACTGTTGACAATTAACACCCTTATGGCAGTACACCCCCGAACTCCCATACCCCCTCCAACAAACACACACACACATTGTTCCATCCATAGCTGGTAGAGGAAAGCTTGTTCTTTGTTGATTGTACGTCTTTAAATCAATCATTCACTAATTGTATTACAGACATTCCTCGCTTACCGACTTACCTGTTTTGCGACCACTCGCACTTACGACCGAACTCCGACCTTACGTGCGGGAACGTGGCAGCGGCAGTGTAACGTCTCGGCGACGGAAGTGCTGTACTCCGTTCTTCACTGCGGGTCTCGGTGAGTATTTTATTGCCCGATGTGCAGTACACTGTTCAGTACTGTACATCTGCAACACTATACAGTACTGTACTTAGTACAGTACTGTATAGAGTTCCTCACTAACGACCAATTCGTTTAACGACCTGGTCGTAGGAACTGGACTCGGTCGTTAAGTGAGGAATACCTGTATTTACAGTTGATCTTAGTGTGTTGTTTTATATCTGTTTTCTCCATTATTTATATTTAGTCTTCATTTTTCAAATAAACATTTACTACATGACAAAGGATTTCCAGAGCAGTATAACTGAGCTAAAAAGACCATACCACAACAACAAAACTTGCTTTGTTTATTATTTTGCACAGCTGAAAACAAATCCTGCTAATAATGTAAAAAGAGTGCTACAGCTTCTTTTGCTGGCTGTGTAAAAACTACATATTATAAATATGCAATATTTTGTATTTACCGGTCTTAAAAAAAAAAAAAAACAATTTTAATTTTTAAACTCTGACTGTAATAAAGAAAGACAATGAGGGGAATTTATCAAAACGGGAGCAGACAAAATCTGGAGCAGCTGTGCACAGCAACCAATCAGCATCCACCTTTAATTTTTAAAGCTTAACTGAACAAACTGAAGAGAGAAGCTGATTGGTTGCCATGCACAACTGCTCCAGATTTTGTCAGCTCCAGTTTTGATAAGTTCCCCCCAATATGTTCAAACCATTATATATCCCCTTTAAATTTTTAACTGGTTTACATTACCAAAAACAAAGACTCCAAACCTAATATGGAAAAAAAATGGAGCTCTGGGCATACAGCTAAATACATAAATGTCTATTGTTTTAGCCCTTTTGTCACCTCGGCCTGCAACCAGGTACATGATAAGGATACTTTGAAAGCGGAAAAAGCTTTTTTGCCTTCCCTTCCAAGTTATCCCCCTATGTTGAAAGGCATCCAGCCTGGTATGATACAGAAAAGGGGGGGCAGCATGCCGAGTGCCCTCCCATTCTAGGCCACCCAAGCCACATGCCTGCATATGGGTTTGGTTAGAATATTAAGGGGAACCCCAAACCATTTTTTTTTATAATGACTACATACCCCCTACCCTCTCTAGGGGACTTTGTATATTATTTTTGTCACAGCACATTGCCAAATGATGAACTAGCCTTGTACCGGTGTATCCTTTACCAATGTAAATAGGCCCCCTGTTGACTTTAAAGAGCTGCATGCCTAATCATATGTGCATAAATACAGCTATGTGCATATAATTATCCATATCTAATAATATCTAACAAGAAAGTCATTTCCCCACTCTGATAATTAGACCTGATCTATAGTAGCTAACACTTGTTTCAATAAATAATCTGCGCCACACTTTTTTAAAAATACTGTGACCCTATTAATCAAGTAAATATATATATCAAAATATGTCCTTTAAATTATCCAATATCAATGTATAAATAACACTCTACTCATGCATATAACATGATATATAAATACAATATATTGCCAAAAGTATTGGGACGCCGGCCTTTACACACACACACACACACACACACACACACACAATATTGATTTGGCTCCGCCCTTTGCTGCTATAAAAGCTTCAACTCTTCTGGGAAGGCGTCCACAAGGTTTAGGAGTGTGTCTATGGGAATGTTGGGCCATTTGTGAGGTCAGAAACTGATGTTGGATGAGAAGGCCGGGCTTGCAGTCTCCGCTCTAATTCATCCCAAAGGTGTTCTATCGGGTTGAGGTCAGGACTCTGTGCAGGCCAGTCACGTTCTTCCACCCCAAACTTGCTCATCCATGGCTTTATGGACCTTGCTTTGTGCACTGGTGCACAGTCATGTTGGAACAGGAAGGGGCCGTCCCCAAACTGTTCCCACAGAGTTGGGAACATGAAAGTGTCCAAAATGTCTTGGTATGCTGATGCCTTAAGAGTTTCCTTCACTGGAACTAAGGGGCCAAGCCAGGGCCGCTGTCAGGGGAGTACGGCCGATACTGATGTTAGAGGGCCGGGAAGCCTTAGGGGCCCGGGAACCTTACATGGGTATCGGCCGTACAAGTGACAGGCCAGGAGGTGGAGGCGGCCGGGCCCCCCGCAGCACGGGAGGAGGCTGGGGCCCGCACGCTCCAGATCCTCACCTGGGATGCTTCCACTGTATCCAGGGGATCTCCACTGTACATTAGTTTTTAAAGATGGCCACCGCAAGTAGCGGCGGCCATCTTTAAACTTGGCAAGCACCCACATCTCATTTAATATATTGCCGAAAAGGCAATATTTTGAATGAAAATCATTCCCTGGTGGTCAAGTGGGGTATCAGTATGATCTGCATCTCTTGCTGATGCAGATCATACTGATTGCTCCCTCGTGGTGCCTCTGCTAACAGGCAGGGATTGATTAGTATGGTCTGCATCAGCCAGAGTGCAGATCACACTGATTCTACACTGGAACCAGGGATGCAGCCCCCCTACCTGCAAAACAGGTAAGCAGGAGAGGGGGCATTTTTTAAATAACTATTTTAATTGTTAATGTGTGTGTGTGTGTTTTAATGAATGTGTGTGATTTTTTTTTTTTTATGAAGCTATGTGTGTGTTTCATTATGTGTGTGTTTTTTTTGTTTGTTTTTTTTAACCACTTCCCGCGGGTTCACGTAACTGTGCGTCATCTGCTGGAAGTGGTTATACCAAGACCACGGCTGCTCCTGAAGCCATGTTCTTGTACCGTGTTAAACAGCTGATGATTGCTGTTTAAATACAAGCGATCCGGCCTCTGTACAGGCGGTGAATCGCTTGTACGGTGCAGAGCTGTGTCCCCCTTCCCCTCCTCCACGGCCGCCAGTGCCACCGTCAGTTTCCTGGGCTCATCTGTCCCTCGTGTGAGCCCAGGCCGCGCATGGAGGTTCTCCCCTGACAGATCGGAGGAGAGCTCAGTGGCTTCTAGCTGCTGATCTCTCCCCGATCACTGGACCTGGAAGTGATGTGCATTACATCACTTCCGGTTTCACAGTACACAGTCCCTGGCTCTTAGGGCCTGTTCAGACCACTTGCAGTGCATTCCGGCTGGAACACACTGCATTGCAGCCGGCTCACTTTTGAAGCAGATCTCTGCTTCATCAGCTTCTTTGGGGTCCCTAGGTGACATTAGGGGTATGAAAAACCCCTGATGTCTCCATGAAGAGGACCTGTCACATTATATGTGCTATTACATAAGTGGCTTTTTAACCCGCTATGTGATGGCAATAAAGCTGAGTTTAAAAAAATAAAGATGGTAAAAATTAAAGTAAAATTAAAGATGGTAAAAAAAAATTAAAATGCAAAAAAATATTTTTTAAGGTTCCCCTCTACCCACATGCACACACATGCAATGCAAGCACGCACCGGATGCGCCTACATGCAAAAACAAAAATTGCGCCACACATGTTATGTATCGCCGCGAGCGTCGGAGTGAAAGCAATACTTCTAGGCCCATCAATCACTGATAGCACTAAACTGATGAGCCGTAAAAGTATATAAAGCGTCGCCCAGGGAAAATTTTGGTTATTATCTATTTGCCCGGCGTGACCCCGTCTTTTGTATTGTACCAAAAAATGTCCCATTATATTCCATCACTATCCTAGTCTGACAGCGACGCACACGAGTGCCCAGAGGTAGCGGGGCATCACGTCACGTCTGGCCAGTTCGCCGGCAGAGGAGGCCAGGCACCAGCAGCAGGAGCAGGTAAGAGGAGCTGGGAGGGAGATGCAGCCCCAACCAGCCCACCTGAGACCACTGCAGAGCCCACCATAGTCTCAGATGGACTGTGCAGCATGTATGGTGTGCTCTGCAGGGTCACTTTCAGGTGGGCTGTGTGGGGTCTCAGGTGGGTCCTGTGCCAAGCGCGTTACTAAGCCCAGAGTCCGGCGCGCAACTAAGCCCAGAGTCCGGCGCGCAACTAAGCCCAGAGTCCAATTCATATACTGTTCTGCATTACTGTATAAATTTATTGCTGGGATTTGTAGTCCCCCTACAAGCGGTGCCATTCTGCATTAGAGTGTAAGCTCCTCTGTACAGGGAATTATGTGACTGGCTCAGTGTTCTCTGTACACTATTGCGGTATATATATATGTCAGAGCTATATATATATGTATAATAATAACAGTGTGACTGGCTCAGTGTGGTGGCGGTGCACGATGATGGCGACATGTAAGGGGCCCCGAAATTTCTGAAGGCTGCCCTGGGCCAAGCCCAACCCCTGAAAAACAACCCCACACCATAATCCCCCCTCCACCAAACTTTACACTTGGCACAATGCAGTCAGGCAAGTACCGTGATTCGTCACTCCAGAGAAGACGTCTCCACTTCTCTAGATTCCAGTGGCGGCGTGCTTTACACCACGGCATCCAATGCTTTGCATTGCACTTTGGTGATGTAAGGCTTGGATACAGCTGCTCGGCCATGGAAACCCATTCCATGAAGCTCTCTACGCACTGTTGTTGTGCCAATCTGAAGGCCACACAAAGTTTGGAGGTCTGTAGCTATTGACTCTGCAGACAGTTGGCGACTTCTGCGCACTGTGCGCTTCAGCATGCGCTGACCCCGTTCTGTCATTTTACGTGGCCTACGACTTCGTGGCTGAGTTGCTGTTGTTCCCAGTTGCTTCCACTTTGTTATAATACCACTAACAGTTGACCGTGGAATATTTGGTAGCAAGGAAATTTCATGGAACACCTGAATCCAATGATTTGGAGGGGTATCCCAATATTTTTGGCAATATATATACTCATCCATCTTACCAATGTCTGCAACCCCTCTCTGCCAATCCCTCCACTGGCTCCCATTTGCCCAACGAATAAAATTGAAAATACTAACAACAGCATACAAAGCCATCTACAACCCCGCCCCAACCTACATCACCGACCTCATCTCAAAATATCACCCAAACCGTCCTCTCCTCTCAAGACTTCCTGCTCTCTAATTACGTCCTCCCATCCTCGCCTCCAGGACTTATCCAGAGTGTCCCCCATCCTCTGGAACTCCTTACCCCATTTTGTCCGCCTATCTCCTATGCTGCCCACCTTTAGGCAATCCTTAAAAACCCATCTCTTCAGTGAAACCTATCTCATCTCAACATAACTGCCTTTTACTTCCTCCAATAACGCAATCCAAACAATTGTTACCTTTTGTATCACTTGCCCCTCCTGCTAGATTGTAAGCTCTCATGAGCAGGGCCCTCCCAACCCTATTGTTCTGAAACTGTATTGTATTGTAAATTGTATTGTAACTGTACTGTCTCCACTAATTTGTAAAGATCTGCGCAAATTTTTGGCGCTATATAAATCCTGTATAATAATAATAATGTAACTATGTAAAATATAAAACACATCAAATGTTTAAACTCAGAAAATGAACAATTTAAAAAGAAAAATAAGATAATTTTGAAATTGATGGCAGCAACATGTCTCAAAAAAGTTGGGACAGGGCCATGTCTGGCACGGTGTAGCATCCCCTATACTTTTAACAACACTCTGTAAACGTCTGGGAACGGAGGAGACCAGTTGCTGGAGTTTTGGGAGAGGAATATTATCCCCTTCTTGCCTGATATGATTCTAACTGCTCAACAGTCCTGGGTCTTCTTTGTCGTATTTTTAATTTCAAGATCGCCACATATTTTCAATTGGTGAAAGGTCTGGACTGCAGACAGGCCAGTTAAGCACTCCGGACTCTTCTACTATGAAGTCATGCATCCAGGTTTAGCATTGTCCTGCTGCAGTATGCAAGGCCTTCCCTGAATGGATGGGAGCATATGCTGCTCTAAAACCTGGATATATCTTCCAGCATTGATGGTGCCTTTCCAGATGTGCAAGCTGCCCATTCAATACACACTAATGAACCTCCATACCATTAGTGGCAGGTTTTTTACCTAAGCACTGATAACCAGCTGGATGGTCAGTCTCCTCTTTAGTCCGGAGGACATAGTTACCAAAAAGAAAGTCAAATTTCCATTCTTCTGATCACAGAACAGTTTTCCACTTTGTGGCAGACCATTTTAAATGAGCTTTGGCCCAGAGAAGATGGCAGTGTTTCTGGATCGGGTTCAGATATGGCTTCTTCTTTGCATGATAGAACTTTAACTAGCATTTTTGGATGTTCACAGACAGCGAATTTTGGAAGTATTCCTGAGCCCGTGCAGTGATGTCTATCACAGAACCATGCCTCTTTTTAATGCAGTGCCATCTCAGTGCCCGATGATCACGGGCATCCAATATTGCTTTTCGGGTTGTAGCCCTTGCATGGAGATTTGTCCAGATATTGTAGATCAGTGGTTATCAACCTGTGTAACTTCAGGACCCACATTTGTCTTTGGTCGTTAAATATGACACAAGTTGCACTGAAATCTCCAGATAATTGTAAGGTGTATAGGCACCTTTATAGAAAGAAGTCTTGGCACTCCATGCCTTGGCTTTCTCTGTGAACTAATTGGACTGTGTTGGTACTAAGCTTGTCTGTGTTTATATAGCTCATCGGCTATTATACATCTTTTCTACATTTACCTGCCTGGAACTCTGTGTGCCTGCACATTATCTGACCATGAGACTGCTGACTTTGCGACTGTCTGACATTTGCTCTGACCATCTGATGACTTACAGCTCTTTAGCATTTGTCCTGAGTTTTTTTGCCCATTGCCCCTGTCATCACAGAAGGTCTGCTGCATAGGCATACCATCAGATTTACATTATTATAGAAAAAGGCATAACGAGAACCTTGTTTCACAGCATTCCTGTGAGATAAAATAAGCTATTTAAAGGCCAGGCATTTCACACTAGGAAACACTGTGTCAAAAAATGGAGAAAAAAAAAAACAGATATTAAAATGAATCTGATTTTACAGCTACATCTGCTCCTGTTTTTTCAGTGTTGCATCTGCTTAGCAAACTCTACCCAGAGCCGGTACAATTTGTATAAAAATATAATTAGAATTAAAAATATTTGTATGTATAATGTAATGTATATATGTTTAAGTGTTAATTATATATTAACCCCTTCGTGACTAGAGCTCATTTAAGTCTAGGTACCTAGACCAAATTTAGTGGAGTCAGTATTCATTGGTAAACTTCATAATAATTCCACACTAATTTGTGCACCTAAATAATGTTTCCAACACAATATTGTTTTCAAGGCTTTTATTTTAACTCACTGTTTCATAAACAGGCCTGCTTATGTTTTATATTTATTATTATTACTATTAATATAAGATACTAAATGAGCAAAATATATTATAAAATAATTTCAGATATATAAAGATCTATATATATAGTGACATAAGGAAAGCAGAAGTCATTGAGGGGCGGTATATTTCCCCTGGCTTTCTATCCTATGTACAGGAATAGCGGAACCCAGAACAGGTTTTCAGGTTGACTTCGGGTCTGAATAATCCAGCTCGGGTTTTGGGTCTCTCACCTGGATTGTTAATTGCTTAAGAATGGCTTATCCAGGTGAGATAAAAGGGGGAAGGCTGAAGCAAGATGTTGCTCTGGCCTGGGACTCAGAGAGCATTCTTAAGGTGGCCATACACTGTACAACCATCGCAAGACCTTAGTCTTGCGATGGTTGTAAAGTGATTAAAAAAACGTACGATCTGCCCATCTTGGACAGGCAGATCGTACTCTCGATCATCGCAAGCCCGGCGGGCTTCCGATGACTGCAATGCCGAACGGGCCGGTGTGCGCACTTGTCTCCCGAGCACCGTTCAAACCAGCCGAAAATCGTACGATTCTCGGCTGATTTTCTAGCGTGCTCCTTAGACAAAAGACGTGCGACCGTACAGTAGAAACGGTCGCACGTCTTCGTTCACACTGCTCGATTCTCGTACGATCGCGGGATTTCCCGCGATTCTTGTACGAGAATCGAGCAGTGTATGGGCACCTTTAGAGAGAGCTACAAGTTGGATGGTTGTGAGTAGAAGGTTGCTGACAGTCCTTTTGTTTTGTGAGGTGGCTGAGATAAGCTCACCCCCTGGTAGATAGGAAACCTGCCTGTTTAGTCAGAGCCTGAAAGACAAGGATTTGTTTTCTGTTTTATTTTTGTTTTATTGCAACCATTTAAATAAAAACACTGAATGCAAGTCAGATAAACGAGGGACTTTGCTGCCTGGACTACCTTTTTCCCAGGGAAGGTCATCCCCCATTTGAGCTATACCCCACAATATATATATATATATTTTATATATAAATATATATATAATCACACAGTGCCTATTGAAATACAGAAAAGTCCTTAAAGCACATTTGAATGGATGATGATTGCTACTTCCATCCTATATTCAATCTTAGGAAACAATTGTAACAAGGCATGCAATAATGTCTTCTCTATATAACCAATATTAGACTTGGAGTGTGCCTATCCCCCAGGCTCCAGAATGTGTTATGTCTCAGAGATTGATTCGTTCAGTGGCTGGAAGATGTGGAATACCTATACAATGTTACATGTCTCTGCCACAAAAGACAATAAGTAAAAACAATCAGCGAGCAATCAGCACATTCTGGCATGTTAAAACAGTACTAAAATCTCAGAGATGCTCAATTTGTCTGCATCTAAGTGTGGACACCTGGATCTGCATGGATGGCACGTTGGGGGCGGCGTGTAGCTGTGTGCAGCCACGTGGAGCTGTGTCCTCCCATAGGGAAGCACAGGCAGCTGCGCTCAATTACATGCAGCACCTCTGCCTCCCGGGAGCTGGTCTCTGCATGCGTGTGCATGATGCACAGATCTGCACGCCCATGTGAATGAGCCACAATAGAATGTTAATCCATTGAAAAAAATTCTACCACAATAATATCACCTTCATCACATGGACATTTTCTTTCCCTAAAATGCACACAGCTGAAACCTCTGCAGCAAACGCTCCACGGCCTAATAACTGGGACTGCAAATAATGACTTAAATAGCTGGCTGAGATTTTCCCTATTTACTGATCTGCATTGTGTTAGCTTTCCGAAAATCCTCTTTAAACTGCTTTGTTTCCACGGCATCTTCTTCGGTTATTGCTTAATTAAATCAGCAAAATGATCAATTTCTCTTTAGAATTGCGGCCCTGGTGTTTCCCTTTCTTTCTTCCTCTCTCTCCCTGGCTGAATTTAGCTGTGATTACACTTCTTGTTGTAGACCCCCATCACCTTTTGTGAGGTGGCTACTAGACATCTAGTGATAGCCAGGGCTGTAGTCAGCATGGCTGGATTTGTAGTGGCAATTATCTGGTTAAGCCCAGGTGTCTAGCATTGCCTGTACCCCCCTGGGCGGAGTGTGACTCTGTCACTGGGCTTCTCTCAGCCAGTGGTGCATGCTGGGATAGGGTACATATATTGGTGGGATCTGCCATGTGCTCAAACTAGCCGGGACCAGCCATGGATTAGAGCTGGGTCCTGTTCAGCCTGCCCCCCAGGCTAGGCCGAGTCCTGGGGGTGGGCATGGTCTGGTGTGAGGGAAGAGGTTTCCCTGAGGCCTTCAACATGGAGGAGGCCTGGGATGCTGACAGAGGAAGAGAACCGGGACCAGTGCTGGCTCTTCAGGGTACACTGGAACTAAGTGGACTTCTGGAGCATGGGCGGTGTCTTTCCTGATTGCGGATCTTCATCCATCCTGTCTGTCTGTTATATCAGTGGCTGTCTACCAGATGGATCTGCGCTGATACATCTACAAAGTCTGGTGAGCCTGGAGCTTCTGATGGCTGCCCCTACTACCAGAGTGGACATCAGTTTATGGGCACCAGAAGTGGGCGGGATGCTATTGGGTGGGCAGTTGAAGATCATACCCTAGACTGACTAGAAGTGAACCGGGCAGTGGCGGAGCTAAGGAACAAAGGGCCCTGGTGCAAGATTTTTTTTTTGGGTCCCCCTTCCGGCAACTTGCTGGGCCCCCCCAGAGCCTGAGGCCCCGGGCGCCCGCACCGCCTGCACCGGCGGTAGTTCCGCCACTGGAACCGGGCAACCAGCGGTTCCTACGGGGGTATCGCTACATTGTCAAAAAAGATTACAAAAGTAATAAGTGCATCGTATGTCTGGGGCTGTGAGAGGACATAAAATGACAAAACCGATGGAGCATGATCATGATAGGAAGGAAAAAAAAACTGGACCACCAGCCTGAGAAACATGCAGTGTGCACACACAATATGGAATTTAATCATTCGCTGTTGGAGGGACAAGTTGTCATATTGTAAATTAAATATGGGAGGTCTGATGCCTTATCTGAACACAATGAAACCTTCTGTCCTATATGAGAGGATGTTTCATATATTACAGTAGCAGGTTCACTTCAGTATTTCTTAAAGGGACTCTGCCCCCCATACTATTACTATCCGTAACAACCATTACTATAAGGTTATATCTCAGATAATTACCTTGTGCATTAAATATTAGACATGTGCACCAGCAATAAATTTGTTTTTCGTTTTGATTCCGAATTTGCGTTATTTCGTTTTTTGGGATTCGGATTCGGAAAAATTTGTTAGCGGTAGTCCGGTTGAAATTTCGTTTCGTTCGTTCGTGCAGGAAAATGACATTAGGGGGAAAAAAATGTTTTCGCTTATTTTATTTTTTTTAGTCTGCAGAAGAGGAAGGGAAAAAAAGCGTGACGTTCCCCCCCAATTCATACCAGACTCTTTAGGTCTGGTAGAATTGTTAGGAGGGACCCCCCAAGTTAAAACAAAAAAAAGTGCGCCGCATGACTACTGTCTGATCCCAACGAAAAACTTTGGGGCTGAATGTCATTTTGCTACGAGTTTTCGTCGGGTTCGGACGGTCGTCGTGCAGCGGGAGTTTTTTTATTGCGGCGGGCGTCGTGCATCGTGATTGACGCTGGATTACATCGATGGAGCCATTTTTTAAAAAAAATTAAAGGAATAGTCAAAAATTGTCTCTTTGTTTTTTATTCAATTAAAGGATTTTATCAAAAGTCTGGACTTTTTAATAACTATTTTATTTAACCCTTTAGTGAATGGGTAGGTAGGTAGGCAGTGGGCGGCATCTGGGTGCCCCCTTAAAGGGGTACTCTGCAAATAAGCCCCCTTGCCCGCAGACCCCCACAACCACCGGGTTGTAGGTCTGGGGGGGGGGCTGGTTTTGCGTCTGTGTGTGCATCTGCTGCTGATCGTCCAGGCGTGCGGTGGGATTTTTTAAAATTGTTATTATTATTATACAGGATTTATATAGCGCCAACAGTGTGTGCAGCACACTAGGGGATCGTATGTACTGCTCTATATACTGCTCTTCACGCTGCCATGGCAACCGGGGACATAGTACGTTTGGCACTGAACGGAATTATGACAGGATTTCATTCACACACACTGTGACAACAGTTGTATCATTAAAGTATTGGTTTATTTTCTTTTTTTGTTCACTGCATCTTGGTTTTACTGTTTTACCTCATTACACTCTATTGTAGTATGTGTATTTTCGAATTTTGGCGGGAACTATGTCATTATGACGTAATGGGTTGTTCGTTTATTGCACCTGGACTGATGTGTATATATAGCTGTATGTTCACCAATGCACTTTGTCACTATGTCGCTCTGATGAAGAATCCCTGTGTGGACCCGAAACATTAGCACTGCATGACATGATGTGACATTCTCCACAAAATAAAATATATCAATGGATTATTTGAATTTCTAAGTGTGTGACGGTGATACCTGCGAGGAGAGAGGTAAGTGCAGGGGGAGGGGAGGACGGATCGGCCGGCTGCAGACTGTTTACATGTGATCTCGGCGACATCGCCGAATTCACATGTAAACGAACAATCGGCTGCCTCACTCCACATTTAGTCCTGCTTGTGCAAAAAAGGACTAAATGCAGAGAGGGAAACTTACCGCCCAGCGCCCGCAACTTCCTCACAAGGACACTGCTCCCGCCCATCTGCGCCCTGCCACCCCGGGGCATTGTGGGGAATCCAAGCCTAGCTGTAAGACCATAGTATTGTGCATGGTATTTGGAACCTACAGCTCTCTACATCTGTCATCATGTTCCTCGTTAGCACATGACACCTGATTAGCCTCAAGTACAGTCCCTCTCTGTCTATTAGGGCTCCTGTTTTGGGGATCCTCTGTGTCCTAAGCTGATACACAGAATGTGGAAGTACCTAGGACTTACAGGAAGGAGAGGGAACTATGGATGTCCATCTCAGTGCCAACAAACAAGCTGTTCAGACATATAACACATCAGGGGTAAGCACAGTTAAACATATCCTGAAAATGTTTTTCAGCTACATGTTTTTCAATAGTTGCCTATACAATTGGTTAAATTACTATTTTTTTAAAACTAAAAGCAGCCCAGGCCTTGTAATCAACAAAGATGACTCCTATAAAAGATACAAACAGACAAATCCGTGGAGAGACTTCATCTGTCATTATGTGTAATGTACTGACTGCTATGAGACTTCTTTCTGTTGAATATATTTATGTAAAGGTCAATGAGTGTACAGATTGCTGTTTGACCTTTCATTGTCAGTAATTCTGTTTAGCCAATAACCAACCGCAATTCCAGCCACAGAACCGAGCCAAGCTGAATTCATATAGGGATGCAGAGAAGATTATGAAAAGAGACTCTGCCCATTTAGGTATTTCACAAGGGTTGTAATAGAGTAACAGAGAGTCAGGGGAGCACAGCAAAGGTGAGTATTGGTGGGTCAGGGGTGAGCTTTTAAGAGACTTTGGGGGTGATTTACTAACCTAAACACACGCACGCACCAGGTGTGTGTGGTTTTCACACAGCAAAACGTATTTATCAACCAAAAAGTCTCTAAAAGCATATTTCCACTAATGCCATATATGGAAAAATCATGCACATGATGCATATATAATGCTGCTTCACAGTTTAGACAAAAATGGTTAGCTAATGCATTTACATTCCTGCATTCATCAACGCAAGCAACATAACATAGAGCTAATTTACACCACATTACCTTGCAATTCATTGCAGGGCTTTGCACAACACACCTGCTGGGTGTGTACACACTACAAAGGTGTTTCGATTCCTCCCATAGATCATGCTGGGAGGGAACACACTACAGAGGTGTATACACGTTCATGGTGTGTTTATAAGGTTAGTAAATCAACCCCTTTATCACTTTGCCCTAAATAAAAATTGATTTAAAGGGTTTGCACACAGTTGCACTCCTTCAGCTGTGCTCGGCCATCCACCAGCTGCCTCCCGAGTGTGAGGAGGCTGCTGAAGAAGCCACTTGACTTCTTGGTCTTAACAGGGTCGGACTAACATATGGTCTACAGGACCGCCAGCTCCAGGCCCACCACTGGAAAAAGGCTCAGCTGGCTCATATCGCCTTGGTATGCCTGAAGGCAATTTGGGCTGATCACAATCAGTCAAAGGTACCGGCGGCTCGTGGGGGAACATGTGGCTGCCTAATTAGAGAGCCACCTCTGCTACTTCCCGTCCAACCGACCAACAGCACCAGGCCCATGATGCTCTTAATCGGGCCTTGGGTCTTAACACAGTTTAAGCCTTGGAAGTTCTTTAAAAACTAGGGATGCACCGATATCGATACTAGTATCAGTGCCGATGCCGAGTACTTGAGCCTGGCCCGATACTTGAGCCTGGCCCGATACTTGAGCTTCTGGTATCAGGAAGCCGAGCAGCGACGGTGGCCCGCAGAAGTGGTTAAAGCAAGAACACGGCTGCTGCAGCCATGTTCTTGGTGTCTTTTTTTAACAGCCAGCGATGGCTGTTAATGTACCAGTGATTCTTCCAGCCGCTGATCTCTCCTCCGATCGCTGGACCCAGAAGTGTTGTGTATTACATCACTTCCGCTGTCACTGTTTACATTCTCTGGCTCTTAGAGCCAGAAGAAGAAGCTGGTGAAGCAGATATCTGCTTACTCAGCTTTTTTTGGGTCCCTGGGTGACATTTGGGGTCTGAAAGTCTCCATAAAGAGGACCTGTCACACCCTAGCTGCTATTACATAGAGGACTTCTTAGCTCCCTATGTGATAGCAATAAGGTTAGTATTAAAATAAATTACAAAAATGTAAGTAACATATAACAAAAATAAAGAAAGGCAAAAATAAAAAAATTTAAGTCCCCCGCCACCACGTGCATGCACATACAAACATGCGTCGGTGCGCCTACGTGCGAAAAAGACAATTACGCTACACATGTTACACATCGCCGTGAACATCGAAATTGAGAGCAATAATTCTAGGCCCATCAATCACTGTTAGCACTAAACTGAGGTTTTAAATTGTTCCCTTTGTGAAATTTTGCTTATTGTAGTTTTTTGCGGCTTCACGGGCAAACGCAATTTTAGGGCTTCACATGTTTGGTATCCATTTAGCCGACGTGACCCCGTCACTTCATATTTTACCAAAACAATTGGGTATTATATTTTGTTTTTGTGCACTAAATTTTATTTGAGCTTATGACGCGGGCGCTCGCAAGGGACGGAACCCGGAAGACGGATGCTGGCATCGGCCAGAGGACACAGTGGGGCTCATGGACAGGGTAAGTTACGCTACGCTGTACTCCCGAGTGTGGCTCGGGGTTACCGCTTTTGGTACTGAAAATTACCCCCGAGCCACACTCGGAAATACGGCCAGGGAGGTTAATGGCATCCCAGTCTTAGTCCGTAGGGTTCAATATTGAGTTGGCTCCGCCCTTTGCCGCTATAACAGCTTCAACTCTTCTGGGAAGGCGTCCACAAGGTTGAGGAGTGTGTCTATGGGAATGTTGGACCATTTGTGAGGTCAGGTACTGATGTTGGACGAGAAGGCCGGGCTGGCAGTCTCCGCTCTAATTCATCCCAAAGGTGTTCTATCGGGTTGAGGTCAGGACTCTATGCAGGCCAATCAAGTTCCTCCACCCCAAACTCCCTCATCTATGTCCAACCCCTGAAAAACAACCCCACACCATAATCCCGCCTCCACCAAACTTTACACTTGGCACAATGCAGTCAGGCAAGTACCGTTACTGATCTTTCCTGGAATCCTGACAGCAGTTTTGTTATATGACGCATTTTTTGAGTGACATCATCATTTAACTCAACCTAAGGCTTCTGCTCTGCAGGGGAGAGAATACAAGTAAATAACAAAAATAATATTATGTGTAAAATATTAAATAATAATTATACTAAAAAGAGACAAAGCTGCAGGGTAAATCTTAGACGTAGGGGGTCTGTTTATGAAGACAAATTCAGACACATTTTTCCTGCATTCGCTGCCATTTACAAACAACAATAAGTAGAATTTCAGATGAGTGTATTGTGCAGATGGCGGATGGCAGTGAATTTATTTAGAGAAATCTGGGAAATCGGCAATGAATCTTCTGTGATCAATGTGATGAATGAGCAGCGAATACCAACAGGAAAATCTTTATGGCAAATGTCACATTTATCGCATTATAAATACAGAGAAAGTCTCAGTAAACGGCCGTCACAGTGAACCTGAAGCAGCCTATGGACATTTGCTATTTAAATATTCTTAACAAGCAGATAATAAACTTACCAAACCCTCACTGACCCCTGTAGTTGCAGGCCATTCATTTTCAAAATTCACAGCAAAAACAATTAAGTCATCCAAGTCCTTCTCTCAGCACCTCAGCTACCCCCTGCTTCCCCTCCTAGCAGTGAGACTTTAGCTGCAGAAGAAATAGTGCCATCCAAGTCCTTCTCTCAGCACCTCAGCTACCCCCTGCTTCCCCTCCTAGCAGTGAGACTTTAGCTGCAGAAGAAATAGTGCCATCCAAGTCCTTCTCTCAGCACCCCAACTAGCAGTAGTATTGGTAGTTTTGAGTGGTAGTAGGAGAAGTAGTAGTAGGAGTAGTAGTAGCAGCAGCAGTCGTTTTGAGTAATAGTAGTAATAGCAGTAGTAGTGGCAACAATAGTAGCAGTTTTGAGCAGTAGTTGTAGTTTTCCAGTGCACTGCCTCAAAAAGTGTGTAATTTGCATGAATTGGAAAAGATCTTTGGATGTAAGTTGGTGTTTCCCCTGTAATTCCGTGAATGATACAATCCCTGCAGTTGTATAAAAATGTCTAGCTTGAACTAAAGATCGAGCTGCCCATTTACGAAAAGCCGAGGGATGTTCATAACCCGGAGGGAACAGGGGGTTCCCCTGTAGAGAAAGAAGAGCAGTAGTTGTAGTTTTAAGTAGCAGCAGTAATAGTAGTAGAAGTTTGTAGTAGTAATAGTACTAATAGTAGAAGTAGTAGTGGTAGTAGTAGTAGTTTTGAGCAGTAGCAGTAGAAGCAGCAATAGCAGTATTAATATCAGTAGTAGTAGTAGTGGCGGCAGTTGTAGTATTAGTAGAAGTAGTAATAGTAATAGTAGAAGTAGTGGTGGCAGTAGCAGTAGTGACAGTTTTGGGAAGTAGTAGTAGTAGTAGTTTTGAGTAGTGGTAGTAGTAGTAGTGGTAACAGTGGTAGTGGTGGCAGTGCTAGTAGTAATAGTAATAGCAGTTTTGATTGGCAGTAGTAGTGGTAGTTGTAATTTTGAGTAGCAGTAGTAATAGCAGTAGTTTTGAGCAGTAGTAGAAGTAGTAGTAACAGTAGTAGCTTCGTGTAGCAGCAGTAGTAGTAGTTTTGTAAGTAGCTAACAAAGCACGATCTATAGGACATGGCTATAACTTACCATTCCATTCATCCCTGGAGTTTCACAAGCTGTTGAATCCATCTACACTGTCCTTGCAGGATATTATAGTTCCAATCACCTACTTGGTAATTTATGTGCACTTTGCCTAAAACACAAAATTGAAAGGTGTTAGTATCCCCAATATGATCTGAAATGACATATCTCACCATAGGGGCCATAAAGTTACCTGAATTTACACCATACACATGATCTGATATCCCGTCCCTATGCGTTTTCTTGGCCAATGTAAAACCTGGAGCTGGAAGAAACGAGACATCAGACATGTGACCCCTCTTATGTTGCAATTAGCATTGCCGAGATATTGGTGCTAGTATTCGTGTATTTCATGCACCGCGGAGAACACGGGACACGACTGTTTTATTATTTTCTAACTTCATATCAAATCTCACTCTTCAAATCGAAGCATCTCTGTAAATGCGCAGAAAGCAAACTAACTCAGGGTCGTTGGGCAAAGATAATGAGTGGTACCATGGCAACCAGATGCAAGCAGTGGACAATCTGGAGTGTTTTATTTTTTATATAACAAGGGAATTTATTGGAAAAAAAAATACAGCAAACAAAGAAATGGCTGGACACCTTCCGAGGTGATGATGTGAAACGAGTAATGATTGTGATA
Source organism: Nanorana parkeri (assembly GCF_000935625.1). Classification (NCBI taxonomy): domain Eukaryota; kingdom Metazoa; phylum Chordata; class Amphibia; order Anura; family Dicroglossidae; genus Nanorana; species Nanorana parkeri. Next base: position 1,223,301 of record NW_017306406.1, on the reverse strand, counting down.
AGCAGCAGCATAAACAGTCCGTGCCACAGTATTCATATGTAAGCCACGGATAAAGATAACGTCAGGGATTAATGAAGGAATCACACCGAGGGGTGAGGAGGGCACATGGTGGTAGGTCTGAAGAGCTGGAAGGGTTAACGTCGATACAAACTAGACATGTGCGATTCGCTTCGTTCTGTATCAAACTTCGGATTAATTTTCTGACATTCGGACACATCCAAATTTACGAATCCCAACGCATCCAAATGTGTCCGAATCCGAATGTCAAATCCCTTTCGAATTTCATTCAAAAACAAAACTTAATCGGACATGTGACTTTTCTGGCCAATCGGATATGTTTTTTGGTTTAAAGACAGGCTGGGAGCTATGGAACGAAGTGAAATAAGCAAGAGGCCTACATGACAAGGGTGGGATAGGGAACCAGGGGAGAAAAGGGTTAAAGAAAAAAGGAGAAGTTAATTAGAGGAGGGATACTCACGGGATTGGAGGAGAAGGCTTTACAGGAGGGGCTTCGGAGAATCTCCGGGAAGGAGGAGTTCCGGGAGCCAGCGTGACCAGGAGAAGAAACGGACTTCCCACCCGCCGCCCTGGTATGGTTTTAGTGGTGTCGAAGTTTGTTGCAGCGATGTGGCGGTTTGGATCCTTGAAGGCATTTGTCTGGGTTGGATAATTTGACAGGGGGGGCCCGTCAGTGGTGTGGGTGGCCTTCTGTGGTGGTAAAGTCAAATGTTATGACCTGGGACTATGGTGGGTCTGCGGGCAATTTAATTATGTCCCCGAGGCTGTGTATGGCGACTGCCATAGAAAGGTGCCCGCAGACACTGGTCCGATTTTAGATAGTTTTAGTACCTTCAAGAACCTTGAAACCTAGCAATTCCTACTGTACGGTTATTTGGTTATTGTTGTTTTTGCTGTTATTTATAAGAGTTATTTATAAAGTTTTGTAATAAAAGGCTGCTGTGGCCATTTATTCTCCAACCCTGGTGTAGTGTGTTAATTGGAAGGAAGAGGACGGTAAAGGGGTGGTAGCAATAAAAGGGGGACCTCTGAGTTACCTTAGTCATGCGTCTGAATGGGACTGAACACAAATTTTTGTTACGGCAACATATACAGTATATACGAGTTTCCGAATTGCATGCGGGAGCTCCTGGGAGCTTCAGCTTTAGTAATATAAGTATATGGCCCCCAGAGCTGAATAGCATTCGGGAGCTCCCCAATGCATTTCGGAAATTCGGATCCCGAATGTCATTCGGGTCTGGGAGCAGGCCCGGATTCCCCACAAGGCCACCGAGGCCCGGCCTCGGGGCGGCAGGGTGCAGAGGGGCGGCAGCGGTGGCCTTGTGGGGAAGTTGCCCTCTCTACATTGACTCCTGCTTTGTACAAGCAGGATTAAATGTAGAGTTAGGCAGACGATTGTTCGTTTACATGTGAACTCAGCGATTTCACCGAGATCACATGTAAACAGTCTGCAGCCTCCTCCCCTCCCCCCTGCACTTACCTCTCTCCTCTGGTTCCATCCTCCGGGCTCCCCCGCCGAGTCCGTCTCCTCACTGCAGTGAGCGGCAGGGTTAAAAGTAACCCTGCCGCTCCGTGTAGACAGTGAGAGGGGAGAGCTGTGCTGTGCCGTGCTCTTCCTCTCTCACCTGTCACAGGAGTTCCAGCACAGCGCTGTGCTAGAACTCCTGTATTGGAGGTGACAGGGTCGATAAAGAGAAACTGTCACCTCCAATTACTATCACACAGGCTATTGTTTTCTTCTGTGTGATAGCAATAAAGTTATAGCGCGTGGGGGGGGGGCGTATCGCGGAACCTGGCCTTGGAGCGGGAGGGAGATTAAACCCGGCCCTGTCTGGGAGCCATATACATATATAACTAAAGCTAGGGCTCCCAGGCCCGAATAACATACGGGACCTCCCGAATGCAATTCGGAAATTTGGAAACGGGTCTAGGAGATTCAGCTTTAGTATTAATCTGTATATGGTTTTCTGTGATATTCGCAATGAATCCGTCCGTCCGAATCCGAAACCCTGTCAGGGTTCCACCTGGTTTGCAGCATTCTGGCTTGGCTGCCATTTTACTCACCTGTTTCCTTCCTTGCTTGAGCAGACTCTGGAATGTTGCTCACTACTCCCAGGCTCCCTCTTATGACCAGACAGGAGAGCATCATCTGAGGGAGTCAGATGGAAGTTTCCTGTCTCTGAGTGATGATGTCACACCACTCACTACATATAAACCATTCAGTCCAGTCTGACCTTGCGTGGTCTCCCTGTTAGTGCATTCCTGCTGCTGAGTATCCTGATTCTGGGTATGACCCGATCCTGGCTGACTTTTTCCTCTGGCTCCTGCTCCTGGCTTGAGCCTGACAATTCTGATTTCCTGGCTCCTGCTCCTGGCTTGTTCCCGACGACGCTGATCTCTGTGTTCCTGCCCTGGCTTGGACCACTACCCACTCCGGCTCCTGACTCTGGCTTGTTCCAGTTTATGATTCTGCTTGCCCCTGTGGCACCTTTTGCTTGTCTGGTTTTCATTGTGCTCTGACAAACCCAAACCGAATTGAATTTCGGATCCCAATCCCGAATTCTGAAATAACAAAAAATCTGAACCGTACTGAACTTTTCCACAGCATACATGTCTACCAGCAACATTATATTTTAGTAGTCACTCAACTCAGGGTAGTAGGGGCTACACAGCCTATGACCATTCACTACTATGGACAGCTGTACACCACAGGTGGTTATCCCGGGCTAGGAAATATGCCCACAATTCACGTTCTACGGGCCTCAAGCACCATCATTGCATCAGCATGCTGGCTAGGAGACCAACATCTTTAGAGATCCCAAAGTTGTAAACCATTCAACATCCCCAAACTTTGAGTAGATTGTTCTTGGTAGAACTTCTTTACCATATGTGTCAGTTCCCACTGTTATTTTGTACTATGACTTTTTTTTCTATTTTTAATATAGCTCAGTTGGATTGTATCCTGGATGATTAGTAAAATCAGTCTAACACGCCAAAAAAGTCAAAGGTGGAGAAACATATGGATGTAAAATTGCTACTTAGTTACTATGGCTACCGTGTTTTTCAGGAGTATAAGTCTGCCCGTGCAATCAGCTTTTGTCAAACAGGCTTGTTTTTGAGTGGGAATGTGTTGCAAATGATGATTGAAGCTAATAACGTTCACACACACACACACATATGCCAATCGTGGCAGCCAGCATCCTATGATAATGTGGGCTATATAATAATATTCTATTTTCTTAAGTCTTAGTAATTATTGCAGAAACAGCAGTCACCAGCTAGATGAACAGTCATATTATGAAATGTGTGCTTTTTGTAAAATCCCACATAAATCCCTGGATTACGTTCTCTTCTTATTCTCATCCCATACTTATTAGGACTCCAAAGCCTGTGTACGACCTTTGGAACTTGCAATTTTTTGCAAAGAAGGAGTTAAAACTAAATGTTTTTATGTGGTTTACAGGTGGACTCTGTTAAGTGCTATTAATATAGCAATGCCAATGCAATTGTAGAAATATATTTAGATAAATATATACTTGGGAGAGATTCTAGTGAAGTCCTGGAGGTGAGCATGGGAGGAGTTGAGGGAGCTAGAGAGCAGGAGGTCTTTGGAAGAGTGGATGGGATGGTTAGGGTGACACTTTCAGACCAGGTTTGAGATATAGCCGGGGGCAGAGTTGTGGATGGCTTTGTAAGTGGTTGTTAATATTTTGATTTTTATCCTTAATATTTTTTTTTGAGGCACCGGCTGGCATGATAATAATACATTTGTCACTAGACATGTAACCCCGCAAAAAAATGTGTTTTATTTAATTTTGGATCCATTTACATTTTCATTTCGGTTTCGATTTTTTTATTTTATTTTGGAAAACCCGAAATGTGATTAGTTTTGTTAAGTGGATCTGTCCAAACTTCCATTTCAGATCTATTCACTTTGAGTGAAATTGGGACAAATATGAATTTTCATTTAAACCTACAATTGGATTTGTTCGCATTTGGACGCATTCGAATTCGGAAATTAACGACATTTATACAAATATTCAACTGGAAAAAAACAAAATTGACATACCTACAGGTGAAACTCGAATAATTAGAATATCGTGCAAAAGTAATTGCAGTAAGTGCTGCAAAAGGGGCCCAAACCAAGTATTGAGTACATATGCATGCTTGTACTTTTCAGAGGTCCGATATTGTTCTATGTGCAATCCTTGTTTTATTGATTGCATGTAATAATCTACTTTTTTGAGGTTGTGGATTTGGGGTTCTTGGGGTTTTCATGAGCTGTAAGCCATAATCATCACAATTATGACAAATCACGGCTTGAACTATCTTGCTTTGCATGTAATGAGTCTATCTCATATATTAGTTCACCTTTTAAGTTGCATTAGTGAAATAAATGAACTTTGCACGATATTCTAATTATTCGAGTTTCACCTGTATTTGTCACCTAGGTTTTTCACCTTTTACATGGTGTAGGACTCCAGGCTTCTTGGCCGATGTAGACAAAAAAAACTATTTATTTTCTCAGAATCATATTAATTCTCAGAATCTTAATGGAGCCTGGAAGCTTCGTAGAGTTTTGAGTGGGCTAAATCCTTTATTCCCAAGTCCACCTTGTAGCCAGACCTCATTATCAGTCTAAGCTGCATACAGGCCTTTATATATGTGAGATAACTGATGCTTAGGGCTCTCTCTATCTCTGCAATGGGAGCGTGCTGCTGGATGAAAAAGCTGAGTGCTGACAGAACACTAAAAAGAACTGCTTATTTGTAGGGCTGCGGAAATTAACAATTAATTCCTCGATTAATCGTTAAACTTTTTGATCGATTGAAATTCTTTTAATCATTTGTATGTGTATAGGCCAATGTAGTTGGATCTGTATGTGCGTTATAATTAATCGATAAATCGATTTTAAAAAATTTGATTAATCGAACACGAACATTTTAATCTTTACCAGCCCTACTTATTTGTTTTGGGGAACCCATTAGTGGGCACACTTTTAGTCAGGAACTGACCTGAGTTTATGTCATCCCCCCCTCCCATAATTTACAAGTGCCAACAAGGGGATCATTCCTTTTACAGGAAGTGGGACATGAAAACTTGATAAAGGGTGCATGGATGTGCACACAAAAGACAAAGGGACTAAAGGGGTACATAATAAAAACAAAAAAATACAACAAAGGCATAGGGCAGTGAGTTACCAAACAGTTTCAACTATGCCAAATATGCACCTACCACTTATATCTGCAATGTGCTATATGTGTCTGACTGGTAAAGAAGTGTCCCTGCTTCCAAAGCCCTAATGTGGAGAGGCACTCGGACTGTGGACCTGGATCACCAGTCTCCACGGTGAAGGTGCTGGTGAAAGACACATGATGGCGAATTCAGTTACCCAGAAACAGGAGTTATAAAGGGTTTAAAAAGTGCATGGTGGGGGATTGGGAAAGGCAGAGGGGGGCACAGCATTTTTGGCGCAGAGATAAGATTTAACAGTGATTTAACCTTTATAAAGGAGTCTATTCCAATTTTACGGTGATAGCTGAAATGTTGCGGATTCTAGACAATGACATTTTTTGGTGCTTTTCTTCCATGATTTTCCCTTACCCATTCTACAATTGGCTTAATGTTTCCATTATATGTATTACATTTAATATGGCTTAACCTACCTCCAATCTTCCTTCCCTTTGATCTTACAGAACAATCCTGAAAATAAGTGCAAATGTATTCCTGTATAATTTAAAACGTGGTTAACATTTGCTTCCAGTCACGTGCATTAATCATAAGTCTTGACGCACATTTAAAAGAAAACAAGCCTTTGCCGCAAGGTCATGACTCTCTAGGAAAGCAGTAGAGAGCTTGAGTGAGTATAATCAAACACAATTTGGGAACATTTGATCATGAGGATCACTTGACCTGCTCCATTCAGTCAGCCTGGTTTATAAAGGCATGCTTGATCGACCCTAAAAAGATAACTAACCAAGAAGCAGCAATCATATCTTTCCACAAGGATCAAATCTAGCCGTCATTTTTTTGCTTGACAAAAAAAAGGAAAAAAAAAAAGAAACTTTTAAAAGGGAATCAAACCTTAAAACAAAATAGAAAAAATTATATATTTTTTAGTTTCAGAAATATATATCTATATGTATATTTAATTAATAAATATATATATATATATTTTGTATGGACAGAGCTTCATTTAGGATTTTTAGTTTTTGTTTTTTTTCTTCATCGAGTTGCCCCTGACTTTCTGTTAGAGCAGGGCAAGGACAAAGCACATTTTTAGTAGAATGGGTAAAACGGGTAGAAATTGTTGGGTTTTTGATCAGATAATTTTTATTGAAGATTTTCATAATTTTTTTTTTTTACAGAACAAGAAATGAAAAAAGGATAATGTCATAATTATACATTAGCACGGGCTACAATTAGAAACATTCGAAATCATCATAAATCACATCCGATATATATATAAATAGAGCAAAGGTGGAAACTAATACACATGGAAAAGCAAAAAGCAATCTTAAGATACAGAATGAAAAACATACAAAAGCCATTGATCCCATGTTCTAAAATATTTTTCAAGGGTTCCCCTATATTGAGAAGTATATTTTTCAAAAGCTATTAAACGATTGAGTTCTGCAACCCATTCCTTCTTTAAAAGGCAAAGTAGTGGCCAGCCAGTTAAGCACAAGAACCCGACGTGCAGCAAATAATGCTCTTGACACAGCGAGCACAGTACAGGAATCCTATACCGAGGAATCAAATGTACAAATAATACATACAAGAGGAGCAGTGGGAATTCTAAAAGAAAAAATTGAGTTAATAGTATGAACTACAAATTGCCAGTATCTTACTAATTTTGGGCAATGCCAATGCAAATGTATTATAGAGCCCAGTTCTATACCACATTTGGGACATTTTGAGTCGCCTTTAAGGCCAATCTTAAAAAGATTGATAAGGAATATTCAATTGAATTAATCTATCAGTAGATATTTTCATACAGTGAGGTATGCATAGAGGGGGTGTACCACATCCTGATAATTTGTATCATAGAAAAAAAGGAAGATCCGAACTTTTAAGGTACTACAAGGATCACACAAATATACTTTTTTTAATATAAAATATAACACATTTTTATTTGTGAACATATTTTTTAAAATGCATGATTTTTAAAAAGACAAAAAAGATTGCCTAAAAAAGACCATAGGATGTAGCCACATTCTTCCACATTTTTTACATTACAGTACTTATTACCGTTTGCTGGATATCAACTTCCTAGTTTTATTGTAGTCCAGTGGGAGGAAAACAAATTTCAACGCGTTTCACGGAGATCTGCTTCTTCAGAAATATGTTTACAAATAAACATGTGTTATATTTTATATAAATAAAGTATATTTGTATGATCCTTGTGGTACCTTAAAAGTCAGAATCTTCCTTTTTTTCTATTAATCTATGAGTAAATAAGGATACATGTTGCACTGACCGTATAGCTTCCTCCAATTGCGCTCAGAGACATGAAGTGAACATTAGATGTACCTAGATGGAATGATAAAGCATGCCGGGCAGCTGTAGATGTTTATAGAACTGTGTATTATGAAGCAAAAACTCATTCTGCAACTGTTGAAAAGTACATATAACATTTTGCTCATATCATTGTGAAAGAGTAACAATGCCCGCCTTTATCCAATTAACAAAACTTGAAAATCTGAATACATCCGGAAGAGTTTTTTTTAGTCCCAAGTGGAGTAAATTTAGTGAATCCTACAATACCCAACAAAGTCTTGATTGCTGACCACAATTTGCCAATTAACCGAATAGTCACCATAGAGCTCATTACATCTATCATGTACCTGGTAGAGAACCGAGTAGCTGAGGAGGCCTCCTTTGCAACTCTTGTCCCACACTCCTGAGAGTGGAGACAGGGAGTGAGAGGACAGAGAGCAGCACCAGTGCCTGAGGCCCTGTTCACATTGAGCGGTTCCCAAATCGCGTGATTGTTGCGAAATTTGCATTTTGCGCGATATTGCGCGATTTGTCGCGCGATATCGCGCAAATGCTTGCATTGAGCAAGCTTGAATCGCGGCTAAATCCGCTCCAAAAAGGGTCCTGCGGTAGCGAAACACGACCCGCGACAGCAGGACCCTTTGCCCCATTGAAGCATTGGAGAGCGATATCGCGCGGTAAATTGCCGCGATATCGTGGGAATTAGCGCGCGATAAATCGCTCAATGTGAACGGGGTCTGAGGGTTTAGGGCACTGTGTCTGTGTAAGTCCCGAAGCTGGTCTTCAAGGAAGCAGGTGTCGATGCAGCTGGAAGGACAACGAGGAACACAGCTGGAGCAGCATGGAGTCAGGCAGGCCAGGGTCAACACTGATTAGGCAGTGAAGAACAAAAGCGGCAGGCAGAAGAATAGTCTGGGAGCAAGCAGAGGTCAGGGGCAGGCAGCAGTCAGGCATAGTCAAAGGAGATCTGGGTCAAGGCAGCAAAACACTGAAACAGGCAGAAGCACAGGAACACATACATAAGCTGAAAGGCCATTAAGCAATGATCCATAGGACTGGCAGGTTTAAATAGGGCTATCTTTCCAAATAAAATTTCTAAACAATTGAATTAACTCTGCAAAAAAAATTGTTGTGGTATCTACCATGGAGAATTATGAAGAAGATTTATATAGTATTTGAGGTTGAATAAAGACATATGTCCATCAAGTCCAACCTATTTGTGTATGGTCCTATTGATGTGTAGTATGTATAGGTCCCTGTGTGTTCTAATCATTTACGCATCCAAATCATTTTGATAAGATTAACTCTACCAACTAACAATAACGGTACCTTGTTCCAAACTTTGTAAAGAGACTGAAATGACTGTAAGAAACTTGTTTTTATTGTTATCTGGGACTTACTGTTTCAGTGACACTCAATGCCACCCATTTCTTGTGTGGGCATCAAACCTAAAATAAAAAAAATATTATTTTGGCTGCAGTTAGGCTTTATTAGTATTAAACTCTCAAAGTTTTTTTTTTGTTTTTTTTTTAAGTAATGCATTCTCATCTACCAGGGAAATATTAACCAGAGCAATATTTAGTTCATATGTGTGCCAATCACTTACATCTTTAAAACTTCACTGGGGCCAGCTCCAGATCCCTTTAGCTTCCCTGAACATCCTGTTGGGAAGAGAGAACACATGGAACAGGAGGAAGATGGAGCTGAGGAGCATTCACAAATACAGACTTACTTCCTATGCTCATCTGCTGCATCTAGTGGCCATATATCAGTATTACATTGCATTCAACCTGAGGACGTATTTGCCTCTATTGGTAAAATACAGGGTTATTCACAAAAGGGTGAAGAGTTTGGAGAAGTGAACAATCTAGGGCCTTGGTTCTCAACTGGTGGGTCGTGACCCAAAAGTGGGTTGCGACCCTGTGTTCTGTGGGTCCCTGTGTGCCTTCCACTTTTCTAGGTGAGAGACTCCTCAGCCTCCCCCTTGCACAGCACTGTCAGTTCTTGCGCCAAGCAGCCATTGAAAATATGGTGCCTGGTGCCGAGTGTTAGCTTGAGGTAGGGTGGGCTCCATCCATATGTGCATTGCTTACAGCTCCCTCGCTTGTCCTGTAGAGGATGCCTGGACCCGTGTGATGTAACATACTAGCTCTTGGCATCTATACAGGGTGTGTAAGGGAGCTGTACAAGCAATGCACATATGGATGGAGCTCCATCACAGTACAGCAGGCCACACCGGACCCCAGGCTAAGGATCCACTCCAGTTCTCATAAGGTAGGGAGACTGGGCGGATCTTTAAAAAAAAGAAACATTTTTTTTTATTTGCAGTGTGTGTGAGATTGTGTCTGTGGTTGTGTGTTTGTGAGGGCCCATTCACGCTAGTACAGTGCGTTAATCGCACAGTCCCGTACGATTAACGCACTGTACTTCGCAATTGCACCTACCACGCGTTTTGGTGTGAAAAGTGCATTGCATTGCCATTCATTTGAATGGCACCCCAAATGCACCTCCCACCCACAGTTTTATTGCCCGCTCGGAACACGCTGTACCGCAATGCCGTGCGTTCCATTGCAGTGCAACTTGGGTCACGACTTAATGACCAAGGACAAATGTGGGACCCGAGGTTACACAGGTTGAGAACCAGTGATCGAGGCCAACATAGCTGACTTGAAAAAATTATCCAATTCAGCTCACTTTCCAGTTCAGCTATGTTGTCCTGGATTGTTCACTTCTCCTGCCTTCTCCAAACCCTTCACCCATTTGAGAAGAACCCTAATAATGTTTTCAAAGATTCACAAGGAGAATGGCTCTGTGAACTGTTTATAAATAGACCATATGCTGTCTGCAACTTAACTGCCCCCTGATGATCACGCAAAAATACAAATGCACTATTTGCAAAATTAGAAGATCCCTATCCCACAAAAACAGCATCAGGATAGTAGCCAGCTTTATAGACAGTTGAAATACAGCAGCAATTCATGCCTGGGTAGCACTTTCCTCAATATTTACTGTACAGACACATGCCATAATGTTTATGATGCCATCAAGTACTGGCTGATAGACTTCTTTACCTTCCTTACTTCCACTTGTATTACCTTCTGAGTTGCTTACCGGGGAAAGATGTTCCTGGTAAGTTCTTAAAGACATAGTTGTTTGTTTTTAAGTGTTCCGATAGGTCCAGGTATTGTTGGTGGTGCATGTTATTATCCTTATGACTTTAATCACTTATTCAGGGAAACTTGTATTGACTATGGAGGCTGTCGATGTTGCCACTTGCTTCAGTACTTGACTTGGAACAAGTACGCAGATTGGGTGCTCTGAAATTACTTTGCCTTTTGTGATCTTCTTGCTTGTTCCATGTCAATATCTCAGAAAGGATGGAAGCCAGAGGCTGCAGGCAACTAGTATTTTAATAAAAGAAATCAGGGATGGGGACCTCCATTTTCTAAATAAAGATACGATACGATACATGTTTACTGTCTAAATGCATACCTATTTTAAAGAGATTTTGTGAATGATCGGGTTTGGTATTCACTATATTTAAAGCTGAGCTTTAGGCAAACAGCTAAAGACATAGATGATATACGTTTCACATAGCTGTTTTACCTTTATCAGTGTAGCAGTGTGAGTCATTAGTGATGAGGTGATTTAATGCAGTTTGAAGTCCAACCGTCCTTCCCCCATCTCTCCTAACTGAAACTCCGTACCTCAGTACGAGCTCTGCCTGGGGGAGAATGTGCAGAAGTCTGAGCTTTGCAGCTGTGATCGATTGATCACAATTGCAATGCCTTCCAGGCTTGAATGCAAATATTAAGGATGCATATTTTTTTATATATATATTATTAACCACTTGCTGACCGGGGTGTTTACACCCCCTTCCTGTCCAGGCCATTTTTCAGTATTCAGCACTGCGGTACTTTGACTGACATTTATTCCGTCATGCAACGCTGTACTGAAATAAATGTTATACCATTTTTTGGGGACAGATAGAGCTTTCTTTTGGTGGTATTTAATCACCACTACGGGTTTTTTTTTACTATATAATGAAAAAAGTACCGAAATTTTTGAAAAAAAACCTGTTATCCCTACATTATGTTATAAAACATTTATTATTACCCAATTTTTTGGTAAAATATAAAATATGGGGTCACGCCAGGTAAATAGACACCAAACATGTCAAGCTTTAAAATTGCGCGCACCCGCTAAATCGCAAAAAACTACCATACCCAAAATTGACCATAGCCGACGCTTTAAAAGCTTTTACCGCTCATCAGTTTAGTGTTATCAGTGATTGATGGCCCTAGAATTATTGCTCTCACTCCGACGTTCGCAGCGATATATGTAGCATGTGTGGCACAATGGATGTAATCGTCGTTTTCGCATGTAGGTGGACTCGGCGCATGTTTGCTCGTGGATGTGGAGGCGGGGTACTTTAATTTTTTTTTATTATTTATTTATTGCTTTGATATGTGACTTTAAATTTGTTTTAAATGTTTTGTAACTTTAATTTTTTTAAAACTTTTTTTTCCACTTAAGTTTATTGCTATCACATAGGGAGCAAACAAGCTCCCTATGTGATAGCCAATTTGTAGTGACAGGTCCTCTTTATGGAGACATCAGGGGTCTTTAAGACCCCTAATGTCACCTAGGGACCCCCAGAGAAGCTGATGAAGCAAACACCTGCTTCACGAGCTTCTCTCCGGTTTATCTACCGGAGAGAGACACTGAATGCAGGCGAGGAGAAGGAGATCAAACGGAGCTCGTGTACTGAGCTCCGTTTGATCTCCGGCCGCAGAGCTGCTGTGCTGGTCCCGGGCTCACAACCAGCACAGCGGAGCCCGGGATCGCCAGCATCGGTTGTGGCGGAGGGGGGGGGGCCTCACACCCGCACCCAATTACAAGCGATCGGGCTGAGCTGATTTCCCGTTCGTGCGCACCGTCTAGCGGCGGGCACGAGCGGGACGGGAAGGACGTCTAATTACAACGGCCGGACAGCAGGTGGTTAATTATGCATTTCTTTGATTTTGGCTAAAGGTGAACTTAGCCTTTAAATCTGGAATCACCGGGATTTTACTGGTTTAGGCTTTTCTGAACTTGAATCCTATAATACACCAGATGGGGATTGTATGAGAGAGCTTTCCAGCCATGGGAGGAGGCCTCGTAAAGGCATTTCTTCCTCCACCTTTCCCTCATTTATCTTTTTTTGTCCAATCTCGTTCTAGGTTCCATTCCCCACCCCCCTTTTCTCATATCATTTTCCTCTTCTCAGGTCTCTTCTTTTTACAAGTAGGTCTTTCCTATTTTCCTAAACGTTCATATTGCTTTCTTAAGTTCCTTCTTAGGCATTCTGAGATCAGCTTGGTACTGACCAAATAAATGTCAACATTATAGGGAGGCCTGATTTAATTCCCCAACCAAACCAAGCATGCATCCATTGGTTTTGTTTTATCTGACCCCTTCTCACCATAGGAATGTTTTATGTATAGAGCATGGTCTACTGTATACTTTACTTGAGACCTGTGAGTAATTGAACTTTGCATATTCCATGGTTGTACCTTGATTCTGTCTGTTCTATTCCTTTTCTTTTCCTGATGCATTATAAAATGTTTCTTTTACAAAAACCAATTGAAAGTTATTATTAAAACGTATTGAAAATAATAAAAATATTTGCTTGAATTTGCCATTTCAATGCTTCTACTTTTTTTTCCAATTTTTAAGGAGAAATTTCTAAACTTGCTAGATGTTAAAAAGTAACTGGCTAAATGCACAAGTGAAATGACGACTGAAAAGAAAATCAGAATTAACAGAAATTCAAAAAGCAAATGAAAAATGATCTTCTGAATTTATTTTTTTGCATCGTGACCCAACTCATCGTGCTGCTTGAACGTGATGGAACAGAAAACCTTTGCGGACGCAAAGCACGTTCTCTTCTGTATCACTAAAAAACACAACGTTGATTTGACAAGTCAACTGAGCAGACATAATATGAAAGCAATGTGGAAGTGTTCATTCAGTCCTCGGGTTCCTTTGACTGGACAGAAATAGCCAGAGATTCTGTTTGAATTTATATTCCTTAAGAAGTTTCCCGCTTCAGCCGAGCTCTGATGTGTTTGATCAAATCACAGTAAAAAGTTATGTTTGTACTCAGGTGTAGAGAGCTTTCACTGATGTGAAAAAAGTCAACTCAATGTGGCGGGAGAATAAAAAGGGTGACATTAAAGAGGCAGATCGAGATTCTGAGCCTCATGTTTGCTTTAGGAATATATAAGTCAGGCATCGTGATGTCCTTTAAATGACAGACTTTACCTACTTACTGCAGATGTGGCATCATGCGGCAGTTGGAGGGCGACACGTGCTCTTGTGTCATGTCAACGGATCAATTTTTCAACGAGAAAATTACATTTTATATTCTTCTTTGAATTAAAAGCAATGCCAAGAGATCTGAATATGAGCAATTCAGACTCACCCCACTAATGATTGGACAAATTCAGCCATGTAGTCCATTTTGCAGGGATGACTATTGGTGGAACAACTGACACTTAAGTGAAGTTTTAAAGGGTTCATTGGACCCTGTGGGGATTTAAACGCAAGGTAGAGGCAAGCTTCCAGTCTCTTAAACAAAACACCAGCTTTTTATTTCATACATGAGTAACATAAAGGTTCAAGGCATGCAGCCATAAAGAAAATGTAGCAAATAAACAAAAGTTCTGCTCAACTGAGCCTTACTCAGTTCTTGTAGATGTCCCTTGTGATGGGTGAGATTCCTATCTGGGAACATGCAATGATTCCTGCCCTGTTAAAAGGCCTCATTCCAAACAAAATGTCTTTTATTCAGCCCACTGTCTCTCCTTATACTGAGACACACTATTCGCCTTGGCTAGGTCCAGCTGACTTAATAAAGACCTATGCAGCAACCACCAAACTGTGGTCAATGGAATTGGAAGTCCATCCCTCCCAGAACTCTATCAGACTTCCAGTAAAACCAGCTACACGTCTTCTGCATAAAATGTGAAAGCCGCACAGCCGTGCCAAGGCACCTCCATATAGTTCTGTCCTAACTCTAAACTATGAGTCTCCATCTTGGATCAAATATGGCAAAAGATCAAATTGGGTGCAGATTTGTCAGGAGGAAGCCCAACCTCCCTTAAAGGCACATACTTTCAATCAATTACTTATCCTGCCAACCTGACACAGACACCCTGCAACAACTCCTCCGCAGTTCATATATTTATCCCATTAGCTATTCCAGAAAACGTTCCCAAAACTCCACACTACTAACACTTTGTCCACAGTTGTTTGTGCTCTATAGCAGCTAAAGGATTAACCAGTCTAACAAGTCAATGGTAAACCAAAAGAGAGTCAATACTTGTGTGACTAGCAAACACATTCTTTGGGATAGTGAGAGTATTAGAAACATTCAAATGCATGCTTAAAGCTGAACTCTGGCCTTCCCTTCAGTCTTGCACAGTTGTACCGGCTTCTTTCCTGGATTGACATTGCATACTCTGATTTCACTGCACACTGTGAGCGTCACAGAATGTGCATTTGAAGCTGCAGCAAGTCAGATAGAGCCCGTCTCATTTCCTGGCTGGAGGACATCCAACAACTTCTAGCTTTTTGGTCCCCAGCCTGACTATCACTGACTCACCCCTTTCATTTTTTGGGTTTCATTTTTTTTTTTTTAATAATCATTGAGATTCAGAATTACATGTGGGCATTACCTGGGGCAGTCTTCATGCACATACATCCTGCCTAGGAACATCCACTCCTTCAGACTGTCAGGCACCCATCAAGGCAATTATATTTGCATAGTTCCTCCCAAGAGTCAGGGCAGTGCTTGCATCAAAGCTGTGGGCTCTTGAGAGCAATACTGAGGCATGCTGCTGTGATGTTTTCAGGAAGCTATGCACAGCACCCTACCATCCCCACCCTCCATCTATCATCTGCCTGTATTGCATGGAGACGCATAGGAACCCAATGTTGACATAATTGGGTCTACTACTGTACATACGAATCACTGGAAGCAATCACAGTGGTGTACAGTGGGGTGAGCAGATATTCAACTCATCTGAAGTGTTGAATACCTTCAGTGCCCAGGGGGGCAGCTTTGGGGCATCTTTTCAAAACACAGGTCAAGGTAAGTATACAGCATCATCTGTTACAATTAGTTATTCTTTATGTTTTGAGCCTGTAGTGACAGGGGTTACCTTAAGGAGGCTGGATTCAGGCCAAATTCACATTTTTGTGCTGAGGCAAAGTGCGTAATGTGCAGTGGTGCGCTGCAGTGACATTCATTTGTAATGGCACTTCAACTCACCTTACTAACCCACCCGCAGTCAGGGCTGGATTTACCCTCTCTGCTGCCCCAATGGCAGGTTCCTCAATGTGCCCCCCCCCCCCCCCTACCAGATGCAGGCTGCATACAAGTGATCTTGGCGACATCGGCAAGATCACTTGTACAAAACAAGCGGGCAGCTTACCCGCTCTACATTTAGCCCTGCTTACACAAAGCAGGGCTAAATGTAGAAAATAACAACCTGCCTGGAAATGCATGTTCTGGGGCTCAGGAGATAGGAATTCTCACACCCCTGCTGCCCCTCTACTCTCTGCTGCCCCGAGGCTGGGCCTGAGTTGGCCTTGTGGGAAATCCGGCCTTGCCCACACTGCAGCAACCCACAACACATGGTCATGCGCTATCTTGTGTTGATTTGCACTGCATTTGAAAAAAAATTGTGCATGCCTCTTTTTTGGTGCATTTTGGTGTGCTTGGCAGCCCAATAAAATGAAAGGGATCTCTTACCACAACACATATTAACATGCAGCGTAACATGTGCTATATTTACTTGATGCATTAAAAATCAATGTAAGTACTTCCAAAATGCTTGACACACATCAACACGTCACGTGCCAACACAAGTTGATGTGAGTTACATTTAACACTCAAAACAACTGCACTGCAACGTGCATTAAGGAAACATGCAACAATGCCTTGACATCCATTTTGATGAGTTTCCATTGGTTGGAATAGAGAACGCATCAAGGGGGAAATGTATAGATTTAAACAGGTCCTTAAGGAGCCTTTACTACTGGAATAAACATGCTGACCATGACGTGTTGGGTCACCTGATAGACAATTCCACATTATGACTTATCAAGTACTGAAAGAATGATAAGAATTACAGCTAAGGAACTGACATCCTCAAGACCGTCTGAGCAGAAGCGGAGCCCGTAACTCTATACCATGGGTTCCTTTTAAACAGGAGTGCACCTTTAACTTTTTTTAGCCAATAAATACTGCCATTGCAAATGGTATTGGAGATGGAGAGTTGGCTACAAGAACACTCCAAATGATAATTAGAAGTAAATGACGGCCTTTCGATGTTGAGTTCAGATAGAACGTAGCTAAGGGCCTGGGTAATCAGACATATGTCACTTATTGTCATCCATAATCAAACACAGTGCCATTTGCACATAATGAGCCTAATCAGGCAGTCGTATTGTCAGCGAAAAAGTATAATATGATAACATCTCAATCATCTCTCGGGGATATCTGACGAGGTGTGATTAAGACCAGCTAGTTAGCTCGCTCTTTCATAGGCTTACCAATGCTCCGTATTTTGATATTATGTTTAAACAGATAAGAGTGAGGTATTAGACATTTTACACTTACATTATTACAGGAAATAAATGTTGCATTAAAATTTAATGTTATCATTAGCAGCACCATCTCTTTTGATGTATATACATTAAGGGAATCCTTTCAGTGATTTCTAAATTGGAATAAAGCCTATGGAAAAAGAATGGTCTCCTGTGTCACCAAAACACTGCTCCAATCAAGAAGAATTGTTGCCTGAAATCAGGGAAGAGTCTGAAACTTTAGGCCCGGTTCACACCTGGGCAATTTGTTCCTACACTCTGCAAAACGCTCAAACACCGAAATCCCATTATTTCCTATGGGTATGGTTCACACCTGGGCGTTTACAGGCCGTATGAATGCGCTACAAAACGCCCTACACCCAAAGAAGTACAGGAGCTTCTTTGGGGCGTATTTTCCGCGCGTATCCATTGGGCTACAGCCAGGTAGCCCCCAGAAACGCGCGTTTGTCACTCAGTTTTTTTTGACCGCGAATCGCTGTAAAAACGTGCGACACGAAATGCGCGATGAACACGCATATTCGATACGCCTAGGTGTAAACCTAGCCTTAGGGAGCGCCGATTGCCTGTGTCCCCTGCAGGGCTCAGTGGTTCTTCCCACCAACCCCCACACCATTACTGTGTCATGTGTTGCAGGGCAGGGAGTAAGGAACCAGTAACCGCAGCAGGGGACACAGGCAAACAACATTTCTGGAAGTCTCTATTGCAGAAGATGTTTCACCTGGCTATTCCTCTAAGGCTGGGTTTACAACTGGGCGTATTTTTTCTGCTCGTTTTTCAGCTCGTTTTTTTCGTTCAGTGAAACGCATGTTTTTTTCCTTCTTTTCTCTATTTTAAAATGTTGTGTTTTTTTTTTCACTTTCAAACATCCCGCCGGCTCCGCCCCCCTGCAACGCAGCCGCTCGCAAGGGACGGAACACGGAAGTCGGCAGCAGTGATCGCGGACAAGGTAAGACCTTGTTACCGCTTTGTTAACCCCGATCCACACTCGGGAATACCAATGGAAACGCGTGGAAAAACGCCCCAAAGATGCTCCTGTACTTCTTTGGACGTAGGGCGTTTTTCAGCGCGTTCCTACGCGCTGAAATACGCCCAGGTGGGAACCATGCTCATAGGAAAGTACGGGATTTCACTTGCTGGGCGTTTTACAACGCGTCGATCAGCGCTGTAAAACGCCCAGGTGTAAACCAGGCCTTAATCAGCGGCATTCAGAGGCCCAACAGAAGTAGTTACATTTGTTTTGTATACAGTGGGGGGTATTTATCAAAGGAATTGCCTCTTAGATAATTTTTTTTTAATCTGTCTTTTAACATGTGCGCCTCTTTTGACCAGAGCTTGCACTATTTTTCCAACTGCACGTGTTTTGCACCTGTTTTCATCTGCACTTGTACCGGGGCTGTCAGAAACTGGAACATCACCTAAGACAACAATCACAGCTTAAGAAGTCCCCATGACCACTTCTTCAAGAAGCGACAGTTAAAGGAGAACTATGGGGTTAGGGCTCCCGTCACCCTAAGCTCAGTATACCGCGAGCTACAACTCGCGGTATACTGAGACGCTGCAGCTGAAGCGGATTCCGACATTTATGTCTCGATCCGCCCAGCTGCGTGAGTGACAGCTGGCTCTGCCTATCTAGAGGCAGAGCCAGCTGTACCCGCCCCCGTCTGTTCCTGAGAGCAATAATTCTAGGGCCAGTATTTTGGGGTATCTCTAAATTGATGACCTGTGGGGGCTTTTAAAGCGTCTTCTATGGACTTTTTGGGGTACTGGGGTTTTTCGCCGTTTTACGGATGCACGCAATTTGTAACCTGAGCATGTTGGGTATCGTTTTACTCGTTGTAACCTCATCTTTTATATTTCATAAAAAAATGGGTATTTTGTTGTGTTTTGGGGCATTTAATTACATTTTTCACTAAATATTGGGGTTTAATAAGGAGTTGCGCTAATATTGCGCAACATAAAAATTTGCAACTACCACCATTTTATTCTATAGGGTCTTGGCATTCAGAAAATATACAAAAAAATGAAAAAAAGGCCTCAGTCATGAAGGGGTTAAATAAAGTGCTGCAACATCATGGCACTGTGCAAGACAAGACAAATTTACTCATACACATAATGTAACATGTTATTGCATTTTCCTGTTATTTCTTGTTCAATAATAATAGTAAAAAATAAATTGGGCTGCTCATCTTCTGATGTATGATGTGTAATTTTGATTGACAGCAGGCTCTTGTTGAGTTTGTGATTCATGGTTTACAAGATCAGAAAGTCAGCCATTTGCAGAAGGCTTAATTAATTCCTGGCCAAGCTATTGAGTAATAATTGCTCAGTAGCAGTTTTAGGGGCTTAGTTATAAAGCAGCGTTACTAAACACTCACTGTTAAATTTACCCCATAATGCAAGGGTAGGCAAACTCAGCACCCCAGCTTTTGTAGAACTATAAGTCCCATGAGGCAGTGCAAGACTGTGACAGGCACCAACATGACTCCCAGAGGCAGATGAATTATGGAATTTGTAGTTTTACTAGAGCTGGCTTGCCAAGGTTGGCTACCCCTGCCTTAGTCTCTACACAGGAACAATAGACATACATCTTCAAGGAAATGTACTACCTAGGTACACACAGACTTACTCCAGCAGGTGTCATACTACCCAAAAACTGTGGCCTCTGTCAACCAGATTTGGAACTCAGAGCTGTAGGTCAATGATACACAGTTTTTCTCATGACTCTTGTCCCTTGTTTTGTGACATCCACCAGCATGTCTAAATCACCCCAGATATTACATCCAGTTCCATATATCTGTAAAAAATAAGTCAAGGCAACTGGACTTGCTGTATTTTTCTTGAAGACGTTTCAAGAAAAATACAGCAAGTCCAGTTGCCTTGACTTATTTTTTACAGATATACCCTGACCTGGATGAACGAGAAACTTCATAGACAACATTACACTAGCATCATAAATCTGGTGCAAAGTGCATCAAATATATTCTGTGCAAGTTCAAACACTCGCCATTGCCATGATAAATTTCCCCTTAAATATATATATATAATACAATTTAGTGCATATAAAATAAAGTATACAGGTGCAGATATAAATATAATTAGATTGTAAGCCCTCCTTACCATCTTGTCTTATATTGTAACTGTAATGTCTTCCTTATATTGTAAAGCTCTGCACATACTGTTGGTGCTATATAAATCCTGTATAATAATAATAAAATCAGGTCTAAAAGCTATGTATGTCCAGAAAGGGAACTAGAATGAGAAGGGACGGCTAAATGAAGTACAGAATTGGCAGACAAAAGTATAATTTATAATCTTTCCAGGACAGCAACCGATTGTGACCAGCACTGCACCACAGACAGGATACATGAGTAGGCTACACAGGTCCAGATAGGTAGGTCAAACACAAATGTTTAGACCAGTGTTTCTTAACCTATTTTCAATAATGGCACCCTTTGAAAGTATGCAAAATCTTGAGGCACCCGAGTCTAAAAAAAAAAAGTGTGGTCCCTACAAAATCCATACCAAACCCTTGGTATGAATTGGATTTTAAAGGGGTGACTCCATGCAAAAACACAAAAACAAACATTAGGTTCTGCCTGCACATCAGAGTCCCCTATTAGCCCTCATTTACACAGGAATTGGCCATACCGAGCAGCTGCCGGGAAGTACAGGTGCTGCGTGTGATTAGTACCTTCTCTATGGGACTACGCGGTCATACGCCCCCCTACGCTCACCTCAAGTGCACGTCCGTGCGGGTGCGGGTGAGCGTACTTCTATGCTGACAAGATGGATCCTGTCTGCACCAGAGCCTGGAAACACGCACCCGCGCGGACGTGCACTTGAGGAGAGCGTAGGGGGCGTATGGCCGCGTAGTCCTTCCTGGGAGCTGCCCGATATGGCCATGCATGCAGCATGGAGCTGTACGTGCCAGCCGGTTCCCATGTGAATGAGGGCTTAATATAAGGAGCCCCCCTTTACATCAGAAGCCAGCCTTCACATCAGGAGCCCCCTTTCACTTCCCCCTTCACACCATTAGACTCCTTCATATCAGAAGCCCCCTTCACACCAGAGTCCTCATTCTCACCCCTTCACATCAGAGGAGCATCGGCAGCATGGCAGTGTTGGTTATGTGTTTAGATCAAGCACTGAGATCTTGAGGAATGCTGAATTAAATTTTACTTGCTTAGAAGGACATTATGTGTGAATACAGGAAGAAGTAATTGGAAGAACTATGTGAAAACGCTGGAATTAGCATAGAATGATACACAGTGGCGGAGCTAAGGAACAAAGGGCCCTGGTGCAAGATTTTTTTTGGGGCCCCCCCCCCCCCCCAAAAAAAAAACCCACAAACACAGCGTTCTCCTTCCGCAGGGCTCGGCCGGCTGTCACTTTCTCTCCTCCGCGCTGGGAGACGGAGCAGTGTCCCACGGGGGAAAAATAAAGCATGGATGCACCGCTGTATCAGCAGAAAAATTGCACTTTCGGCATTATGCTAAAAGTGCCATTTTCAAACAATATGTTTTGGCGGCCAATATATGTTCTCGAGAGCCTGAGGCCCCGGGCGCCGGCACCGCCTGCACCGGCGGTAGTTCCGCCACAGACACAAATACAGCGGCTGACATGCAGATTAGAAAACACACAAAATTATGCACCAGCAATCCCAGAGTAACAATACAACTTTAAATATTCTGACGGCTTGAGTAAGCCAGGCACATGTAAGTAGAATTAGAAGGACGAGGCATTGACTGAACAAACAGGAACACAAAGAGCCAACACAGAACAAACAAGAACAGACAGCGACTAACCAGAGAGAAAAATGAGAAGGGACAGGAGACGGATCCATTCCAGCCAATTAGTAGGGCCATTGGGCTGTTCTCCTGTATAACAACTGATTGTATGATTTTTTGTAGTGTGTTAATGGTAGTTGTCCCAATTGAACATAAGCAGGACATTGTTTGTGTTTATAAGCTTGTACACAATGATTTTTTCTGAAGGCCCATTAAAGTGTAAAAAATATTTAGTATATGGATTCCTTTTTATTTATTTCACATCGCTTTATTTATATTTTTCTCCACATTATAATGCAACTGTCCAGCTAAAGTGATGGTTACAGGGGTTGGAAGAAACCATATAACACTGCCAGGCTTACAAATGCCAGGTTTTATTTATATGGTTTAAATAATTGTAAAAAAACAACCCTGTAATTGTTTTAAAATTGTAATCTGGGATTTGGCATCTTTTTCTTTAGCTGGTTGCCTAACTCAGGGCAGCAGTCAAACAATTACAATTACTCACCCCCACACACACACACACACACACACACACACCTTTTTATTAGCCAAAAAAAGGGCTAAATGTACATCGGGGAAGCCACTCGTTCAGTTACAAGTGATCCCAGCGATGTTGCAACCTGCAGGTCTGACTCCCCCCCCACCCCCCACCGGCTGCCTCTCTCCTCCCTACCGTCTACCTCTCTCCTCGCCGGCCACCTCTCTCCAGAGATAGAGATCTTCAGTATGGAGAGTGGGGAGCAGAGAACGTCCGTTCTCCACTCTGATTTGTGTGCAGCCTTCCCATCTCAGCTGTCAAAGGAGTTCCAGCACATTGCTGAGTTAGAACTCCTGTATTGGAAGTGACAGGTCCAATAAAGAGAACCGGTCACCTCCAAATGCTATCACACAGGGGATTGTTAGCTCCTGTGTGATGGCATAAAAGTTAGGTGGAAAAAAAAATGATTAAAAAGTAAAAAAGAAGAAGATAAAAAATATAAAAAAAACAAAAAAGTAAGAGGATAAGATAGATCAAAATTTTAAAAAGTAAAAACAATGAAAGATTAAAAAAATGTTGCAGTGACAGTGGCAGTGACATAATTGACCTTATATGGCTACATGCCTATATTTGGTAAATTACATCAGCACAAGGATCCCGCCCTTTTGTTTACATGCAGCTACAGGCAGGGTATTCACAGCTCACAGCTAATTTGGTGGGTGTGCCCATGGCACATCCTTGTTTGAAGGACCAACAGAAGGCCCTTTTCTGTTCAAGCAAGACTTTGCCCCACTGCACAAATCCAGCTCCATAAAGACGTAAAACCATTATTAAACTGAGAAAATGTTGTGATTGCTAAAATGCGCAAGTAATGAACAGCAATACAGATTATGCTATATGATCCAAAGTTATGTAGATACTCTTCTATTTTATTGAGTTCAGGTGTTTCCAGTGAGGGGTTCTGTTAATGGAATACTTTTAAAGACAATTGTGCACTTCCAACCTTCTTTGAGAAAGGCTTTTTTTCTGTTCCAGCATGACTGTGCCCCTTTGCACAAAGCCAGCTCTACAAAGACATGGTTTATTGAGTTAGTTGTGGAGGAACTTGAGTGTTCTGCACAGATCCCTAACCTCAACCTTACCAAACACCTTTTGGATGAATTTGAACGCCAGTTGTGAGCCAAGTCTTCTCATCCAACATCTGCACGTGACCTTACAAATGCTCTTTTGACTGAATGGTTACAAATTCCCACCCTCCAAAATTTTGTGGAAAGCCTCCCCAAATGAGTGGAGGCTGCTATAGCCACAAAGAGGGGCCAACTCCATAACAATGCTTATGGTTTCATTCAACAAGCTCACATAGCACTATGTATCTAGAAACGGTTGGCCATATAATGAATGTATCACTTTGTTATAAAAATGAATACAAAAAATATTGTTGAAAGAATATGCTGAGATGTAAAATGAGCTCTGGTCAGTGAGGGGTAAAGAGATGCGAGGGATGAAGTGGTTACACTTGCCTTTATCAGGAACTCCATAACTGCCAGCATGGGGTGTGAATATATTGCAGAATTAAAGGGATCTATTCATCAAAGATGCAAAGCAGAATAGGGACTTACATTAGTCAAAAGCTGACTGCATGGTAATTTCACATCTCTTACATGAGATTTCCCATGTGATAAAATACTCTACGCCTTTACTCATGTTTTCATATGCATTAAACTGCCTTGAGCACACTGATGAGTACAGAATTATTTATCACCCTTCATCATGCAAAGTGAAGCGTAAATTCATGCCTTTAATTTGCAGCACCCCTTAGTGGGTTCCCTTCTGTTTGTAGATATGAAGCAAAATATGTTTTCTAACTCTAAGCATAAAGAAATATAGACTGTTTCAGACCTTTAAGTCGATGTAAACCCTAATTGAATGACATTTCGTTTGTTGAAGCACTGTCACAAACAACTTTTTTTAAATAAAGTACTTATTTTTCACCTATATTTTAATTCATTCACAAGCTGAGGTATATGGGCATAGATGAGGTGGTGTGTACGTGGATAGAGAACTGGCTACAGGAACGTGTCCAGAGAGTATCGATAAATGGCTCCTTTTCAGATTGGTCTAGGGTCATGAGTGGCGTGCCTCAGGGATCTGTGCTAGGCCCCATGGTATTCAACCTGTTTATTAATAATATCAGAGAGTGCGTGAATAACCATGTTTCTGTGTTTGCTGATTGGAAATTGGGAGGGTAATAGACACGGACTTAGACACTATAACATTACAGGAGGACCTGGATAAAGTTGGGGAGTGTGCAATTATATGGCAGATGAGGTTTAATGTCGATAAATGTAAAGTAATGCACTTTGGGGTTAAAAATAGGAAAGAGGAATACACATTAATGGGAACTCCGCTAGGGAAGTCAGAAATGAAAAAAGATCTGGGGGTCATTGTAGACCACAGATTGAACAATAGCTTGCAATGCCAGGCTGCTGCAAACAAAGCGAGCAGAGTACTGTCATGTATTACAAAGGGAATGTACTGTAGAGACGAAGCTATAATTTTGCCACTTTATAGATTACTGGTTCGGCCTCATCTGGAGTATGCGGTTCAGTTTTGATTACCAATACACAGAAAGGATGTCCTGGAGCTGGAGAGAGTCCAGAGAAAGGCAACCAAACTAATTAAGGGGATGGAGGACCAAAGCTATGAGACAAGGTTACTAAATTTAAACATGTTCACGCTGGAAGTGAGGAGATTATGGGGGGATATGATTTTGATGTACAAGATGTTCAATGGTGATAGCAAAATCAGCAATAAACTTTTTACTGTTAACTCCATAACAAAGACTAGAGGCCACCACTTACAATTGGTGGAGAAAAAAATTTAAGCTCAAAGGGCGTAGGGTGTTCTTCTCAGTTAGAGCGGTTAGGGTCTGGAACTCACTGCCGCAAGCAGTGGTATCAGCCGAGAGTGTTGAATCATTCAATAAGCATTTGGGCGATTTCCTCAGAGACCATAACATACAGGGGTACAGTTACACTTAAGAACAAGATCACACAGGGACTCATACACACGCATACACATGCAGAATCACATGCATACACGCAATGGGTTGAACTTGATGGACCTGTGTCTTTATTCAACCTCAAATACTATGTAACTATGTAACTATGTTGGTGCTGCCCACCTCCTGCAGCCTCGTCTTGTCTACATGCACCCCATGGCATTTCTCATGGCGAGTTTTCAGATGGACCAGGCCTGTGTAATGTGTATTGGAACAGCCACTTGTAGTCTCCAAGACCATGTGACATGGTGACAACACAAGAGCACAGTTATGAGACGGGGCGAAGCTTTCTCACCTTATACCAGGAAGGACCTAAACATAGACCTACATGGCACTGTCACCAGGTATTATTTTAATAAAAGCTGTAGATATTGGAAATTGCTTTTGAAATTAAATTAGCATGTTAAAGGGTATATCAAATTTAGTAATTGGGTTTACATATACTGTATGTTAAAAGGATTGTATAGTCTTTAAATAAAAATGCAAAACCAATCAAGTAGTCCAATATACCTCCTGATGAGTCAGACCTACTGATCTGCAATCAGCAAAGCTCATGCTCTCTTCCGATTGGGGAGCTGTGGCTTCGATTCAGCAGAGAGACCACTTGTAAGAGACTTACCTGCAAGCTGGCCCCAGCTCAAAGACGTGCGCACATGTGCACTGAATCCTATGCTAAAAGTTCCAGGCAAATGCACATAGATGTGCGCATTCAGGGCCGGATTTACTCTCTCTGCTGCCCCAAGGCCAGGTTCCTCAATGTGCCCCCCTCCCTATGGAGAATGGCTGACCTGCAGGCTGCATGTAAGTGATCACAGCAAAATCACTTGTACAAAACAAGCGGCAGCTTCCCCGCTGTACATTTTACATCTTCTTGCCCAAAGCAGGGCTACATATAGAAAACAACTACCTGCCCTGCCCAGGCTGAAACTGGAAATGATAAAATACATGTCACTTCCAACTTCAGTAATTCAAGGGTGATCAGCCACTGGAGGTGTGCTGATCTCCCTCCGATCCAGGTGCAGAGACTCACCAGCATGGGTGTCAGGGAAGGGGGGTGGGGAGACACATTCCTCAGCTACATACAAGTTTATATACATATTGCCAAAAATTATATTTTTCTCCTAAGTAGAGTCCAGTGAGCCCCTGACACCTTATATTATTGGGTAATAACAATTGTGTATTGACTGCCTCTTTGACCTTAATATTAGACTTGATCAGCTTTACTCTGCTTCTCCAGTCACCAGTTAAACTGACCTCTCCTAAGGATAAATAGCCCATAACCCACATTCTCTCCACAGCCATCTGGTCTATAGCGTGTGGCTCACTCAAGCCATCTCATTTCTTAGATCACGCAATATCCAGAATCCATCATATTATGACAAATGAAAAGACTGTACACATTTTAGATGGGACTCTTGAGACATTCCCCCTCAAAGGAGACACATCGATAACCAATTTCACACCTTCTCCACTTCCACAGCTTTACAATCATGATTACTGTAATCACACATAAGTGCCTTGTCTTGAAACTGATATGTATGTTGTGACCATTTTCCTGTTCTACTAATAGTGAAAAAGAGAAATGAAGGGTTAAACAGTATACATCATTGGCCAAAACATAACCAAATAGATTACATTTTCAAGATTTCCAGACAGTCCAGGTGTCTTTTTCGCTTCAACACGATGCTTGAACCGTCATGAAGGTTTGCAGTCGTAATTGATTAATTTAAACAATTAAAAAGAAAAGGTGTTATTTTCATTCTGCGGTCCATGGCTAACAGTACAGCACTTGCAGTGGAATGTGCTTGACATTTTTTAATACTTGTGATTTTTTTTTTCGTATCCCAACATGTAAAAAAAACCACACACACAACTAAACACAATATAATACCCTTTGTGTCAGTAATTGGATATGCAGAGCCCAATAGCAGGGTCACACACCTGGGGATAGCATACTCAGGAGATGAATCAGGCACAGAATCCAAAAACGTGGCACAAAAGGGTAAATCCAATAACCATAGTCGAACGAGGCATAAAGTCAGGGCAGGCAGCAAAGGCTCAAAATCGATAAATGAAGCAAAGGCCAGGTAACGCAATCACTCGACTAGTAACTGGAACACACTGTGGATAGCTCTGAAACAACTGAGCTCTCTCTCTCTCTCTCCCTTGCATTCCTGTCTATAACAGGAAGCACTCCAGTGCTGCCATTTTGATGCAAGGAAGTTATAAGACACAAGTCACTGACAAGAGTGCCAAGTACCAACATGCTGCGAGTGCGAGGACCCCCGCGATTGATACAGGTAAGTTGAGAATTGTGACACTTTGTTTGGTAAAAGATGATGTTGCATTGAGTAAACAGATACCAAACATGTCAAGCTGCAAAATTGCTTGTACCCGTGAAATGACAGAAAACTACAGTACCCCAAATTGTTCCATGGTGATGCTTTAAAAGCCTTTAAAAAGTCATATCAGTTTAGCGTTAACAGTGAATGATGGCCTAAAATGATTGCTCTTTGTGTGGCAATACCCAACGTGGGTGGCGCAATCATTATTTTTGTATGTAGTGTGATCTTTGGGGAATTTAGCACATATGGTGAGTGCTTAAAGTGGCATTAAAGTCAATTTGTTTCCCCTCCCCCCAATGTTAAGTAAAACACTTACCTTAAATGATGTCTCTTAATCCGATCTTCTTCTTCTTTCCTGTCTTTTTCAGCCTTCTCTCCAACGCTGCGGCGGGTCTCCGATCCAGCGCTGACTCCTCTGTCCTTGCTGGCACTTCCTGTCCCACGGTGTCTGCATGCGGGTGCACACGTCCATTCACTTACCTTCCGTCTCTCCTCGTCTCCCGGTCGAAAATCCGAACTGCGCATGCGCCCGCCCCAAGATGCTCTACGGCCGCCCGAGCAGTTTCGGATTTTCGGACGGGAGCGTGCGGCAAAGGCAGCGATAAGTTGTTTTTTTTTAAGCTGTTTGCATATATCTACTGCTTGCTAGCAGTAGATATATGCAAAAAAGCCTGAGGGTTTAGAAACCCTTTAAGGAACAGTCTTGAAGCCGTTTTAACATAAAAAGGACAGCATTTTATTTATTCCGTAACAGAAAAGAGCTTTTCTTCAGCAACACAACATGCAGTCTGCTTATATTTCAGCAAGTAGACAATATGACAATGTCTCACCAACTCAAGGTTGTCACATATACTCCTTGTGTCCCTGTCCCAGGGTTTTTCATCAGCAACCTCCTCCGCAGTACTCTGTACCCATTAGCAGCTCTCAATAGCTTCCATACATCTCGTGTGACCCTTTCACACATCCCTTGTGTGTCACAGGCTCACTAAGCCTCCTTGGCTGTTTCCAGGTGCCTCCAGCACACACACAGCCCACTGGCTCCCTTATGGCTTCTGGGTGTAGTACTCCTGAACACAATCTGTTCCTCTTTCCACCAAGAGCTCTGAACATCAACCAGCACCCTTTCCATTAGGGCTGTGCACACGTGTGCAATCACTCGGTGCTGGCCACTACTAAACCATGGACCCAGGAATGGAGATTTCATCCCTCCCAATTATTTTTGAAATCTCCCAGTTCAGGATCCCATGCCAAATCCAGAAAAAAATGGAGATAACTGCACAGCCATTTTCATCCAGGCCTGCAGGAGGAGCACCGGAGATCAAGATATGTGGCGATGGGAGTTAGGGGGAAAGGGTGGTTGCTTAGGTGGCCTGAGAAAGTGATAGGGCAGCTGAGAACAGTCAGCTTCACACATGCAGGCAGGGAGTCTGCTTATAGGGCCCTGCTGCCACCACCATGTTGCTTGCAGCTGTGCCAGCGAAAGGGTTGAAGCCCAAATCTAGGCTCTGGGCTCCTTCCCCCCACAATTGTCCCCACACATCCATAGAGGCTCCTTTCAGTAGCAATTTACTTACCTATTTCAGAATTCCTCAGGCTGGTCACATGACACATTGGGTCCTCTTTGGATCTTCTCCCAGTTGTCAGTAGTACTAAATGATGCAGAGAATGGTGTTGATGTGATGATGTCCCATGATTATCTCATGGGAACAGAGGGCTGCTATAGGAAAAAGAAACAGCTGCTAGCTATATTTTTATACCGTTAAGAAAGCATTAAGGAAAGGAAATTGAGTAGATCAGTGGAGTAGCTGAGAGGGTGGTTTTAGGGTGTATAAGACTGAAATATAAATGTTCAAACTTAAAAGAAATTCCAGCACACTCACCAGCTAGCCTACAAAAGAAGCATACAATGTCTCACAACTTGCGTTAAAAGCCGAGGTTTTAGTTGCACAACCTTTGCAAAATATGTGTAAGCCGCATTGCTTGGTCAAGGCTCCTCTTTGTAGTGTGGTCCTAGCTCCAATCCAAGAGAGCCTCCATCTTGAAGCAAAGGATGAATTGGGTGCAGGTATGCCTGGAGCTATTCCTCATTGATGAATGTGGTTGCCATTTGCTTCACTTGTTGGATTTGGTGTTGGGACGCACTAGGGGGTTCAGCTGCCATTGTGATGTGCTGAGCTTCCAGTGTTTCTCTGTGCATTTAAGGAGGCAGGCTACTTCCTGGCGTACCTGTAGCCAATTTATTTTTTGCAGGTACACCTGAAGGTAGCCCAATACCCTCACTTCGTGTCATTGTACGCATCTTGGAAAAATGCCGAAAAGCTAGGAGTTGTGTATATCTCCCAAATGGGGTCATAGACAGAAATTCAAACCTGATATATGTATTGTCTCTTCCTCACTCATAAAAAAGTAACCTAGTTAGTGGAAAACGAGAGTTCTTGCAGCAATCAAGGTCAGAAATGAGGGGATGGACCTGAGTTCTGGAGATCTCCTAAGTTTGGAAGGGACATGTTGGAAAAGTCAGGACTCAGAGATGTTCAGGGTATGATCAATAAAGTCAAATGTGATACTGGGGTTGTCTCATACAGCATCTGGCTGCACAGGCAAGTCTATGTCCTTATGGAATATCTGAGCATCATCACAGCAAACTATTCATTACCATTGCATCCAGCCAAAGAATTAATAATGACCATTACTCTGAGTCATTCTGGGCAATTAAACCTGCTTTCAGTGGTATTAGTGAAGTATGTAGCTGAAAGCGTTAGGGGAATTCAGCGAATTGTACATTTATTTATTCATGATTTATGGACCCATAAACCTTTCGCCTGTTCCTCTCCCCTCCTCCTGCCCTCTTTCTCCGAGCATAAATCTTTCCAAAAGTTTATCATTTACAAACAATTCTGTCAACAAGAAGGACCGAGGCTGAAAAAGAATCTTCATATATGGACACGAAAGCTAACGTTGTGAATATAATAGACCAAATCCTCATAAATCTGCAGGACATCTAGTAGATCCCTACCAAAATGTGCATAAAACATGCAATGTATCACAGCTGCCCTTTTAAAGGGTTTGATATCTGAGATGAAGAAACCATTTAAAGCGGAACGTCAGGAAAACGGCTAAATACACAGATAAAATATATATGATGGGACTGTTGTACCTTCCAAAGGATTTCTGTCCATCAAGTCTTGAGATTTACACAGCTCTGCCATCCCTCTCTCTCCCCCTCTCTCTCTGTCTCTCTTTCCCTCTCTCTCTCTTCCTCCCTCTCTCTCTCTTCCTCCCCCTCTCTATCTCCCTCCCCCCTCTCTCTCTTTCCCTCTCTCTCCCTCTCTCTCTCCCTCTCTCTCTCTCTCTCTCTCTCTTCTTCTCTCTCCCCCCCTCTCTCTCCATTGATGATAACAGAGTTGCATTGATTTGTGTCATTTATATCTGCCTGGAATTCAGTTTTAAAGAAGAACAACCTCTTTTCACCATATCTGTGTCCATTCAGATACAACTATGATCTTAGTGGTATATTTATGGTATAGGTAATTGTGTACAGTGGTAACATGGAACAAGCATGTTAGATTAAAATGGATAATTAAAGCCTGTACTGAAGGGAACATGTAGGCTTGAATTGCTCACCTTGCCTTCTGAAAAAGCTGTCTCCCTGAGTGTCTGATTAGACTGATCCCAGCATCAGACACATTTTTTTATATTGAGTGTTATCAAAGTCTAAACAGAAATGTTAAACATTTAAAGAGACAGTGCAAAATATTCTTTTGCCTGTTTTTGTGGTGTATTTTATTGTTGTTCGATTATTAACATATACAATATTATTATGCAGGATTTATATAGCACCACCAGTTTGCACAGCATTAAATGGAGAGAGACAGTACAGTTACAATACAATTTCAAAACAGGAGGGTTCGCTGGTGAGAGCTTACAGTCTAATAGGAGGAGCAGGTGATACAAAAGGTAATTATTATGGGGGATGAGCTGATGGAAGAAGTAAAATGACAGTTATTATGTCGAGGTGGGACATGCTTCCCTAAAGAGATGAGTCTTCAGGGATCACCTAAAGGTGGAAAGAGTGGGAGATAAGCAGACAGAATGGAGTAGGGAGTTCCAGAGGATGGGAGATGCCCTGGAGAAGTCCTGGAGGCAGTGGAGGTGAGCACGGGAGGAGGAGGAGATTAAAGGGAGCAAGAAAGTAGGGTATCTTTTGGAAACCAGAGAGGATGGTTTGGGTTATATTTTAATCCGTGGTTGGTAATGAAGGTTGTGGCAGAGTTGTAGATGGCTTTATATGTTATTGTTAATATTTTTAATTTTATTTGCTGGGCAAGTGGGAGCCAGTAGAGGGATTGGCAGAGAGGGGCGGCGGATACTGATCAGTTGGTGAGGTGGATAAGTCTGAGTGCAGCATTCATGATAGACTGAAGGGGCAATAGCCTATGTAGTGGAAGGTCAACAAGAAGGGAGCTACAATGGTGGAGGCGAGAGATTACAAGGGAGTCAGTTAAAAGTTTTGCTATTTAGACTCAAAATACACTAAAAGAAAAAAGCATTAACATGTTTTGGATATTTTCAACTATTTGTGGGGAATAATTTTTTTGTAACTTTTTTTATCAGAGCATGCAGGATCATGATGATCACACAAGTGATTAATGAGTAACAAAATAGTGAAGATTCACAGGGTTATTCACTAAAGGGTGAAGAGTTTGGGGAAGGCAGGAGACGTGAACAATCTAGGACAACAAAGTGAGCTGAATTGGAGAATGTTTCCAAATCACCTGTGTTGTCCTAGGTTGTTCCCTTCTCCTGCCTACTCCAAACTCTTCACCCTTTTGTGAATAGCCCTGCTAGTTTTATTTTTTTTGAATGACCTTTTCTTTACTTTTATGAATGGTCTGTGTTTATAAACAGAACCTTTTATAAAATTCTCTGGTGTGAAGTAAAAATATTGGGACAGGTAATTCAAGTGAGGCTTTACAATACTCAGTCAATGTCTTAAAGCGGACCTTTACACTCAAAAATCTAATTCTACCAATGCATCCCTCTATGTATGATAATAAATAATAACATAGACATGTCAGGTGTAAAATGCTGTGATTGTGAAATACTTCCACTTGCAGAGCATTCACTGCAGAATCAGCTGGTCCCCTGAGAACTAGACCTAATATCCTTTTCTAGGGTAGCTCCTTTCTCCTGCAGGGTTCTATAGAACCACCCTTGTGTGTGCTTGTAATCTGTTAATCTGTGTCCCCACAAACACACAGGGGCAGCAAGGCAAGTCACTTCCTTGCTTCCTGCTCCTCCTTCCTCTCTTCTTCAAGCTATTAGGTGGATTCGGGGAAATCACTAGGCTTTTTGCCACCTGAGTCAGCGGATGGGGGGGTTCTGGTGGTGCACACTAACCGGGAAGGGGGGGCAATCAGGACACCAGCTAGAGCATTCCACTCAGCTCCTGCCAACCAATGATGTCACTGGTTGCCAAGAGCTGAGAAGGATGCCGGCCAGAGCATCCTAGGTTTCTAAGAGCTGGACAGGGAGATGTGTATGGTTCTTACACATCTCCCTGCCCAGCTATCAGCAACTTGGGATGCTCTGGATGCAAAGAGAGTGCCAAGCTATCTGCAAACATTGTACAGCAGAGTGGCCATACCACTCAGTCAGCTGACGCCCCCCCCCCCATGTGACCCAAAGTGATGCAGCCAAAGAGATGGCCCTGGATGGATGGCTGTTGGAGACTGCATTGTCCCTTGTGATCTTGTGCAGGACAGGAAGTCCAGGGGAGTAGAGCTGAGAGAGTTGGAGCTGTTTAGAAGCATGATACCTGTAAATACTCAGGCAAAAATATAAAGAAATACTTTGCAGGGCAATGTATATTTGCTAGATCTGGATGAATTGTTAAAACATTTTGACATTTAACACTTCCGTAAGCATTTTTTACACATTAATATTTCTGCGTAATCTTAAAAACATGTAAAAAGCCCACTGTCACGATGATTCAAATGCCAATGACAGCAACAAAAAGAACAGCAAGGAACAGGATGTAAACAAACATAAGGTCAGGGGCCTGCCCATTAGAATGGAGAGAGCTATTGACCGAATGCTACTCACTGGGAAAGTTATAGAACACATTTCCCTCTGTTATTGTTTGATCACTTGACATTTTAAGCTGTCTCTTCATTCGGCGGGGACACTGTTTATTTCCCTTACTCTACAAATGTTTATCTAAACATTAATAAAATAGAGGGCCACAGGGAGGCAGTATATCACTTTACTGGCTCCGTGCACCCCATGCGGCAGCGTGTGAATGTCCATCTTTGCTGTAGAGGTAAAGGAAAGGACATATGAAGCTGATAACTCTGAAAGTCCTATGTGTGATATTAAACAGATACAATATTCAAAACAGCATATTTTTTACTCGGAAAGATAATGAAATACCTTAAAGAGACCCTGTCTTCAGATCATTCCTTTCAACAATATCTTTCCATAAGATTGTATGTGCATTTAAAGTGACAATAAACTCAGGAGTTAAATATTAAATACATTCCAGTACCATAACTATTTACAACAGTGTATCTTATTTGTGTATCAATCGGCTGTAGATCCTCCAAACATCTCTGAATTGGTGCTGCCACTGTCCTTCCTTCTGGAGGGTGGCTACTCTTGTTCCCCATAGTCCCTGTGTGTGTTGTAAAGTAGCCACCGCTCCAAGTTCACTCCTGGGATGGACTACAATCTCAATACAAATTAGCTAACTCAACATGAGATTGTAGTCCATCCCGGGAGTGAGCTTGGAGTGGTGGCAGTCCATAAACATACACGCTTGGACTGCCTGAATGTGAATGTTTATCTAAATACAGGTAAAAACTGGAGTCAGACATTTTCAGGATTTGCTTATCTACGATAATGGAAACTTGATTCACCAGCAGTAGGTCACGGTACAAGCTTTTTCTGCACCACACCTCTTGGCCAGGCCTTCTAGCTAGCCTGGGGCAATGTTTTATACCTTGGCCAGATGGCCTGCCAGGTTTGTGCACTGGCACTTATTTATTTATGAACTATTTTTATTTACGACTGTACTCTTTGACTTCACAAAATGACAGAGGGTGCAGGTACCTTCGGGGCCCATTCCTGAAGTTGGGTAGGAGGTTCTGTGGCCTCTATGGGCTTCCCTGCCTCCTCCCACTCAGGGGTCTCTCTAAGTGAGAGCCCCCACCTAGTACTTGCAGGACCTACTTCGGTAGGGCCCTGAGGATCAGGGTCCGCCAGCCTTCGGGTAGGTGGAACTAAGTCATCCTTGCCCCTGTCAGGAGCCTTGCGCCCCAGGGGGTTCAGGAATTTGAGGCCCTTCCTCTTTAGAGGAAGACCTCTTTTTTTTTTTTGTGTGTAGTGATTTCACTATTCACTTTTTTTGTTCACAGGGGATATATGTCTTTGTTGCACGCATCGCGAAAAAACAAAGCAGAAATAAGGATCTGCTGAAACATGTTCAATGAACCAACTGCTGGTTGCCCCATCCATGGTTGTCTGCTGTGATAGGTGCATTTAGACACTGGAAACTTTGCCTGACCTGACAAAATCAACTGTATTAGTGGTTGATCATCTCACAGTAATGGGGCCCTTAAAGTGTATCAATTCTAATATTATCCCCCTCCTACACTTTGCACCCCTAAAACAGACCTTTGTTTTGCTAAGTAAAGATAAACAACTGGTTCATGTTAATGTTGCCCTCCCCAGAACCATATACTTATGTTTCTTTCGCTCCCCCTCTGCTCCGGTTAGCTACTGGCAGTGAAGAAAAGTTTTGCGCAAGCTACACGTCACCAGAATTGTAGCTTTCACAAGGCTATAGACTCCACATATGAAAGTTATATGGTAAAAGTAACTAGATCCAAAAGTCGAATATAGGATATCATGTTTGGTGGAGAGTTCAGTGACTCTGGTTAGCTTTTTTTACACAAACAGGCCTCTAGGGAGCATTATGGATAAGATACAAGGGCTAGAGTAGAAAGAGGAAAGTACACTGTTCATATAGAGTAAGTTTATTTATGTTAACAGTTCAACAGGTTATGAAGTTTTGACATGTAGGCTGTAACCTGCTGAGGCCTGATGCCTTATAGTCTATCAACATTATATGTAGATCTTCAGCATGCACTGCCATTCAACTGTGTCAAGCCCTGATGAAGAGGGTCCTTTAAACCCTGAAATGCATTGGCCTATTATAATTTTACCATACATAATCTTACTTGGACTCAATACTAACATTGTGATGCTCTCCTTC
Source organism: Nanorana parkeri (assembly GCF_000935625.1). Taxonomy (NCBI): domain Eukaryota; kingdom Metazoa; phylum Chordata; class Amphibia; order Anura; family Dicroglossidae; genus Nanorana; species Nanorana parkeri. The sequence continues at coordinate 1,187,177 of NW_017306406.1, read as the reverse complement.
TGTTATACCCCATAGACTCTCCTGTGATAGCATTGATCGGCCCAGAGCTGTCACATGGGCTGAGTCATATGGCCCTCCACGCTTGGACATACTTATAGGCATACGCACAGGGTGTGTCGGGTGTGCCTGGGTACACCCTAATCACCACAACATTGGGGGCCATGTTTTTAGTCACTGAGCCGGCGGAGAGTTCACAAAGATCTCTCTGTGTCCAGCTCAGCGATACAGAGAGCAGCAGCACTTGCCACTTACATTTCTCATATAACAGCCGCAGTCTTCGGTGCCTGGGAATCTGTGAGGGAGTGTGGCTGTGACTTCCGATCCAGTCAGGAAGCCTGGCGGGTTCATTACTGCACCCCTCATGAAAGAGGTAAGGGACAGTTAAAGAGATGGGAATCCTCAGGGATCCTCAGGGATGCCTCAGGTCTGTATGTATGTAATATTAATAAATAAATAATATATATATATTATATTATATATACAATGTCTGTCTGTGTATGTGTGCTTGTACTTTTGCGTGCACACCCTAGTGCAATGGGTTGTGCACGCCTATGGACACACTGCATCTTTTCTTCAGGTCACTACTCTGAACTGAGTGGTGGGTGAGTATATATGTTAGGGGTTAAAGCAAACCTGTTCCTTTTCCTTGAATTGTCAAAGCACAGGTCTGCTTTATAGTGAATGTATCACGGCAATTTACACCAAGCATACAGAGGTCACACGTGAGCAACACTGAATTATATTGTTATTTTTAGAAGAAAATGAAGTCTTTCTATTTGTCATATACAAACTCTGCTCCTGTCAGTGTTAGACTGAAAGCACCATGGAGACCATGCCAGGTATTTGAGCCTTTTTGGCTAATACTGTTTCCCTTCCCCCTTCCAGTCCATGAGATTACAGGTGACTAGTATAGGGAAAGTATACTAGCCATAATAAGATTTTTGTAATTAATGCATATCCTAAAATGTGGAATGTAACATGGGTGCAAAAATGGAAAAAAGGGCCTCAGTCATGAAGGGGTTAAATGATCTTAATTTATCAACTTGGATCTCAGCTTTAACTAACAATACGAAAGCAGGCAGTTCCATAACCCAGAAATATCACCTCTACAGGAATATGTATGGATTTTTCTTTATGTAATGACCTTTTCTGTCCTACATGCACGGTCTAATATGATTTATTAAGCAGCTAGTTACCTGCAAGTGCTTCCCCACTACTCATATCACATAGCAGATGCTGACAGAGTACGCTCTACGAGAAACACGCGGCCACATAAGCAATGTGTCATTGAACAATAGGTGTGAAAGCCCAGGCAGCTCAACGCCTTTCCTTCTGTCACCTGCCCTTGGTTAGGAAGAGTTCTTCATAAAAAAAGGTGCTACAGATATGTCCTTGCTAAGCGCACGCATGTTAGATGTAGAATAACCCCAGACAAAAACACACTTGCATTCACTTATTAAGTACCTCAAAGATCATACATGTAAAATAAAAAGTACTGTCAATACGTTGGTGTGATCCATTGCACCCTCTCACTTTAAAATGTAACTTTCATGCGACCAGATGCTATCACTTCAGGACATGGGTGCACAGGAACCTGCTCATTCTCTGACCTCTGGTCATAATAAAGTCAATGTAATTCTCTATTTAAATGTTAGTTTTAATTTTGTATTAGATTTACATTTTGTACTTATTTACAACCAACACTTTTCTCCACTCTACCTTCATCACCACCAGAAAATTAAATAGTGAAGGGGTAATTTCAACCCATTTACTCTTATGTTTCTGATCTAATCTAGGGCATGGGAGCTTAATCATCCTGCCTTTTCCTTCTCTGACCTCTAGTCAGAAAGAGAAGAAACCAATAAAGATTAGCATTGTACTGATATCAATTGATGGGACACGGTTTGCAGCCCCACTAACCGTTATAATTAAAGTAACCTCAAAGGGCATCCGAGCCAAATGATTAAAAAAAAAAATAGACTGCAGCTTGTTTGTCCTTAGGTGGTGGTTGCAATAGTTTTTGCCCTGCTTTTTTCTTCACACTATGAGAGTTATTCACTCAGCTGAGTGAATAACTGAGCCGAAGTGGACCGAGCCGAATGGCGTTCAGCTATTCACTTTGGCTCTGTACGGCTGTTTACATCCGTACATCGGCCAAAAAGAGCCGTACATTGACTGCCTTCGACTGGCTTCGGTCAGCCGAACATGCTCTGCATGTTCGGCTGACCTGAAGTGCAGAAGCTGTTTGACTTGAAGCTGTTCAAAGCTGTTCGACTCAGCCGATCCAACATCTGCCGCTCGCCCTTATTCTCATAGTGGCCGGACGGCAGTGAGTAATTAGCCGAGCGGCATTCGACTCGGCTATTCTATTCGCTACCACTGAGGTACAGAGCAGAAATGTTAACAAAAAAAAAAAAATATTAAAAAATAATTTAAATACATGTTAAAAAAAAATAATAATGTAAGATTTTTTTTTTTAAAGAAACAAACAGCGTGGGGTCCCCCTCCCAAGCCATATCAGACCCTTAAGGTCTGGTAGGAATGTTAGGAGGGACCCCAAGTTTCTCCACATCAAACTAATCAAACCATGTCTTTATGGAGATAGCTTTATGCACAGGGGCACAATCATGCTGGAAGAGGCTTCCCCAAACTGTCAACACAAACCTGGAAGTACACAATTGTCTACAATGTCTTGTAGCCTACAAAGGCTGTAATATTAACACTCACTACTCACTGGAGCTCATTAATAATGTGGGGTGTCCACATACGTTTTGCCATATAATGTACATTTGCATTCAGTTGCTGCCTGTTAGCACGCATGCCAGAGAGATCGAAAACAAAAGTTTCATTAAGAAGTGAAGGAAAAATGAATGACACAAGCATTGCATCAGCCCCTACGATAGGAAATAAATCATGCATGCTAGAAAAAAAACAAATAAACTCTAAGTAATGAATGTAATGAGGGTAATGAGGCTGACATTGCTGCAGGAGAGGAACCTGGATATGTAGAGTAATCCAAAAGCCCGTGCAAAGCTTGGTTAAGGCAAAACAATCCATCACATGCATTGGGAATGCAATAAAGCACTGCTAATGACACATAATCAATGAGAATGGCTAAACATGTGCTTGTACGGCAAGAACAGATACAAATATATGCACACAAAATAAGCAGATAACCTAAAGCTGCTGCAATATGCAGAAATTGTATCCATGTTTCCTAGCTTTACAAAGGCCACAATCATTCAGAAACATTACAGAAAAGCTAATGGTAACATGGAAGGAGACGTCAGTGAAATCAGCTAGGTTAATATAGTTAGTTCCACTTTGCATGTAATTGTTGTCTTTTGTTCTGTCATTTTGCTTTAGAGGCCTGCTTATGTAAGGAACACCTGATAGGGCCAAGGGCACAGGCACCTATCTGTGTACCAGTACATCTCTCTTTACATTGTGCCTGCCATATGTGAACCGCACTGGCCGCAAAGTTACAGACCTCCAGCTTCTATGTCAAATATTGTATCTGCTTGTTGATTTGGTTCTCTTTTCCTTTGCTTATTGTCCTGACGTGCCATCTATGCTTGTGGGCTACAGTTATCTACAATCCTCCACCTGAAATTGCCCTTCAATAAAAACTGATGTTGTATTTCCAGTCTATCTGTAAGCAACAGCACTTGCATTCATCTGTAGCCCTGGTGCCACATGTTGCCACTACCATGCTTACCTGGGCCAGAGACGCAAGAGAGGCTACCCTTTGCCACTTTGGTCTCAAATCAGGTGTGACAATTTCTATCTGGCAGCTGAATCAAAAATAAGGTTTTTATAGTTCACTGAACACATCTAGACCTCTCTCTTGTCACCAACCTGTTTCCTAATCTCTCTTAAAGACTTGTCAGGGGTAAGTCTCATTGCATGGCATTCAATATTCACTTAGCCTAGGGCTACACTGGCAAATAAATCACTTTGCTACTGAGAGATTTAAAGCATACCTCCCAACTTTCTGAGATGAGGAAGAGAGACACATTTTGATGATAAAATATAGGCAAAGGACACACCCCTGCTTTGCAATCCCCAACTGTCCACTCCCCTAACACTCGTAGACCTTACAAACTTAATAAATCAAAATTATAACAGTATATGGTGTGTATATATACAGCGTATACCGATAGATATATATACATATATATATATATATATATATATATATATATATATATATATATATATATATATATATATATATATATATATATATATATATATATATATATATATATATATATATATATTTGTTTTTTTTTTATTATTTTCCCAGGGAGAATAAGAGAAGAGTACAATATGGAGCAAAAATAAATAAATAACAGATGTAACAGGTTATATAGGAGAACAAATATATTAATTTGCAAGAAATACAAACAATATAGGAATATTGAGTATATATGTTGGGTAGTACAACAGATTTAAAGGTATCAAACCAAACAATGTGAGAGCTTTGAGGAATAGAGGTTCAGTCAAATGTATACAACCAGAAATAATGCTAGGAAGGCATACATGGGACCAATTGCAACATGAAGCTTTTGGATATAAGCACCCATAAAAAGAAAAAAAGAAAGGGGAAAGGAAAAAAAGGGGGGAAAGGGGGGGCGGATCCATGAGGAGATGGTGGGGCAATAGAGCAGTAGACTAGTAGGATAGGTATGTAATCAGAGAGAAAGAGAGGTTTATAGTACAGGAAACAATGTTGGGAGCAGGACAGGCAAAGCTATAGAGGAAGAAACATAGTACAGGGCATAGTAGAGGGCATAGTAGAGGGCATAGTAGAGGCATAGTACAGTGAAAGGGACAGCACCAAATCCCAAAACGATTTGGTGCCGATCTAAAGGCCATTGAGAATAAGATAGAGAGACATAAAACTTTAAAATAGAGACCCATTTAGCCACTCATCAGCCACTAGTTATCAGGATACAGAAGGGGTGTCACCCAAGTTAAGTGGAAATCAGTAATCATAAAAAGGTTATTATACCTTAACCAAATGTGTATGGGGCACCAGCAAACATGAACAACTGAGGCTCATCAGGACAAAAATAGATGAGCCAGAAAACCTTCCTACTAGCAGTGACAGCTAGCTCCGCCCAACTGTTTACAGTTGTAACATGTGAGCCATGGTTGGGCAGAGTCATCATGACTTTGCCCGATCATGGCTCTCACAGTTCTCTGTGCCCTGATTAGACAAAGTCTTGCACCTGACCTGTGGTCAGGAGCAAGGCTTTAGCCAATCATGGCTTCAGAAGGCGCATTGCTTTGTGCGGGATGCTCCCTGATAGTTTGTGTGTTTGGCAAACACACAAACTAGCGATGGTTAAGTCGAACTCACGCTCGGCTCGAACATAGAGCCCAACACTATTCACATTCGGCTCGAACATCAGGCCCATCACTACATCAAGGCACAATTAAATATGTACCACGATGCACCCATATTTGTGTGTTTGTGGTGTGCTGCAACGCATGTACGGTTACAAAACAAGCCACATGTTCTTGCAATGCACAGCTGTAAAGCCGCCTTAAAACACCCATTGGGTGGGATGAAAAAATTACCCAGAAATCCTTCTTCCTTCTCTTCAGTTCTTTGCATACATACCTCAATAAATAACCTGTCCCTTTAACACAAATTGATGCAACTTACTGTAAACTCAGGCAATCATTATTCCGTATAGCTCTCCAGACCCCTTTAGAAAAGCTGACAACTAATTAAAATGGACACAATTCACATGCTAATATCTTTTGACATTTCAGGCGATGTCCTAATCACACAGGGCTCTTGAGACTTTTGCCTCCTCTCTTCTGTATTGCGCACCGTATTCTGATTTCATTATAAATAAAACATTCATTACAGTAGCCAAATGATGCTCTAATTTTACTCATTTGCTTGTTGTCTGCAACATCTGCTTAGTGGCCTTTTCTTCACCTTTAGCACACTTGTTTCCTCTTACAATATTTAGATTAATTACAGCGTTTTCATTGTTACGCAGGAAGAGTAAAAAAACAACGGGGGGAATAATTTTATTAATTTAGACTACAGATTTTAATGGAAACTGCAAGATTTAGAACTATAAACTTTAGATCAGAAAGAAAGTAGTTATTATTATTATTTTTGTTGTTGTTGTCTTTATTAGTAGTAGTGATGAGCAAAAAAAAAATCTGGATTCATCGATAAAGCCTGTTCATTCACGTATCGTTCTTTTGTGAATGGATTTCGGACCCATTCACACCAAAATTGGACCAAAAACATAATTCAACGGAGTTCCATTGACTTGCAATTTAAGCCACGTTGACTTCCGTGGCATTTCGTTGCATTCCGTTGCATTTTTAGACCAACACCATTTAGTGAACTAGACTCTATAGTATTCACTTTTGTTCCTCCATCGGCATGTAAGATTATGGGGTCTACTCACGAAGCTGCCAAAGCTTCATCACTTCAGGATGGGAGCCGGACAGCGCAGCCGACGGATGGGATTGTGACTCAGGGAACGAAAAGCAGCCGGCGGCCACTTAATCGATCTTACTGCTTCCTGGGTCACAGCGGCCACTTAATCGATCTTACTGCTTCCTGGGTCACAGCGGCCACATAATCGATCTTACTGCTTCCCGGGTCACAGAGCCGCTGTGACCCGGGAAGCAGTAAGATCGATTATGTGGCCGCTGGCTGCTTTTTGTTTTCTGAGTCACGATCCCATTCGTCGGCTGCGCTGTCCGGCTCCATTCGTCCTCCCGCCCTCTTCACAAGCAGGCAAGCCGCCCTCTACTGCTACACACAGACAGGCTCCGGCTCGCCCCTCCACTTCACAACATAGGCGTTTGCCTACGGCCGCCCCCCAGGAAGGTGCCGCCCTAGGCAAACGCCTAGTTTGCCTCGTGGATAAATACGCCCCTGGGTTCAGTAGAACCGAAGGGGTGCTGTACGGCTATTCACAATAGCCCGTACAGCTCCCGATCGTGGCCGAGCAGCTAAGCCGAGCCGATATGGATCGGCTTGGCTAAGCCATTCGGTCATTCACTCGGCTGCCCTCGGCAGCTTCGTGAATAGACCCCCTATGTAGTAAGGTAAGTGGAATGGTGGAATAGCTGGGCCAGCACAAACGCTAGAAGAGGAGAGGACTACGACATGCAAGCAAGGTAAGGGTTGTGGTGGAGAATGGACTCTTCCTGGAGTAATCAAATTTTCAAGCAAGTTCAGAACATTGCAAGTGAATAAAAATCATTTACGGAAAGGAAAAATGCTGCAAGTAACCATTAAAAATACCTGACATTTCTGTTTTTAACTCCTTTTTTTGGTGACAGGATCTCATTATCTTGTCCTGAGCATGAGTTGCCTGCACCACAGAGGTTAACAGTATGTACCTAAGTATGTACAGGACTAAGGACAAAGTGTAGAAATTAAGCTGAAAACCAAAAAATGTAAACAAAAAAAAAAAAAACCTGGCACTTGCATTGCATAGCAGATGCTGATGCGTGCCTGCACTTTGGGTCTGATCTCCTCTAGAACAATAATATATGACCGGTATCTACAGTCCCCATCATTAGTTTGCCCCTTGCTGCCTCTTGCCCCATGGTACTGGCCCATAATTGTCAGGGCTCGTTCACACCATAGCACTGTGGTAAATGTATGGGATCCATGTGCTTAGCATGCTATTGCACAGTGCACTGCACCACATGATGGGTGCTCTGATGAATTGCATTGCTATTAATTTGAATGGCACCCCAATGCACCTCCCATCAAAATATCATGCGCTACGGTGTGGTGAAATAAAGTAATGCATGACCTAGTTTTTTCACCATTAATGCGCTGCAACATATGCCCACCAGGGGATGCATTGGGGTTCCATTCAGGTAAATGACAGCACAACACACCAGTGCACCTACTGTAGCACATGATGCACTGCTCAGCATGATAGCGTGTGCTAAATGAACAGATCATGTCCACTTGGTGCAACGCTATGGTGTAAAGGAGCCCTACGGGGTGGTTATCTGTATTTTAGAGAATCCTGGTTTTTGGAACGCTCTGGGCTGGAACAGTTCAATATTCAGGCATCTCAATGTGTCTGCCAACAGTGTACCATTTTGTAATCATGTTTTTTAAGTAAAGCCGTACTTTGTCATTCAGGAAACAGTATCAGCATCACAATAAGTGTACAGTGTGTACAGCCAAAACTTATGATTATTTTTTTTATTTAATTTCAGTTAGGTGGGGAGGGATTAGAACCCCAATCCCTGGAATTTTGATAGACAAATAAGATACATTTTTGTTAATAGTTATGGATCCTGAATGCATTTTTAGGATTTAACTCCTGAGTTTAGTGTCACTTTAACAGAACAAAAAGGGTCCAAATAAGAGACGTTCATTGTTTGTTTTTTTAAGCAAGTATGTCTTTATTGATTTTGAATCGAGACGTTCATTGTTAAGGTGCCCATACAGTGCACGATTATCGTACGATAATCGCGTAAAATCCCGCGATCGTACGATAATCGTACAGTGTGTGGAAGGCGTGCGACCGTTTCTACTGTAAGGTCGCACAATTTTTGTATTTCAAACATGTTCGAAAACCAGCCGAGAATCGTATGATTTTCGGCTGGTTTGAATCATGATCGTGAGATAACTGCCGCACAGGCCGGTGTGCGCCAGCGCACACTGCCCATTCAGCATTGCGATCATCGGGCTTGCCATGATCGCAAGTACGATCTGCCTGTCCAAGATAGGCAGAACGTACTTTTTTACTTACTTTACAACCCTCGCAAGACAAAAGTTTTGCGCGGGTTGTAACGTGTATGGCCACCTTTAGGGTTCACATACACTAGCAGGTCTATTCACTAGAAGAGTTTGGAGAAGGCGGGAGAAGGGAACAATCTAGGACAACATAGCTGAACTGGAAAGTGAGCTGAATTGGAGAATTTTTCCAAATCAGCTACGTTATCCTAGATTGTTCACTTCTCCTGCCTTCTCCAAACTCTTCACCCTTTTGTGAGTAGACCTGTAAGTAAAAAATCAGAGCAATGAGCCTTTTAATTTAACTTATTTGATGTAATCATTCTCATGTGTATGAACAACTCCTCAAATACTTATTTTAGACGATGACTCACTGACACGCTGAGCAAGGTGGAGGATTAGGAATGTGGAAAAAAAACCTCAAGGCAATGGAGTCACCAGGCAAAATAAGCATTCAGCTTCATGCAGTATGCCATGTACCGTACGCCAATATAAAAGTGATTTTATACTATAAAGAAAAGAAAAAATGGCGCATAGACCGAGGGGTTCATATACTAATCATATTTCTCTGAGTGTACGGTATATTTATGACAGGAAATGTGTATATCCAAATCACACATGGAGAAAATATAAAAGAATGTAACAAATCCTGAAGCGCCGTGTGAGTACAAGGTTGAAAGGAAATAAACATGTTTGTTTATTCATTTATATTTCAAATGAGACATTGTAATGCCTTTCTGTTTGGCACAAAATACTATCCCGGGTACATAAAGACCCAGGGAAATTTTATATCACCTGACAAAATAAAATAAAATCTGAAAGGACAAACTGAAGGACAAAAGCTTTGTGGAGGAACATGGGCTTGGGAAGCTCTGGTAAGGTATAATACAAAGACGCTTTTATTGATAGATTGAAATGACTCACCAAATGGCAGAAAAAAAAGCTGTGGATTGGCCACATTCCTTTGTATGTACTATTTCACTATTACTCATGAAAAAATATTTCTATTATTTTTAATGGTTTCTAGCTACAATTGAGGAAGCTAGGTCAAATATGTGTGTATATCCATACCTCACAACCTCATGAGGTAGATATAGGAAATGAAGTGCCACACTAATTGAAATAGTCCTGATACAACTTTATTCCACTAGGGTCAGAGGACAATCAAGTAGAAAAGCTAATGCATTTCAGAGGTCTAAAAATACCCTTTCATCAGGGCTTGGTGAAAGAAACCACATGCATTTAGTTCACCGTATGTGAACTAAAGTCTCTGCAACTTGAAATTTGTATTGGGAAAGCTTCATTGTATTGGGAAAGATTTCGCATCACAGCTCAATACAATGTTCAAGCCGCAGGGACTTCAGTCAACGTACATGATTTCTTTCACTAAGCCCTGATGAAAGGGGTTGTGTTGTTGGACCCCCAAAATGCCTTGGCCATTCTACTCAATAGTCCCCTGACCCTAGTGGAATAAAGTTATATCTGGACTATTTTAACCTCCTGCCGTCCACCCGTTGAGAAAAAACAGAAGGACGGCAGACTCCCATTTGCGGGTTGCCGTCTCCAGATGGCATTTTTTTCCTGCTCACGCACGCAGGAAAAAATAGCTGGCAGCAAAAACCAACTCTATAGCCGCCGATCGGTTGTATGGTGTGTTGTTCTGTTTTTTTTTTTTTACATTTTCTGTAATTTTTCCTTAATATAGTAAAAAATAAAAACCCCAGTGGTGATTAAATACCACCAAAAGAAAGCTCTATCTGTCCCCGAATAATGGTATAAAATTAATTTCAGTACATCGTTGCATGACGGAATAAATGTCAGTCAAAGTACCGCAGCGCTGAACACTGAAAAATGGCCTGGATGGGAAGGGGGTGTAAACACCGCGGACTTCAAGTGATTAATTGGTGTGGCGCTTCAATCCCTAGATCTACTGTGTTCACTGTTAAAAGAGAACTATGGGGTAAGTGTTTTTCCCCATAGTTCTCTTAAGGGCCATGGGAGGATATATACTGGTGTCTTCCTGTGACCCAAAGCTCAGTATGTCACGAGCTACAGTTTGCGGTATACTGAGACCGCCACAGTCGGGACAGATCCCGACAATACTGTCAAGATCCACCCAGCTGCGTGAGTGACAGCTGGCTCTGCCTAACTAGAGGCAGAGCCAGCTGTACCCGCCCGCTCCGCGTCTGTTCCTCCAATCAGCGCTGGAGGATCGGAGCAGGAAGGGGGGGAATTCCTGCGGGGAGAGGTGACTGACAGTCACTGCTCTCTGCAGGGAGATGATCGGGAAGTGATCGAGCAGCGGTGTGTGTTCTCTCACTTCCCGATCTATTGAGCCGATGTGTGACAGTTTCATTGTCACACGTCGGCTCGAACTATGAGGATGAGTGATTTTCACTCACCTCATAGTTCTCCTTTAAGCAAAGGATACTGTGGAGACCCTCCGGCTAGTGATAGCTGGCAGTCCATTAGCCAGATTACACATATTCACATCCCTTAACCACTATTGGATGAACACAAAAACAGACTAATCACCCAGGTCCGACACTCTCTTACCACTTCCAAACTTTCTGGGGAAGGGGGCAATATTTAGTACCTTAAAGCATATATAAACCACAAAACAAGTATATAACATATTGCAGTTTACCAGCTTTAGATATGGTGGCTTTGTACATTTTTATTCTCCTGGTGATCCTATTCACACTTGACAGGAAGTGTGTTAGATCCATATAACACCATACCTCTCTTCTTCTCCACACCACACCTGAGTTCTGTAGTCCACAGAGATAACTAGGAACAATGTAACTGAATAAAGTGCCTCACAAGCAGAGAGCATGGGAAGTTATCAGCTCACAAGATTTCTGGCAGGATCAACAGATATAACAAAGGTATCCAAAGGAAGAAAATAAGGAAAGTGTATTGTTAGGGTTTACAAACACCTTAATAATTAAAGTGCATCAGAATATAGCCATAATTTACTAGACAACCATCAGTAGGTTCATTGAAAAGCTTTAACTGATATAACATAAACTTGGAAACATAATCCTTCTGCTAAATTTTGTAGTACAAATTTGGGATTTAATAATGATTTGATGTTTAATAGTAGCAGTTAGAGGCTCAAGTTAATGTAATCATCTGGCACTTTGATGAAATTTGCTCTTTAGTACACCCATTAGGCATCTCTGATGGAGACACTATGCTGCCAATCAGCTTCTGCAGTCGGGGGTACTGCTTGCTCTCACTGAGAGACTCTTGTCATCCACTAGTGGCTTGTCTTTTGCCCATGAGTTCATTCCAGTCTTCTAGTCTCCCATATGATTATATGTTCTTCATTGAACCCTCTAGTTTCTGACCTTTGTCATCCTTTGCGGACATCACTATGAGCTGCCAAATATGGTAAAATATGGTATCATCATCTCCACAGACTACATAGCCACACTTAAACAAAACAGGAATCCTATGCAATTTACTAAACCCTGCAAGTAGTTTGACCAATATAGCTTGTGGGTGTTGAAGATCAGAGATAGGAGGAAAGAGTCTTCTCAATTTATGCTGAACCAGCTTCTCTCCTACTCTGTCTTGTCTTCTCTCTTTCTTTACTTCACTATTCTACTCCTTAACATTTCCCCTAATAGATCCTTTCATAGCCACTACTGGCTACAACCTAATGAAAACATGTTGAAATGTGTGTTGGTTTTAATTGGATAGGCTTCATATACACCATAACCTTCTACTACAGTTGTGGTCTATCAAGATCATCTGATCGAGGTCCCAGATAGCCTATGGACAACATCTACAAAGGACATTAGGCTATTCCCACAACCTATGTGAATTGTCTAAATCATTTGGTTACTAGATAAAGAATTTATAATAAAAACAGTCCCTCTAATGATCTTGGTTCAATTTTATGATAGTGTAAGAGATGTACTGCCCATGCCCGGAGTGCCGTGCACATCTATGCGCATGTCCGGAAACCCATTCTCAGGGTCAAAGGCAAACGCGCGCAATACATGTGTGCGCATGCACATCAGCGGTCTCGTTGGAAAGCGTGTGCAAAGTTGCACAGGAAGTGACATGTTGGAGACCTATTTAAACAGACCTGTGGCACACATCCTATCACGATCTGGATCAGGCTCGGAGTTCAGTAATTGAAACAGCAAGCAAAGTCGTAGCCAAACAGGCCGGGTTCAGTACACAAGCAGATGGTTGTAGTATAGGAGCAGGCAGAGTCGTAGTCAGAGATCATGCCGAGGTCAGTAGCCAAAGGTATCAATGGAAGTGGAAGACGATGAGAGTAGTTGGTGAATCAGCAGCCAAAGTTTGGTACACGGGTAGCAGTATGAGCGGATTGTATCACAGAAGGAGCAGGAAGCAAGCTCTTCCTGTGTCTGTAGTTCCTGTGATTCTGTTGGCTTGCCTTGATCATTCTCTTGCCTGCTTGACTACTGGCTTTGACCTCTGCTCATTCCTGACCCTGCTTTTGGATCCTGATTCTGTACTGCTGTTCCTGATTGGCTTGACCCCGACTTGTGACCCTGATCCAGCTTCTGTCTCCTGTTCCGGTACCCCGCTTGCATTTGGTTTCCTACCATCCAGGCTACCTTGTGTCCTCCTCTCTCTGTCCTCATATCCAGAGAAGTTGGACACGGGATGCAAGAGACACCATCTTTTCCATCCAGTCTCACTCCAGGTATGTGGCAGGTAGTTTTATGGTACTTGTTTTTAGGTTTGTTGTTTTAAAGTATTATTCTACATCTGGGCCACACCATTATAGGCACTCACTCCTCTTCTTCCTTACTTTGTCCATGATAAACAAAGAAGCCAATGGGAACAATATTACACTCTCAGAATGGCCGTGTCATGTAGGAGGAGCTAGGAATTTAGGAGAAGAGGTAATGCCACCGGAGTCCCTAAGAGATATATTAGCTGCCAGAAGATGGTTTATTATGGTAACCAAAACTGTGTTGTATTGTTGTATTGCACGATAAAACTAAGGCCTCAGTTGACACCACTATTATGGACTTAGAAATGGTTCCCCTTGAGGACTTCAATATTTTCATTGCTAATTAACTTCATTCTCGTTTCTAGTAATGTTTTATGTGAAAAGTCTAATAAGACAGATTACAGCACCCCTGGAGGATATATCTGGCTTGTTTTCAAGTTGTAGTATATGAAGACTAATGACGCAGTTGCAAAAGGTTCTTGGCAAATCCTCTGAGATATACCTTAAATAAAAGCACTTGATAGATCTCATTTAAGCTTGCCAAATTGTGAGAACCTAATAGTTTGCTGGAGGTGGAGAGGGCTCGCTGACATCCTTCCCAAAGCAGAAGACCTTTTCTGGACCTCCTGGGATCCTGACATTTTCTACTACATAAAGAGCATTGGGGATTCATGCAAAAAAGGGAAAAGAAAAATAGATCTATCTTTCTTGTGCACACAAATGATTGCCAGTTATGGAATGTAAAATATTTTCAGTGTGTTGCTGTAATATTTTCGATTTGACTTGTTTTACTTATTTTTAAAGAATGCATATTGTTTATTTCAGTGAGCACATAGTGGTATGCTATTACTGCATTGTTTACTTGAAGTGCAATCCCCATGTGACTTCTAGATTTTTTTTAGTTTGGTTATTGTATTGAGTGTAGAAATCACCCTCACAGGGAATGCATTGTTTTTAATAGGCCAACCAACTCATAGGGGTCGATTTACTGAATGCAAATTGGTCTGTTCACTTTGCAAGTCTGTTTTCCCTTAGCTTAGTTAATGTGGTGAAAATTCACTTTGTAATGAATACCTGATCATAGAAAAAGAAGGAAAGAAAGAAAGAAAGAAAGAAAGAAAGAAAGAAAGAAAGAAAGAAAGAAAGAAAGTAGAGAAAGACGAGATGAAGGAATGAAGCAAAAGAGGGAAGGAAGGAAAACAGGACAAGAAGAAGGAATGAAGGAAAGAGGGAAGGAGGGAAAAAAGACAGGAGGAATAAATGAAGGAAAGAGGGAAGGAAGGAAAAAAAGATGATAAGAAGGAATGAAGGAAAGAGGGAAGGAAAGATAAAAAAGGACAAGAAGAAGAAATGAAAGAAAGAGGGAAGGAAGAAAAATAGAACGAGAAGAAGGAATGAAGTAAAGAGGGAAGGAAAAAAGGACGAGAAGAAGGAATGAAGGAAAGAGGCAAGGAAAAAAGGATGAGAAGAAGGAATTAAGGAAAGAGGGAAGGAAAAAAGGATGAGAAGAAGGAATGAAGTAAAGAGGGAAGGAAGGAAAAAAAAGGATGAGAAGAAGGAATGAAGTAAAGAGGGAAGGAAGGAAAAAAAAGGACGAGAAGAAGGAATGAAGTATAGAGGGAAGGAAGAAAAAAGGACGATAAGACAGAATGAAGGAAAGAGGGAAGGAATGAAAAAAGGTAGAATGTTGAAAATATCCATAAACTATCTCTGCCAATGTCCTGGGCTCCAGTGTTTTGCCTTCACAGTGATACAATATTGTCAGTTGACTCAGCCTGCTATTCATGTCATATTCTAAAATACTGAGCATGTATAAAGCCAGCTCTCATTTCATTGCTCTAACTCTCCGGCTCCATCAAACGCGCCCGGTTTTGTCATTCCCACTGTTAAATTATGAAATATCCGTATATTTATTATCCTTTCTCACCACCAGGTCTGACATTGAAAAGTCATTGAACATGCCTCTGTTTGCCACTTGACTATTTTTAAGCAGTTGTAACTGAAGCCTTGTTATACAGCACTTAGCTGTTTGAGAAGCTTTATCAATATATAAATAAAAGTCACAGAGGATTCTATTAGGGACAGAATTGATTTCTGAGACATCACAGAGAGAAAACTTAAACAATGACACATGGACCTGGAGGTATTAAAGGCAGAGGCGGAATAACAAAAATGGACAAATAGTCATAACAACTCAATTTCTCAAATTTCATCTTCCTTTAAATAGTTTTTCTGCTTAATAAACAAACAGTAACAGAACAAAATGTCATCCATTCCAACATTTTAAAAGGAAACATGAGAAATATGTAGGCTTCCATTACTGAAGTCACATTTTGAAAATGCTATTTAAAAAGAAAATGCCACTATGCCTAATTAGGACAAAAGTGACAGTGTCTTCACATCTTCCTCCCACATACCAAACTTTTATATTTACTGAGTCGTGCTGGGCCTGGTGATTGGTTGCTCAGGTCCAAGCGCCTTTGTACGGGTGAGGTCAGGTGCCCTCTCATACCAAGAAGTCCCACTTCATTATTGAGGGCTCTGATGGTGTGGGAAGGCAGTATGGTAGCTTGACTCTAGCTATAACTGCTGGCGGTGGGGCTACGTACAGACACTGTTTTGTCACACTAAATAGGCAAAGTTACAGTGTCCCTTTAACCCCTTCACAACTGAGGCCTGTTTTTCATGCAATATTCCACATTTTAGGCCTGAAAATTACTTAAAACCCCCAAACTTTATATATTTTCTGAAAGCCAAGACCCTATAGAATAAAATGGTGGCAGTTGCAAATTTTTATGTTTGCATGATATTAGTGCAACTCCTTCTCAAACCCCAACAGTTAGTGAAAAATGTACTTAAATGCCCTAAAACACAATAAAATACAATTTTTTTAAAATGCAATATAAAAGTTGAGGTTACAACGAGTAAATAGATACCCAACATGCCCAGGTTAAAAATTATGTGTGTCTTGTACACTTTGTTTTACTGGGTCAGTAAGGCCATATGACAACCAAACTGTTAATGGGGGTCATATGTGTTATACATTGTAACACTGCCTTTCATTTTATCTGCCAGGTATCTGTCTGTCTGGTGTCAACCAGATACAGGAATCTCCAGAGGCTACCAGACCTGAATAAATCCTGACCCTAGAGTGGATGACATACAGGTATCCCCAGACACTTTAAAGTCTGACTAAATCCTAAATCCTGTGTAACAAATCGTAGCCGTCAGGTCCAGGCGCATTGCACCCAGATAGGCCCTTAATGACCATCAAAATCTCATCTGGGGATATATCCGCATTGAGGGAGGACAATTAGTCAGACGACAAGTGTGGGAGATTTACCCTCTCTAAGAATTGCATAGTAGCCCCTGCATCAAAATGTTCATCCTTATAAAGGGAACTATAGAAATCCTCCAATATTTTGTTAATAGTCAAAGGGTCAGTAACCGAAGCACCAGAGGAGTCCAGATAGGAAATATGAATAGGATGAAACTTACCCATAACAAGTCATGGCAGAAGCTTCCCTGCCTTATTCCCAAGGTCAGCGTACGAGGATTTAATATTTTCCTGCCTCTGCACCCACAGATCAAAATCTTGTTTAGCCTGTACCCACTGCTGTTTGCGAACTGTGGAAGGAACAGCTATTAAGTCAGCCTGCACTAGCCGCAAATGGTCACTGGCCTTTTGGTATGCTTGCATGGCCTTTTTCTTATAGAGGATACATAAGAAATGATCCTGCCCCTCATAAACGCCTTGGAGGTAGTGTGTAGTATGTTAAAAGTTACATAATCTCCCTAATCTGAACAAAGAAAATGATGGAAGTCCTAATTTGAATTTAAGAAAGATGGAAACCGCCATAAGATCGCATTATCAATAAGGGGACATGTCTAAAGGTGCCCATACACTGTACGATTCTTGTACGAGAATCGCGGGAAATGCCGCGATCGTACGAGAATCGTTCAGTGTATGGAAGGCGTGTGACCATTTCTACTGTACGGTCGCACGTCTTTTGTCGAACCAGCATGCTCGAAAAATTATTCAAAAATGTCACTATCTGAACCTTGCTGATTGTACTAAGAGAATATAGATATTAAAATATAAAGTAAGGATTAGAAGGAAACATTTTCACATGTGAATACAATTCATGAGCTGTTGTTCTGTGGCAAATATATGCAATTACATCCTTAGACCACTCCATAGACCCAGTCTCTGCAGAGAGTATGGCCACTTGCTGAGTTGACAGAATCCACAAACAGCTTTAAACTTAAAGAGAAAAGACAGAAGTTAAATTCAGAGTCATTTTACTTAAAATAAGTGCAATATCGACATGTATGCTGCGGAAAAACTCTGAAAATCAATTTGGTTCGGGTTTCGGATTCGGACGAAATACACATTTTCGTTAGTTTCGGATAAGTTTATGAATATTCGTTGCGACTACCACAGAAAACCATATACAGATATTAATACTAAAGCTGAGACCCCTAGACCCGAATGGCATTCGGGATCTGAATTTCCGAATTGCATTTGGGAGCTCCTGACTGCCATTCGGGTCTGGGAGCCATATACATATATTACTAAAGCTGAGGCTCCCAGACCCGAATGGCATTCGGGAGCTCCCAAATGCAATTCCAAAATTCAGATCCTGAATGCCATACGAGTGTAGGACCCTCAGCTGTAGTATTATATGTATATACTGAACACAATTTTTCATTACGGCAACATGGGAGCCATATAAAATATGGCTCCCATGTTGCCGTAACGAAAATTCGTGTTCAGACCCATTCGAATGCATTAAACAGAAAAACACATCTGATTGGCCAGAAAAGTCACATGTCCGATTCAGATTCATTTTTGAACAAAATTTGGACACATTTGGATGCATTGGGATTTGGAAATTCGGATGTGTGCGCATGTCCGAATTTCAGGAAAACTCGTCCGAATTTTGATTCGGAGCTAAGCGAATCGCACATGTCTAGTGCAGTACAGATCATGTTTTTCCAATATTTTGAAATGTAAGATGACAATAAGTTTCCTAAGCCATGTCTGCTTGTAAAGTAAAACTAGAAACAGCAGAGAGAGTCAGGGAGTGTCTAGACTACACCAACTAGCAAGATAAATCAAGACGGGGGGGGAGGAACATACCAAATACAATAATAAAGACAAAGACAGGCTGATGTGGCAGCACAGTGGGACAACTTATCTATTTGATTTTTGAGGGGAAGAACAATTATTGAAGAAATCAGTTACCTTAGTTACGCAAAAGAAAAACAGTTATCAGATTGGAAAAAAAATAATATTTCATAGGCCACATACATTGCAATACAATCAATTTAGATGGTGATACATAATCATAAGTGTTAATCTTATCAACTTATCAAAAATGCGCAATATCGCGCCGGAAATCGTGCAACAAGTCGCTATATGTGAACGGGGCCTTAGTTAAAACAAAAACTGAAAAAGTGGAGCTTTCAGAGATGTCACAAATCACAATGTAGAACATTCACACATTCTTTAATAATGGATTTTGCGAAGGTTCTACATTGTGATTTGTGACATCTCTGAAAGCTCCACTTTTTCAGTTTTTGTTTTAACTAAGGCCCCGTTCACATATAGCGACTTGTTGCACGATTTCCGGCGCGATATTGCGCATTTTTGCCGCGCGATATCGCGAGAAGTCGCCGGCCAATGCTATTCAATGGAGTTGTCTTAACTCCATGTTGCGCGTCGCTTTTACCGGACCCTTTTTTCGGCGGATTTTGCGCGATGTTGCTTTTCTTCTATGGAACCCGACGGAGAAGGTCGCGCTACCGTCGCTGGATCGTCGCTGGAACGTCGCTCCGAAAGTCGCGCTATCCCGGCCGCTGCAAAGGTATGTCGCTACATGTGAACGGGGTCTTGGGGTCTATTCACTAAGCTGCCGTAGGCAGCCAAGTGACTAACCGACCCGAAGCGAAGTGAGCCGAACGCTGTTCGGCTATTTAACTTCAGGCTGGTACGGCTGAATCCAGCCGTATATCAGCTGAAATCAGCCGTACATCGGGTGGCTTCGGGTCGACCGAACATGCTCAGCATGTTTCGGCCGACCCGAAGTGCAGAAGGAGTTCGACTCAGCCCATCTAACATCTGGAATCGGCTGTGCCGAACCTACGGCAGGCTACTCGCTGCTGTTCGGCCTATTCTCATAGATGCCGAACAGCAGTGAGTGATTCGGCTCGGCATTCGGCTCGGCTGTTCTGCTCGGCTGTTCTGCTCGGTACCTCTATGGTACCGAGCAGAATAGAAAAACAGTTAAAAAAGTAGTAAAAAATAAAATAAAAAACGATTGGGCAGATCTAGCAGTGACAGCTAGCTCCGCCCAACTGTTTTCTATTGGCCGGGCGGTTCTGCTGCCGTCAGAATAATAACAAAAAAAATATCACCATAGGAATGCATAGCTAGATTAACCTGCATGGAGGACCCGAGAAATCCTGTAACAGGGACATCCCTGCAGGTCTGGCTCTAAGCTCAGAATCAGGCTCACAGTTTCTGTAGAAAAAAAAACGAATACAATTATTTTTTGCCAAAATAGTACAAGTTTGTGAAACCTGGGTGTTTTTCAGTACTTCTGCAATAATCCGTGCAATCCCGTGATCTGGTCTTCATCCAAATCATCATAATAAATAAAAGTAACTTTATTTAATAAACCTGGCAATTTGCGTTGCTGTGTCTTCAATGAACAAATGGATCTTTCGGTAATGCTATGGTAAGTTGGCATTGTGAAATGTTTTGTGCATCTGATTGTTGTCTCTGTTTAGATAATTATATAAATGAAGGTTCAGAACAGAAAAAGATAAGTAAAGCTGCCCAAACGCGTTACAGTCCAATTGTACATATTTAGTTATAATGTTGTTGTAGGTTTCATGAAAAATAAACATCTTCTAGTATATGATTAAATGTTGCTTTTTTCCAGCTGATCCATTTGTTGCTTCATTCAGTTTTTTTTAAATGTAATGAATACTTTGAAAATTGTACAATCTTTTACATGTTTATATTCCTCTACATTTAGATTGTACAGATAGAAATATACATGGCCAGCTTTACGTTGACCTTTTGCATTTCCTAGCCATGCAAAATCACTTTGACCTCCTAATATTCTCTTGTGGGGGGTCTGCGGACTGGGGGGCTTGTAGAAATCTGGGTGCCCCCTTTCATAAAAGGTTTACCCAGATGCCTCTCCCCCTCATGCATGAGTAGGGGTAGTTGTTACAACTACTCATTACCAAATACAGTAAAATAAGTAAATAAACAGACCACAATGTAAAAAAAAATCCTTTATTTTTTTTTGTTTAATATATTTTTATTGTTTTGTTTCCATAAAAGTACATTTATACAAAAACATTCATAAATATTGATTTCAAATTATCTCTTAGTTTTAATAATTATTTATAGCTCTAATTGAAATAACAACAACTTACACCCACTTCCAATATCAATCACTAGCCATCTATCATACTTCACTCCCCCCTCTCTTCTCACATTAAAACTTCCACTCTTATAGTTTTCACGGGGTGGGCGAGTGTACCAAAACCCTTATGATTCATTTGTGATACTCCTCTAGTGTTTGTTTTTTACAAATTTCCAGTAATGTGTAAATTCACGTCAATCACGATGGAAGGCAGCTGCCGACTTGCCAAAAAAAAAAAATCCCTGCCACCACAACCGACCCTGATGAACACCAGCTGCAAAATGACAGCTCATCTCCTGAATGTCATCACAGAGGCAGAGCGAGTGGTGACATCATATAACTTGTTATGCCCATTTGTTTACATTCTATTAGGGGACTGAGAGCTGTCACAGAATGTAAACAAATGGGTGGAACAATGCCTGTGATGTCACAACTTTGTTGACATTCAGTAGGACAGCTGTAATTTTATAGTTAGAAATGGTTGTGGTGGTGGGCTGCAGGGAATTTTTTCTTTGGCGTCATCCATTGTGATTGATGTAGTTCTACATCGTTGGATGACGTGATTGATCTCTGGATTACATCAATAGACTTTTTAATTCATTTTAATTTAAATTTTTTTTAATGTAATAAAGGAATTGTCAAAAACTTTTTTTTGGTGTGGTGTGTTTATTTACTTATTTTACTGTATTTGGTGAATGAGTAGGGGTAGTGAGGGGGGTGGCATCTGGGTGCCCACGGGACAGGGTTGTGGGGAAGAGGCACCTGTTTTCATCTACAACTAACAAAGCACCCTCCCCATGGTCAGGGCATGTGGCCTGGTATGGTAAGGACTGGGGCTTCACGCTTGTCCCCCCTCTTTCCCGCTCTCCCAGGCTGCTGCTCGGATCGAGGGTCTAGAATAGGAGTTTAGGAGGGACCCCACCCTTTTGTTTTTTGGCGTTGAGGTCCCCCCTAAAATTCCTACCAGACCTAAAGGTTTTGGTATGAATTGGGGGGGGGGGGGGGGCACATGGTGTTTTTTTTCTATTGTTCTTGTGGACTGTCAAAAGTTATAAAGAAAAAGTAAACTTTTAGGCCCCATTCACACACGAATCGGTCTGCACGTACAGCTCCGTGCTGCATGCGGGGCCGTACCAAGCAGCTGCCAGGAAGGACAGGTGCTGCGTGTGATTAGTGCGCAGCCCCTGTCCTTCTCTATGGGGCTACTCGGCCGTACGCCCCCCCTACACTGGCCCACCCTGCACATGTCAGCACGGAGCTGTACGTGCAGGCCGATTCGTGTGTGAATGGGGCCTTAATATCACTTTTCTGCAACGAGCATTTGTTTGTAATTAATTAATGCAAGGGTAACTTTTTATTTGGTCTTTGGTCTAGAGGCTAAAATAAAGAAAATATACTCATATGATCCTGGTTCCCACTTGGCTTGTAGATATGCCCATGCAGCCTCTTCTCCCCCCAGCTCCAGCAGTCTAAGAACTTGTGACATCATCACATCTAAATCAGCTGATTAGATGTGAGGACACCGTAGGACAGTCCAGCGCCAAAGTGGAGGGAGATGAGTGCTCACAGGACTCATTATTTTAGCCCCTAAACCAAACAGGCAGTTAACCCTTGCCATGCCGAGGGGGAGCCCCACTGCAAGGGTTAATTTTTACATTTCCTGGAGCTCTTCTTTAAACTCTTATCTCCATTTCCAACCCATCCTCCTGATCAATAACATGTGTGGAAAGGAATTACATATGACTGTCACCAGAAAGGGCAGAGTTGCCTTTGACAACTGCTTACTGTCTCTTGGAAAATGTGGCCACTTACAATCCCACAAGAATGTACTCCAGCACAGAGGGTTCTCATGGGATTTCAAGTACGCAGCTATCTCAGGGAACAACATTGAGGAACAATCTTGCATGGCAATGAGTGGGCAGATTGACAGTAAAAGACTCCAATAAAATGCATTAATGGTTGCTTTCAGCATGCAATGTGCTGCTTTGTTGTTTTCTAAAAGCAGCATATCATAGTCTGCTGTGTTTCAGCTGCTTCCATTCTGTACAGAAAGTAACGGCAATGCAATGTGTCCACATTACAAATGCATCAGGAACACATCACAAAAGCTTTGTAAAAGCATCTCAAAAGCAATCCGTAGTTTCCTGAAAGCCTCTATTTAGTTTCTATAGCCTTGTTTTAGATGCAGTGCTTGCAATGAAATCCATACTTACCCTAAATTATCCTGACATGCATCAGGTATTTTTCTTCTTTAAATCTTGCTTCTCTCCATATTTTTCAATTATACGTGTGCATTCTGACAGTTATTTGTTTATTTCAGAACATGCTGGGCTTATAGCTTACTAGCACAGCACATATTTGTTCTTCCACTTCCAAGAACAATATACGTTGCACTTATCCAGATAAGACGCTGGCTGCATTTACTAGCATGCACAAAAACAATAAAACATTTTTGTTTTAAAGTACATCTTAAATATTGTTTTTAGTTTTGGATAGAGAATGGAATGGTTGAAACTCCTGATTTATGTATTTATTTTCTGCTGCCTTTGTCCTATTACATCTCTTTGACAGTTGTCACCAGAGGCGTAGCAAGGCCACGAGGCGCCCGGGGACAAGTCTTTAATTAGCGCCCCCCCCATAAACTAAACCATAGTTCAATTGTGATACATACGATCCATGCAGTCTGAAGGATGGAGGGCCACAGACTGATAGAAGGGGGTATGATAACCTGCAATGTTAGTGGTTACCAGGGCCCTCCAAGTCGCGAAATGCTGAGGCCCCATCAACTGCTGTGACCCTGGTAATTGTGCCACTGTATAGAAGACTACAAATCTAAGCAATACATTAAACACCAATGCCACACCAACCAATATCATCATCTATAGAGGACTACAAATCCCAGCAAATCCCACCAATGCGGAATATCATCATCTATAGAGGACTACAAATCCCAGCAATACATTATACAGCAATGTGGAAAACCATCATCTATAGAGGACTACAAATCTCAGCAATACATTAAACAGCAATGCAGAACACCATCATCTATAGAGGACTGATGCTGGGTCCCGTACCCTGGTCCACGGTGCCAGGGAGCTCAGGGCCAGCTCCTGAGCACACTGGTAGCACACAGCCAACACCTGCTCCTCATTGATGGGCTGCTCGTAGGTATTCATGAAAATGTCCTCACATCGCCTTGCAAAAATTTCCTTTTTGCCACCCTTCCCCCCTGGATCTGCTACTGACCTGACCTTCAATCACAGCTATGGAGTACAGAGCTCACCTGACTTTTCATATCACTTATGGGGTGCAGACCTCACCTGACCACCCATCCCAGCTACAGAGTGCAGAGCTCACTTGACTTCTCATCCCAGTTTGGGGTAGAGAGCTCACTTATCTTCTCATCCCAGTTATGGGGTTTAGAGCTCACCTGACCTTTCCCCCTGATCCTCCTGCTGCTGCCACCAATTTTAGCCTTGGGCAGCTCTCTACTTGTCACTGTGTGCACGTTTCTCTTATACCCACACCGCCTATGTGTCCACTGTGCCCCGGCCCCCCCCCTGCCACTGTGCCACCTCTCCCCTCTTCCACCACCATCTCTGTGTCCACTGGCTCTTCCACTGCCACTGTACCCATCTCTCTCTTCTCCTGCCTCTGTGTCCACTGATTTCCCCTACAGTTCTTTCCCTGCCACTGTGCCCACCTTTCTCACCCCCTCTGTGTCCACTGACCCCCCCTCCAGCTCTTCCCCTGCTACTGTGCTCCCCTCTCTCACCACCTCTGTGTACACTGAACCCCCTCTCTCTCTTGCCTCTCCCCCTTTTTCTCCGTTCCTGACCGACGCGGCTCAGCCCGGCCAGTCGAGTACGTGGGCGGCCATACGATTCCACATCCAATCTGGATCAGCCTTCCACACCACCGGAGACATCCCTTTGAGCCAGGATCCGTCCAAGGAGATGTTCGCATAGACAACAGGGGAGCTCCCAATTGTAAGTCTCTCTCGTTTTGCTGTCACACTGCCATAGACACCCACACTCCACACTCTAAGATCAGTAGCGCTCCTGACATTGTTCTCATTACATCGATCCACTGGGCCCTTAGCCAGACTAAGCCCGCATATTCATCTTTTGGTAGTTCCTTAGTTTTTGTTTTGATTTGTGGTTGTTAACAGACAGGGTCCTCTCCCTGTAGTGAGGAGCTTTGCACACCAGCATACAGTAGCCATCCGATTGAAGTGTGTCCACCCCACAGGAGTGCGCTTTATCTTTTGTGTTTTCTAGGTATTCATGAAAATGTCCCCACATTCCCCTGCAAAAATTGCCCTTTTGCCACCTTTCCCCCTAGATCTGCCACTGACTATGGGATACAGAGCTCACCTGACTTCTCAATCTCAGCTATGGGGTACAGAGCTCACCTGACTTCTCAATCTCAGCTATGGGGTACAGAGCTCACCTGATCTCCCATCCAAGCTATGGGGTAAAGACCGTCCCTGACCTTCAATCCCAGCTATGGGGTACATAGCTCCCCTGATCTCCCTTGCCAGCTATGGGGTTCAGACCTCACCTGACTTCTCATCTGAGTTATGGGGTACAGACCTCACCTGACCATCCATGTAGGGTTGCCACCTTTTCTTCAAGTGAAACCCGAACACTATAGCTGCAATTTTTTTTTGAGAATATACAGGAGAGAGTGAGGAAAGGAAGCCAGGAGAAAGAGCAAGAAGAGACAGCCAGGGAAGGGAGTAAGTACACCATTTATGGAGGACGACAAATCCCAGCAATACATGATACAGCAATACAAAATAATATGAAGCTACATACTCTGTGTTGTTCCGGGGTGGTGCCCTAATGTCTCCAGGATCTCATGTGGCCTGTGTAGGCTCTCATGTAGACTCCATGGGCTCTCGGGTGGTTGCGCGGACTCTCAGGTGGGCCATGCACTCTCTCAGGGGGGCTATGCATGCTCTCAGCTGGGCTATGCAGACTCTCAGGTAGGCTATGTTGGCTTTCAGGTACCTGTGCGGGAAGTACGGGGGTCTCACCAGGGGCCCGGAGGCGGGAAGCGTGCTATCAGGAAAGAGCTGGAGAAGGATGAGGAGATGTGCGGGCTGGCCTGTGCCTGTTAACAGGTGGCTGGCTCACAGGGAGATGACGATTCAGGCAGATGCAGCTGCCTGGAGTCCCATGCTTGCTGGGGACCTCAGACAGCCACATCTCTCAAAAAATTTAAAGTGCCGGCACTTGGTGTCTTGTGTCCGGGGGTCAGCTGGCCTGACACCCGGACACAAGACTCAAAAACCGGACTGTCCGGTAGTAGTATGTATAAATTAAAAATCAGGATTTTGGATATGGTAGGGAATGGATAAATGGCAATCATGCCAAGATAGATAGATAGAGAGAGAGAGACACAAACAGACAGACAGACAGACAGATAGATAGATAGATAGATAGATAGATAGATAGATAGATTTTCTTTTTTGTCTCTTATTTCTATTCTTATTCCTGTGGTGAAGGAAAGAGATCCTCTCTACAACAGTTGTTAACTGAGCAGGTGTTCCCACTGGAGGATTTTATCTCCTATTTCACTGGATCACAAGACAAATAGAGAGTAGAGGGTCCTCCCTTATGATTTCATCACCAGGCTCCCGGGATTGTCCCTGTCTGCCTGAAATTGTGAGATCTTGTGTTCGGGGCTCAACTGGCCTGACAACCGGACCCGAGATTTCAAACCCAAACTGTCCAGGGTTAATCCTGGACAGGTGGCAACCCTGCACCCATCTCAGCTATAGATTACAGACCTCACCTGACTTCTCATCTCAGTTATAGGGGAGCAGACCTCACCTGACCACTCATCCCAGCTATAGATTACAGAGCTCACCTGACTTCTCATCCCAGTTGTGGGTACAAAGCTCACTTGACTTCTCATCCTGGCTATGGGGTATAGAGCTCACCTGACCTATTCCCCTATGAACCTCCTGCTGCTGCTGCCACCGATGATAGCCTTGGGAGGCTCTCTACTTGCCCACGTCTCTCTTCTCCCCCCACCGCCTATGTGTCCACTGAGCCCCCGCCTCCCCCCCTGCCACTGAGCCACCTCTCTCGTCTTCCACCACCATCTCTGTGTCCACTGACCCCGACTGGCTCTTCCAGTGGCACTTTACCCACCTCTCTCCTCACCCACCACCAACTGTGTCCACTGACCCTCCTCCAGCTCTCCCCCTGCCACTGTGCCCACCTCTCTCACCACCTCTGTGTACACTGAACCCCTACTTCTTTCGCACCCCTCCCCCAAACAAAGCTCACCTCTCCTCCTGTGTTTCTCCCGCTGCTGGTGCTGAACCTTTGGCCCTGTAATCACAAAAACTAGACAGCTGCGAGGCCCCAGCGTTTGCTGAGGTGGCTGCCTAACTTTACTGAGCCCAATGCAGGCACTGCTTTCCCGCCATGATAGTTTAGTGTGGCCAGCCTTGAAGAGAGGCGGAGGGAGGGAGCAGTAGTTAATGGCGCCCCCTTCAGACCGGCACCCAGGGCTTTTTTTCTTAATATTTTTCACTTTTTTTTATTTTTAATCTTATTATTTGTTACTTTTATCACCTTTTTATTTTTCATTTTAATAGTTATTTTTTACTTATTCTGTTCATAATTTTTACATCATCAGTTCTAGGTGAGTTGATGATTATTATCTTAGTAATACTTTCACTGTGATGTATCTATCAGTAACTAGCAAGTTTTTGACGAGTTGGTATATTTGGTTTTCTGTTGGACATTCCGGACCCACCTGCTTCAATTATAGCATACTTATAGGTGATGGCAGGAATTATAGGGTAGGTAAGTATAATGTGTATAATAGTTATTATTATGATTGTCTAAATAATTGAGGGTGAGGAACCCCTTTAAAGAATGCAGGTGTGAGATCTGTGGATTCTTTGAAACTCCAGCATTATCATCTTACTGTGGCTTTGTACATTATGTCAAAAAAGCTCTATTTATACAGCGCTGCTCATTATATTAATTAATTGGCATTGTGAAGCTGCCAATCAAAGCACTGTGGCATGGAAACATTGATTAAACGCTGATGACAACTTGTCTGGGTTTCATTGTAATGGGAAGTTTTTCATTGTTGAAAAAAAAGTTATCTAAAGGAGATTTCCAGGCATAGATAATAGATAAAGGGGAATGTGAACAGACAATAACTAATTTACATACCCCAATAAAAGCCCAAATTTGATCATTTACTTATTTTAATAATGGAGCCCCAGCCAGTGTCTAAAATAAAAAATCTGGTTGCACTCACCCACAGGAACGCTTATCGGCCACAAGACGGCCTCAGTTTTATGGAGTAAATTACACCCAGTGCATATGCAGGTATAAGGTACAATTAAATGTTTACTTACATGGAATATCACAGTTGACACAAAAAGTAGAAAACATATAAACAGATTCATAATAAATGGCAGCAAGATCTCCATGGACTCACCGCTCCATTCTAACTTCAGCTGCAATCAGTCCATACTCTGTGTGCAGGCTATAGTGCGCTTTTCACTTGCTCAAACCAATCTCCAAAAGATCAGCCGTACAGAACCAGAGTAGATGCAATCCAAAATGTATTGAAATTAATCCAGATTCCAAAAAGTGAATCCAAAAGCATGATAAAACGGGGTGTACATCATCATGAACATCTCCCACACCACGCCAACCCCTCTTACGCATTTCACCACCTGGGCTTAATCATAGAGGCAGCAGGATGTTACAAATCTTAAAAGTAATTTAAAAAAATTAATGGGACAAAATACAATCACTGTCCATTCAAAAGTCTTATAATTATAGAATAAAAACCCTCCATCAGCCTGAATAATTGGTTATTGCCCCTCAACAGGGCAGACGTATGCTTTCTAACCACCCTACAACAGCTGTTTTGTAGAAATGAGTGTATTATGGTGAAAGTTATTTATCAAAATTAATTCACCAAATATTCATCAAAATATGCCTCACATTTTATCATATCACTCTTGCAACATGATATAAAATATATATTTTTATATTACGATAGGATTATTTGTATAGTTATGGAAACTGCTCAACTTACTATGCATGGGTACAGTTTTCAGAGTTTTTATTGATTCGTGTTGTGTTTAGCGTGTCAGCATATTGAACAATAATACAAATGTATATATTTTCCAATAAGGCTGTTATTTTTGTTGGGAATGTCTGTATTAGAATCCTTCAATATCTATTGTTATGCTCCAAGCTAGTGAGGGGCCATGTTTGTTACAAGGACTGACCCGGAATAGTTTAATAGAGCTTCTGTAACCGCCAGGAGCCAGTTGAATCCATTGCATCCTTACAAACCACCAACAAACATATTATAGGACAAGTTCACTTTAGAATAAAAACTCCCCAACACATTCTAACATATTTAGTAGATTCAAAAAAATACCCAGGTGCCTACTTACCTCTTTTTGATGATTATAGTTCCCTCCCGCAGGGTTTAAAATCTCAATGCAAAGGTATTGTATGGTGCTGCCTGCATTTATGCACTAACTTTCCACAGACTTTAATGGACCAAATTGTACTGTTGGTGAAAATAACCATTTATGTCTATGGGGATTTACTGTGCAGGCATATCAGAGATTTGGAGGCTGCTGCAGGTACAGGTAGGCACTTTTAGGTCCCTGTACTTTATATCCAATAGTGATATACTTGTTTTAGTTCAATAAGTTTTTATTAAGGGTTTCATAAGACAGAAAGTCCAGTGGCCGCCATTCCGGGGGTATGGGGCGGAGAAGGGTAGAGGAAGGGAAGGTAGAGAAGGGTGTGGGGAGGAAAGGACAAAGTAATCAGACAAAGTAATCAGACAACAAACAATGAAAGCCGCGATATCGCGGTTACCGGCCGGTTCCGTGCCTGTAGCAGGAGATATCCGTGAGGTCATATGCCAGGTGAGGGGGTTCGGAGGGAGAAAAAACTGCTGATAGGAGTCCCGGTATTGCAGAGCTCGGCTCAATGCGTCCTCAGCCCGCCATGGTCGGCCACGCCCCCGATATACTTGTTTTAGTATGAGGACTGAGTTGCTTTAAACAATCTAAGTATGAATGTTTATGAGTGCAATAGGTCATCTACTCGCAGCCCCGGGCCTTCTAATGAGTGCACTAGGTCTTCTACTGAGTACCCCAGATCTTATATTGAGTGCACCAAGTACTCTACTAAGTGCTCCCGGTTTCATATTGAGTGCACTGGGTCTTTTACAGAGTGACGCAGGTATCCTACTGAGTACCATAGGTCCTTTACTGAGTGCCCGAGGACTTCTACCGAGTGCCCTCAGGTCTTCTACTAAGTACTCCTGAATTTCTACTGAATTACTCTTGTCTTTGTTTTAGTATGGGGACTGCATTGCTTTAACCAGTTGACATCCGCGGTGTTAAACCCCCTTCCCATCCAGGCCATTTTTCAGTATTCAGCGCTGCGGTACTTTAACTGACATTTATTCCGTCATGCAGCGCTGTACTGAAATTAATTTTATACCCTTTTTTGGGGACAGATAGAGCTTTCTTTTGGTGGTATTTATTCACCACTGGGGGTTTTATTTTTTTTACTATATTAAGGAAAAATTACCGAAATTTTTAAAAAAATAACAGTTTCCCCTATATTAAAATGATAAAACATTTATTATTACCCAATTTTTTGGTAAAATATAAAAGATGGGGTCACGTCGGGTAAAAAGACACTAAACATGTCAAGCCTTAAAATTGCGTGCCCGCTAGGGGGCGCGGGCGAGCAGAAAAAAATTGCCGTCTGGAGACGGCAACCCGCAGATGCTGCAGTGCCGTCCGTCCGTTTTTTTACTACGGGCGGACGGCAAGAGGTTAAAGGAGAACTATGGGGTTAAGGCTTTTCCCCATAGTTCTCCTTAGGGTAACGGGAGGACACAAACTAGCGTCCTCCCGTCACCCTAGGCTCCTACTGTCCCATGTCTCCTACTGAGTGTCCCAGGTCTCTACTGAGTGTCCCAGGTCTCCTACTGAGTGCCCTAGGTCTCCTACTGAGTGCCCCAGGTCTCCTACTGAGTGCCCCAGGTCTCCTACTGAGTGCCCCATGTCTCTCTTGCAAAAGTTGTTTCCATCCTTTCGTAGATCTTTCCCCGAATCGCAAAATCTGGCATTTTGGTATAATTAATTACCAGGTTTCTATGTTTTCTTGAACATAGAAATGTGTGTTTCCTTTTCACTTGATGGATTAATGCTCACTGAGTAATAATGAGATTATATTCTATGTTCAATATGTTTTTGGAACATCATGTGGTCTATTTATTTATAAGCCAACTTTTATTATTTCTTTTTAAAGCCATGGTCAGACATTGTATGTTTAATTTCAATTAATTCATCATGTTTATGTAATTACAGTTATTACTGTTTAAAGCTAATTCATTTTTACTCTGACGAAAAGATTATTCATTCTAACCCAAGATCTAATCTAAAAAGAGTTTTGTTTTTTTATACTACCAGTGAAATGCATTCCCAAGCAGCAGCTTACTTGCAGGCAAGGTTAACCATGTGGCAGTGATTTAACTGGCATAACTTCTCCTTTAAATATCCTTTATATAACGAAAAATTAGCATTTACAACAATGCATTATTCCTTCCCCTAGAGCACATGTGTCAAACTCAAGGCCCAGGGGCCGAATCCAGCCCACCAGGCCATTTCCTAGACTTCTAATTTTCTGACCTGCTTCTGAAAAAAGGTCTAAACATTTGCAAAGCTGAAGCTAATGCTATAAACAGCATTGCAGGACTTTTTGTTTGCATGGAATCTGAGGCCTCCGAGCAGCTGCCCATTCTGCCCTTATCATAGTCCGCTGCTGACCACAATTTTTTATTGTGCTCTGGGTGCCTGGGTCTTTTAGGACCCTACAAAGCAATTGCAGACTGTGCTATAAACAAGATGTTATCTGATGTGGAGATATAGACAGCGTTGGGTCTATTGTTATGATTGAGGTTTCCAGCATATCTGTCAAAGCCTAAGGCTGGGTTCACACCTGAGCGTATTTTTCTGCTCAACTGTTTCATGTTTTTTAGCACGTTTCACTGGCGGTATGATTTTTTGTTTCTCCTTAATTTCTCTATTTAAATGTGTTTTTTTCACTTTTAAACTTCCCGTAGGCTCCGCCCCCCTGCGACACGGCCACTCGCAAGGGACGGAACCCGGAAGTCGGCAGCCGCCAGAGGACACAGCGGGGATCACGGACAAGGTAAGACCTGTACGCTGTATTCCCGAGTGTGGCTCGGGGTTACCGCTTTGTTAACACTGATCCACACTCGGGAATACAAATGGAAGAGCGCTGAAATACGCCCCAAAAAAGCTCCTGTACTTCTTCGGGCGTAGGGCGTTTTTCAGCGTGTCCCTATGCGCTGTAAAACGCCTAGGTAGGAACCATGCCCATAAGCAATTATTGGTTTTCACATGTTGAGCGTTTTACAGCGCGTAGGAACGCGTAAAACGCCCAGGTTCACACCAAATGCAGGCCTTAGGCCTGGTTCACACCAAATGCAGAGCAGATCTGCATGAGTTTCTGGACATGCAGTACAGTGGGTGTGCCGCATTTTTTCCGCATTTGTTGCCGTGTTTTTGATGCGTTCCGGGCTGTTTTTGGTTAAAAAAAAATGTTTTAGTTTAAAATGAGCTTTCAGTGTGTTCCAGGCATTTGCATGTGTTTTTGATGCATTTGCATGCGTTCCAGAGCAGGTAAAATAGGGCCTGCTGCAGTTTTTTTTAACCTGCTCTGGACCTGCTCTGGAACTGAACGCTGCGATGTGAACTGGAGCTGAAAATACCATTGGAATACATTGGATGCAGTTTTGCTTCGGTCTGTAACTGCTCTGCACCTGCTCCGTGCTCGGTGTGAACAAGGCCTTAGTGAGAATAACTGAGGCAGCTCTCAAGCCAAAATTGTCACAGTAAAAAGTGTGAATTCTGACATGTGTTTGTGCCCTTTACCGGGGCTACAATAAAGAAACCATTAAATAACTTTGATCATATACCTTACTTAATATTTTATTATGCAAATCAATAAACATTATTTATCAACTTGTAGTACTTATGATGGGATGTACCCACTGGTCACTGAACTGCATTGACATATTTTAAAATAATAAGACTTTTTTAAGTCTGTTTTGTTTCTACTGTTTTGTAGAGCTTCTCATACACATCTCAATAGACATTAGGATGTTTCAGCAAGAATGATAAATGTGAAGCAGATGCCTATTCTTAAAGTGGATCTTTAGCCCCTTTGACTAAAATCACCTCAGCATACAGCTCTGCATGCTGATATGCAATCATCATATGTTCAATAGCTAAACAAACATATTTTTTTATTTTACTTACAATTTTTTTTTTTACACTTTCTGGTCCACTTTGGGACACATTATGTAATAATGCCCATGCAATGCATCTTGAGAAGGTTACACCAGTAGTACATTGCTGGTAAATCTCATCTGTATTCTCATGAGATCTCAGGGAAAGGCATTTTCCTCCCCTGTGATGATGTGCATGGTCACATGTGCCAGTGTTCCAGAAAGTAAAGGGGGATTTAGTAATCCACTCTTAGCTGAAATAGCCACTGTCAGAAGACTGGGAAAGAAAAGAAAAATAAGGTATGCAAACAAATTAAAATCCTGCAATTATCTAGAAGTATCTGTGTATAGACTGTTTCAGCATGTCCCAGAGGATTGGGGTCCGCCAGCCTTCGGGTAGATGGACCAAAGTTATCCTTGCCCCTGTCAGGAGCCTTGAACCCATGGGGGTCAGGAAATTGTGGCCCTTTCTCTTCGGAGGAGGTCCAAAAGCACCCTTGTGCACTTATTTTTTATTGTGCTGTGATTTCACGGTTCACTTTTTTTGTTCACAGGGGCGACGTTTGTCTTCGATGCACGCATCACAGGCTTTAAAACAAAAACAATCTGTGTGTTGACTGGCATTACAAAACAAGTCTAAATATGTGTTTGTTGTTATTTTGAAGATGTGGGTAAAGTTCCTCTTTAAAGCTAACCTGTGGCCATGTTAGGGACATTTAAGTATGTACATATCCATAGCAAGAAATAAACAAGCTTTAAAACAAGCCTCGCTGAGCTCTGACTTGGAGGATTAAATTGTGGGGTAAATATATTGGGATGGGCAAATTACATAAACTTTGTTTTAGGAAAATTTACAGGAAAATTAAATTCATTTTTTTTCAGATTTAAAAAAAATATGTATTCCGAATAAGAAAAACAACAAAAGAATAAAAAAAAAATTTATACTAAATTAAAGCTGTTTCTCTCCTGAAAAAAAAAGCCCATTAGGGTAGACTACAAAGCCTAAAAGTTGTAACGGAACAAATGAAAAAATGCTCAGCGGATTGAAGGAGAAAAAGGTCTGGGTGGTTAAGTGACTTGCGTGTTATTGGGATCCACCCTGAGCTTCTTCTAGATTCATTCAATGAATGGATATGTCAAAAGTGTGATGAAATCCCCATTCCCTTTTCTCCATAGGAAAGAAAATAATAGGTTATCAGTCACAAATAAAGAGTTTCCATCATGTCTGCTGATTATTGTATGAAATGATCAAATTGGTGGCACAGCTAACTTTTGTTCAACCACATATCCCAAGCCGACAAACACATCTCCTTCTTAGACAGTTATATAAAATGAAGTTTTGTGGTAGGCTATTGAGCAGAAATTACACAAGCCTCTCCAGGGCAGCTTTATTTGACTTCTCTAAATATGTCCCTTGGCTGTCAGCAAAGCAGAGTGTACAAAAGCTTCAGAAATACTGCACTAAGGGACCCATTTGTTCTCTGGTTAACAATGCTAATCTGGAAATTGTGCCACAGTAGCAGTGAGATTTAGGAAAGTGCTCATTAATTACTAAACAGAAAAGCTCGAGAATTGTCCCTAGCTACCAAAGTTAGCTTCATTGTGTTATTTACATGTGCAGATTGGTAGAGAAGGCAAAAAGATGCAAATATCTACTTACCCTTTAATTACCCATTTCCAATCTGAGTTTACAGATGCAATTTAATTACAATAAT
Organism: Nanorana parkeri; assembly: GCF_000935625.1. Taxonomy (NCBI): domain Eukaryota; kingdom Metazoa; phylum Chordata; class Amphibia; order Anura; family Dicroglossidae; genus Nanorana; species Nanorana parkeri. Next base: position 1,152,194 of record NW_017306406.1, on the reverse strand, counting down.
AATAATAATCAGGATGGTTTTAAATAAATTGGAGCTCTTGGCAAAAGTCAAACTGGCAAGCCCTTGGCTGAAATACCACTGTTATGACCCAGATCATAAGGCACAGAATGCTCTACTCCCTTGCATGCTTCTACTTCTTATTTCCCAGAACTTTCAATAGATTTATTTGTAGAAGATCACTCAGAGACCTTCAGTTGTTGATAGGAGTGGGTCATGCTAAGGGATAAGAAAAAAAGAAAGAAGAAAAAAGAAAGCTTGCCGCACTCCGTACCGGGATTTCCATAACATGAAGATGGGTGCTTGAAATGACTGCGGGTGGTGCCGCCACATATAGACAGAAAGGAAGATGTCACCAGCACTCCAAAAAAGATGATGGTCATCTCTGAGCCTGACGAAGGGGACCCTGTGTGGCCCCGTAAGTGCTTGCCAATGAGAGACAGCATTTGTCAATAAATGAGCACTTAATTGCTGTTATCATCTTTTTTGGAGTGCTGGTGACATCTTCCTTTATGCTAAGGGATAAGATACTGCTGCAAAAATATGGGGCAGCTCTTGATGTGCAGTTGATATTGAGGATTGAGGGAAAGCTTTTCAGTGCCCTTTAGAATGTGGGGGCCCCGGGCAATTGCTCAGTCCCCCACAACACATATACCAGTCCTGGTCTCTCTCCTGTATCCATCCCTCTGTACATACTTTGCAATAATTCTCAATAATACCTCAAATCCATCTCTGTTTGCAGAGACCAATGTGCTCCGACCACATAGCTCATCACCTAGTATCAAGGGTATCCAGCACACAAATCACTGGGGGGGGGGGAAGAAAGAGGTCACCTCCCTGAAATGAGAAGGGCACCTCTGTGAAATTGTTTTTAGGTTGGGGTCCCTGTGCTAGGTGAAAGTAAAGGGAAACATGCCTGAAAAAGTGAATTATGCAGCCACCACATCTAAGGAATGGTAACCTGCAATATAGTATGTGTTTGTGATTGGGTATTGATACACCTTAACCTTTTAGTGACCGGTCTTCACCGTATAAGCAGTAACGCCCCTATTTTTACAGTAGGTGCATTACATTTTTCAGGAATAGTATCCATAGTGTGTGCATTTATTTATTACAATGTATCTGTGGTCAGTTTATGTACATTAAAGTATATGCATTTTCTGAACATGCAGTAAAAACATTGTAACACAAGCCGTCACTGACCTCTGTAACTGCAGGCACTGTGAATTGATCCATCTTCAAGGTTTGCACAAAGACACTAAAATATCTCCTCTCTCCTTATTTCTACTAGCAGCAGAAACTTTGCAGTCTGCCAGCCTTTTAATGTACTGTATATGTCGCATGCTGTGAGCTTTTGAAACCAAGTAAAAAAGGCTCTCTGTTGTGATCTTTGAGGACAAATTACTCCACAGTGCATGCAGCTAATTATATGAGCGAGGGCTTGTTTTAAAACTTTTTTCACTGTTTAGGAATATGTAAATGCTTTATTATATCCTGCTTTAGAACTGATTCTCACCAGGCACAAGTCTATGGGTATGCAAAAGAAACTGAAGCAAGTCAACTGTATCTGCAAAAAATGCTGCATGATCTCAGAAGTGTAGCAGACTGATGTTAAAAGCATGCTGAATTTGCCCATTGAAGCCCTAATATCAACACTGATATGTGAACAGCTTTCCACAATCAGATATATAAAAGTATAGATTTTGTTTCCAATATAATCTTATTATACATAAAGCTGGATCATTATCGCTATTTTGAACAATGCTGTGCTCTTCTAATGGCTAAATATCATAATTTTTTAGTGTTGGATCATCTACTGTTATTCCATCCACATTATGCATATTTGTTTACATTTTTTACATCCGAGGATACAGCTACTACTAATATTTCTATTTTTTTGGTGTTGTTTGTATACCATTTAACATGTAACAAAACCACTACTATCCTAAGAATAGAACTCTACAATAAATTCAGTTTGCAATCTCCTTGCCATATAAATAAGATCTGAATCTTAGTAACCTTACATAGTGTTTCCACAAGCATGTTGACACATTTTCTAGGCCATCTATGAAATCATTAATACAGTAGATTGAAAAGGACAGGGCCCAACCATGTTCCCTGTAGTATACTACTACCAATTTTAGACCAACCTAAATATATGTTCTGTTTATAACTACTTGTCTTGTGTTCTTCAACCTGTTCCCAGCTCATCTACATACCTGTGTGCTTAAGACCTAATATTAGACTTCTTAACCTAGGTACTAGGCTTATTCTAATGCCATTATACTCATGTGGGCAGGAGTCTACAATTGAATAGTAAAAGCGTGTGTGTGTGCATAGGCACGAGGGGGAGGAAGGTTGGGGGTTGGAGTCAAAGCTGAATAATGTAGCTTTTGGCTCTTATGTAGGAAAATACCAGGTCATGGATATTGAGTACTACTCTTTACTACGTCTGTGAAGGTTCTCATTCATCCAGGTCATGGTATATCTGTAAAAAATAAGTCAAGGCAAGGCAATTCTTAATTGAGAAAGCTGGTTGGACGACCAGTGAAACGTCTTCAAGAAAAATACAGCCAGTCCAGTTGCCTTGACTTATTTTTTACAGATATACTATTTACTATATTTTACTGTAGAGAGGTCTTGCAGTACTCTTCATTGGTATGTGGAAAACATAGGCATAAAGCAAAAACATACACAGGCCACCAGTGGTACTGCATTGCAGGCACCTCCAGGTGGGTTCTTGTTAGGTCCATTTTCCTATCAACTACTGGGGTGCCTTGAGTCATGGGTCACCATGATATGCAAAACTCAATAACATTTCCTAGTAAATTGGGTGGATCTACCACTTTACACATTCAATATATTACCATAGGGAGGTAAGGCTGCTGGTAGGGATGTTCAAATACCAGTTCGGATACCAGTGCCGATACTTGACATTTTAAAAAACATAGACGAAGGACATTGTGTGAGAAAGGCTTACTTTAAAGCTATTTTCCCAAAACATTGTAGGGCAATGCTTTTTCTTTAATATAATACATTGAAAAATGAAACCCAGGTAGAAGCAAGCTTTTATTAAACTTATATAATTATAATAGGGTATACTAATTCTCTGCTGGGTTGACATTGGACAGAAAATCCTACCTCTGGTCAATAGTTGAAACATAACCGTTACTGGCTTCCATGCACAAAGATAAGTAAGATGACCAAGAGTCTGAGCAAAAGCTACAAGGGCACTGGAATGAATCGCTAAGAGGTCTCAATGACCCCTCTACTAGTTATTATCAGTGGGAGGAGGGTAATGGGGGTTGAGCAGGTTCATTAGGGTATTGGTCAGTATTTGCAGATATTTACTTAACATGGACCTATTACCCTATCTTTAATATAACAGCAAACACACGTTTAGACATGTTTAGTAATGAAAATCTACAAACAGATACTTCTAGATGATTTCCGACTTTGTATTCTTTGCATACCTCATTTCTCTTTTTCCTCCCCAGTCTTCTGACAGTGGCCATTTTTACTAAGTACAGGTTACTAGATCTCCCTTTACTTCCTGGAACTCTGGCACATGTGACTAGGACATGTGACCATGAACTTTATCTCAGGGGAGGAAAATGCCTTTCCCTGAGATCTCCTGAGGTTACAGATGAGATTTCCCAGCAATGCTCTGCTGATGTAACCTTCCCAGGATGGAATGCTTGGGCACATTTCATCATGTGTTCCAAAAGAGGACAAAGACGTGCATAAACTCTATTTGTAAGTAAATGAAAAACATGTTTGTTTAAGGAATTAATTTAATATGATTTTAATGCACATCATCACAGGGGAGGAAAATGCCTTTCCCTGAGATCTCATGAGAAAACAGATGAGATTTACCAGCAATGTGCTACTGATGTAACCTTCTCAAGATGCATTGCATGGGCAGGATTACATAATGTGTCCCAAAGTGGACCAGAAAGTGAAAAAAAAATACATTGCAAGTAAAATAAAAAAATATGTTTGTTTAGCTATTGAACATATGATGATTGCATATCAGCATGCAGAGCTGTATGCTGAGGTGATTTTAGTCAAAGGGGCTAAAGATCCACTTTAAGAATAGGCATCTGCTTCACATTTATCATTCTTGCTGAAACATCCTAATGTCTATTGAGATGTGTATGAGGAGCTCTACAAAACAGTAGAAGTTTCAGGTATTAAAAAAGTCTTATTATTTTAAAATATGTCAATGCAGTTCAGTGACCAGTGGGTACATCCCATCATAAGTACTACAAGTTGATAAATAATGTTTATTGATTTGCATAATAAAATATTAAGTAAGGTATATGATCAAAGTTATTTAATGGTTTCTTTGTTGTAGCCCCGGTAAAGGGGGATGCACTCTGACACAAACACATGTTAGAATTCACACTTTTTACTGTGACAATTTTGGCTTGAGAGCTGCCTCAGTTATTCTCACTAAGGCCTTGTTCACACCAAGCACGGAGCAGGTGCAGAGCAGTTACAGACCGAAGCAAAACTGCATCCAATGTATTCCAATGGTATTTTTAGCTCCAGTTCACATTGCAGCGTTCAGTTGCAGAGCAGGTCCAGAGCAGGTAAAAAAAACTGCAGCAGGCCCTATTTAAAAAAAAACATTTTTTTAACCAAAAACGTCCCGGAACGCATCAAAAACACGGCAACAAATGCGGACAAAATGTGGCACACCCACTGCACTGCATGTCCAGAAACTCATGCAGATCTGCTCTGCATTTGGTGTGAACCAGGCCTAAGGCCTGCATTTGGTGTGAACCTGGGCGTTTTACGCGTTCCTACGCGATGTAAAACGCTCAACGTGTGAAAACCAATAATTGCTTATGGGCATGGTTCCCACCTGCGCGTTTTACAGCGCATAGGGACGCGCTGAAAAACGCCCTACGCCCAAAGAAGTACAGGAGCTTTTTTGGGGCGTATTTCAGCGCGCTTCCATTGCTATTCCCGAGTGTGGATCAGGGTTAACAAAGCGGTAACCTATCATAAGGGCAGAATGGGAAGCTGCTCGGAGGCCTCAGATTGGATGCTAACAAAAAGTCCTGCAATGCTGTTTATAGCATCAGCTTCAGCTTTGCAAATGTTTAGACCTTTTTTCAGAAGCAGGTCAGAAATGGCAGCCTGCGGCATTGGACTGAGGAAAGGTTTTATTCAAGGTAATCGTCAACCACCCATCGTCAATCATGTTGTTCAGCAAATGCAAATCCTGAATCATTATGAATTATGCCTGCCGACCTGCTGAAACAAGAAACACACCAATATGCCTGCATCTGGCGACCGGTGATCACCCAAAATGACAACTTCTTGGGCCGGCAGCTAGAATGTAAACAAAGGGGAGGGGTTGTTGGTGATGTCACCAGCACCCTAGACTCTATGTTTCATTCAGCTGTCGGCAGGAAATCAGCGGACAACTACAGTAAATAGATCGCCGGGGACGCATCCCTAGTTACTAGGACATTGGCAGTCACTGGCTTTATAGCAACTACTGAGGAGAGGGACAAAAGCTGTGGAACCAGCACATGGTAATCTTCCAAAGAAATCCAAACTTTATTCCACATGCATCTGTACAAAGCACAACCGCTGGAAGAGAGTCATTCGTGCACTGAATGTGGATTGTGGGGACGCATGATAGGGGTGAGCTGTGCACTTCGTGTTTTCAGTCCACTGAGGAGAGGGAAGCTGTCATATTTACCTGCGGTAGTAATACCGCTGGTAGATTTTGCACTTCCCCCTGGGGTGGGGTTCAGATTGGCAGGTGGGTGAATACGGCATTTAGTTCACCCATTCACTGAGCAAGCAAAATTATGATCAAATTCAGGTTCAGGCCAAGGCCGACGCTCATCTCTACTGAGTAGCAGCATGTCAGCTCTGTCACATTAACAGGGCTAGGGAGTGATGCAGTGATTGTATGATTGTTCAATCACTTCCTGATTCAGTAGTAAACCACTGTTGCTTACTACTGGTGCTAGGGGAGCCTGACATTGGATCAATGTGTCCAATTGCCATGGACTCCAGGCACCATCTTGAAAGGGACTATGTGTGAATGAACACAGAGTCCTTTTATGATTTGGGCGGCTATTTTTTGACATGCAGGGGTTATGTGTATAGCGTAGACTGAAAACACGAAGCACACAGCTCACCCCTATCATGCGTCCCGGCAATCCACATTGGGTGCACGGATGACTCTCTACCAGCGTAATAGGCTCAAAAACTGTGGAGCCAGCACATGATGTGTATAGCCCCTACCGCATCAACTATGAGCAACCCGCAGTGTGGGAAGATTACAGAGAGAGACAGGTACCTGCTTGTGAGGAAAGTCAAAGCCTGGCTTTAGGAACAGGTTCCTGTTGAGAAGGCCTAGGAACTCTCTTGGACGCCCTTGGAGACAGAGGCGGCTCTTTAATTAGGCGAGTTAGGCGGACGCCTAAGGCCTCGCGCTCACGAGGGCCTCGCAGCCGCCTAACTCGCCTAATCTATAGCAGGGGAAGGAAGGGCTGGCACGCCTAACTCGCCTAATCTAGAGCAGGGGAAGGAAGGGCTGGCACGCCTAACTCGCCTAATCTATATAGTCCAGTGCGTTGCTATGTCCAGTGCGTTGCTATGTGCAGAGTCCAGAGCTTTGCTATGTCCAGAGCATTGCTACGTGCAGGGTCCAGAGCGTTGCTACGTGCAGGGTCCAAAGCGTTGCTACGTGCAGGGTCTACTATGTTGCTACGTGCAGGGTCCACTACGTTGCTACGTGCAGGGTCCAGAGCGTTGCTACGTGCAGGGTCCAGAGCGTTGCTATGTGCAGGGTCCACTACGTTGCTATGTGCAGGGTCCACTACGTTGCTATGTGCAGGGTCCACTACGTTGCTATGTGCAGGGTCCAATGGCCAGCCATTCGGCCAGCTTCGGCTTTCAGTGCGGCTCAGTGGAGCCGAGGCATATGCCTTCAGCTCGACTGAGCCGCTTGGCCAACTTCGGGAGCTGTACGGGCATATGCCTTCAGCTCTACTGAACCGAAGGGGTCCTGGGGCCAAAGCTAGCCGAAGCTAAGGCTAGATCCTTCGGCTGCTTCGTAAATAGACCCCTAAGTGAATATTTAAACATCCAAACAAAGTTTGGTTTCAGTGAAGAAATCACACACAGACATTCATCTCTGTCTATAAATTGATTGTACATTCTGTCTGTAGTTCTTTTTTATATAATAAAAAATGAAAAAAAAAATGAAAACATTCACAACAATGGTAGGGGACAACGAAACATTCCAGATAATAAGACAGTAACTCAGAATGACAGCTCAATAAACAAATGTCTTGTGGTTGCCAGCCCTTCATCACAAGCATCTGTTCAAAGTTTTGCCAAGAATGTTTCAAACACAAATATTGTAAGTCAAGCATCATCTATGAGGTCACCTCATGGGGCCTAGTAAAAATATTTAGCTTGCTTTTTTTTTATAAGTGATGCAAATGTTAGGTCAGTAGTCAACTGCATTGTATGCAGAATTGAGGAATCAACCTAATTAAGACCTGACATTCTAGCTATGAACCACTATGAACCGCCAACAGTCAAATTTGACTTCTTAAGCGTTTAAGGAAACTTTCCTGACTTTGTTTCCAGCACTTCTGCCCAACATTAGTCATATGCGTTGCACATAAACTGCCAATCCCCATATCAGGCTTTTGGGAACCAGTAATGTGGAAGAGGATGGTGACCATCGTGTGGCATTTTGATAAACGGGGTTGATTTTTCTATAATATCTTTTAACTACCAATGTAGGCTCAATATTGCAGCCTCCAGATTTAAATCCTTATCTGCCAACTGTGGCATCCATCAATGCAGTGGTTATCTTTCTAATAAATGTAGAGGCGTACATTGCTGGAGGGCGGGCACACATGGCAAGCCACTGGAAAGTCACTATTTTATAATGAACTGGGTTTTGAAGCTTATGTTGCAGTTTAAGCATGGAACATACAGGCAACCTTAAGGTGGCCCTATATTAATATCTGTGGCCAATCTACGTTTTCAAAGCGAGACCTAACTACCCTGTTTAATTGGCAGGACTGTGGCTGTATTTAAAACAGGATTCAATGTACTTTTTAGTGGGCATGGCTTTGTTATGGTGTGAGAACTTACCTCTGGGTGGCCTACGTTCCTTGGATGCATTCCCCCAGCTGTCCATGGACGTTGGGTGTCAGCCGTGAGCCTCATCTCAGCGGCCGCTGCTTGTGTCTACTCTTCCATCAAACTGCTCCGGCTCCTCCCTGCAGTCCTCTGGCTGCTGACACCTGCATGTAAACACCCCTTAAAGAGACAGTGCTAGTCACTGCACAGCCTAATGAAGACCAGCAGACAGGAAACTACACCTTTAGGGATGATGTCACTTCAGTGCCAAAATATATAAATTTGAATCAAACCAAACAGTCAGTGCTTGGTTATTGCAGTGTTTAATAGTGTAGTACCTAGCGTTCTTAGTTCCCGTGTTACTATTCTGACCTTTTGTTTGTGTACTGACACTGAACCTTTGCTACGTATATTGGATTGAGACTCGGATTTTGCTTATGGTTACCTATGCTGGCTGCTACCACTATATAGGAGGCTGTACATTTCAGTCTACTTATTTAGAGATGTCTTTTGTATTGTCGAGTCTCCCTGGTTTCCTGACACCAACACCTTCTGAAAATAGGTCTGCATGTCCCAACCATCTTGTGAGCTGAGGAAGGTCAGTTGAGATACTTCTTGATCTGCGTGACAGTGCCTCTGAGCCAGGAGGTGAGGGAGAGCATTGTGACATGCTCGTCTGCACCTGAAGTGCAGCTTTGGAGTGAGTCAGGGAATGTTCCAACCGCGCCATCTTGGCTTCATGTGGAGGATCAGGCACGGAGGCTGAAGATGAAGTGTGGGCAAAAAAGCGGTCTATTTCCAATGGAACGGGGCCACTGTTCATCTGCCGCCGATCCCTGGGTCTCTGCTTATCCATTGGAGTAGTCGTGAGGTGAGTGGAGCTGCTGTGAAGGAAATGTGCACCCAGATAAGCAGGAGACGATCCGTCGCACATCTCACCGCTTCATGTGCTAAGCTATGCCCCCTGTGGCTGTATTTAGTGATTAGCTTGCTGTAGGCTAATGCAACAGATGGTGTTCTTTGTTAAAGATTACACTCCTTTGTCATTAAACAAGTTACATGACAGTTTATTTATGGCAACATTTAAATTCTGTGTGAAGGTATATATGGATCAGCACAGATGATCAGGTGCAAAATTAAATAGTCTTAGTTTAAAACCCAGTGGAAATGTTTATCCATTCAATATCTTTAAGAGTAAAACTTTGCAGCTGCTCACGTCTCAGGAAAGGTGCTAAGTTCTCCTAAAATTAACTTCTAGAAGAAAAGAGCACAATGGATGCAAGCCATTGTGTGTACACAGCATTTAAAGCTGAAGTTGAATCTGCATATATTTAGGTGTCCCTGGTTCCTCCCTTTCCTCTTAATCAACAATCTAGTCAAATTTTTAAATTTACAATTTCATTACATACCTTATTTTACACCCAGTATTGCCACCAATGGATGTCTGTACTGCATAGCAATGCAGGCAGATCATGGTTGGTGGAAGACTGCCAAACAGGAGATGTGAATGTTTTGATGAGGAGCTGAGCTGTAGAAGATGTGCCCCAAAAAAGTAAGCAGAGCACAAAAGACTAGTCACCAGCATTGCCTGTGGTCTTATTGTAGCTGATATTTCCCTTTAGTGACTTGTCATGCCTTGTTCTACACCGTGTCTCTGTTTGGAGTCAACTTGGTAGAGGAATAGGGCTTTGCTTCCTCACCTCAGAAATTCCCTTCTGATGAATGGTGGGGAAATATTCATGAAGCAGTGGAGGAAGCATAGATACAGAGAATAGATAAAGCAGAAGCAGGGAGATCCTTACACTGTAGGTCCTCAGCTACAGCTTCCTCTTCCGCAAGGAGAACAGTGACATCACCAAATCTCACTCCAAATCTGATGAGACTAACAGCCAGAAGCAGAAGTGCAAATATGCAGCTACGAGGCTCAAGCAAAGGAAGAGCACTGATATTGTAAGAGACATTCAAGGCAACAAGCAAGGTCTTGGTGACGAAGGAGCATGGAGCCAGCTTCACGGCCAATGACTCGCCGCCAGCTTCCTGATACCGGAAGTCCGGTATTGGGATAGGCATCGGGAGCATTTGGGCTAATATGAGTACTCCCCCAAATACTCGGTATCGGCACCAATTCTAGTATACTAGTATCAATATCAGTGCATCCCTAATAAAAACAGCAGAGAGGTATATGTGTATTACTGGGGTGCCGGAAAACATCAAAAAACACATTTGGATGGACTTTGGATTACCTATACTCAAAGTTTCCCTGATGGCAGACATACTTGGCAACACAAACTGCAATGTGCTTTATGAAAAATGCAGACCTAGACATGACATATCAGGGCTTTGTGCTGTTCTCATTTCCTCAACATCAGAAAAAGGAAGGAGTTTTTCCCCTGTTGGAGCAAATTGAACCGTGTTTTATAGGGTTTTTTGTCTTCCTCTGGATCAACTGTGGAAAACTGTGGGCATAGCGTTCTGTTTTAGGAGGTTTTTCGTCTTCTTTTTCCTCCTCTCTATAGGCTGAACTCGATGGACTTGCTCTTTTTTCAACCTGACTAACTATTAGACATGTAAGCCGGCAAATAATTTGTTTCTTTTCAGATTTTTAGTTATTTCATTTTTCGGGATTCGGGTCAATTCATTCATTTTGGTATTTGGATTTGTCCTCCCCATGTTGAGAGCATGTTGCCTGGTATGTGGGGGGGGGGGGGGAGGACACTTTTTTTTCCCCTTTCCTGATCTGCCAGGCTGCTGCTCAGATCAAGGGTCTGGTAAGGAGTTTTAGGGGTATCACACACTTTTTTTGTGTGTTTTTGGCGTTGGGGTCCCCCCTAAAATTTCTATCAGACTTAAAGGGTCTATTATAAATTTGGGAGGGGACTTTATGCTGTTTTTTTTTCTTTATTTTAACATTTAAAAACAAATTCATTCCGAAAGACATTCTGGAAAAATTTCGGATGCATCCAAGATTTTCGTTATCAACAATTTGGATAGGTTCGGATTCATTATTTCTTTGATTCAGAAATTCGGATACATCCAAATGTGTGAATATGCCGATATTCAGCCAAATTTAAATTCGGTACAAAACAAACTGTACATGTCTACTAGCTATGTAATTTAATGCTTGGTTCTTTGCAATCTACTCCAGTCTCCCTCTTAAAGAATTCATACCACGCATCCATACAAACTTCACCAGTGATTAAACTAAAGTTTACTGGGATATTTGGAAGCAGGCCTAGTTCAGATAATTATTTTCACTGGCATGTCACATTCAGAACACAGACAGCATTCATGTTCTGTTACAGTAAATGATCATAATTTAATATTTGTAAAAACACACAACATGCTGCTATTGTGCGCAAAATAAAGTTTGACAGCCGTGACAGTTTTTAATTGCAGCCACGGTTTAGTCTTTCTCTCGGCCCCTTTTGAAATGGTGTTTGGCATTTATAATTACTGTTTGCCAATTTGCTTTTAAAATGAAAACATGTCCTCACCTTTTCTGGAAATTGGTTATTATTTGAGAGAGCAGCAAAAAAATTCCACTTTGCAAACCTGATTAGCATTTTGGTCTTTATGTTTTAACAAACTATTTAAACTATTATTACAAACTATAATTGAAAATCCTAAAGTGTATGCCTCTCTAAAATCACAGTTTTCATGTATTTCTCTGTTTATATATGAAGATTTTTTTTCATGTCTACCTGGGATCTTAATGAGTCCTACAGGCTGTCAAGCTATTGTTGTGTGTAGAATGCTGCAGTGCACAATATGGCCCCCAGGGGGTGGGGGGGCTGCTGCTGCAGAGACTCAGGCTAGGTTCACACCTAAGCAACTCCTGACTGTGTGGTCGGGAGTCGCCAAGGTGTGAACCGATCGCGCTGTGGGTGCCATTATTTTCTAACGGCACCCCAGTCGCGCCGGGCGGATCGCACGGTTTCCCGCAGTGATTCCACCCGAGCAAGTGAACATGAACACTAAAAAAGTTGCACTACCACACGATTGCGCAGCCTCGGGACGCGTTTCCCGAGTGTCGTGCAGTGCAGTGCAGGTGTGAACCTAGCCTCAAGGGGAGAGGAGGACACCTGTGACTGCTTACAGAAGGAAGGTGACTTCAGAACACTCCACTCCTCATGCTTCTGCCTACTGAGGCCTGCACTGCTGCTACCTAGTGTCACTTGGTGGCCAAGCAACAATTTCTTGACTTTACAGGTACACCACTGCCTTTTCCACCCTTATCGAATTTATTTTGCATACTCCTACAAGTCCTTGCACATACCCCTAGGTGAACAATGGCTTAGATGAACCCACACAGCAGATGCACACCAATGAGGCTGTAGGCACAGGAGTACCTAAGCACATAAAGTCTAGATACGGTATCAGGAAGTGCATTGCTATTTTGCTATTCAAGACAAAGGGTAGATTTTTCAGGGTACTACTTAGGCACAATTAACATTTCTAAATTATGCCTATTACATAATACAGAGTAAATACTTACTTTTTGAGATCAGGTCCACTTTGACCTACTATACTTTCGCATTGTAATGTCAAAGTTGATTGAAAAAAGCTTTTTGCAACAAGCAGGTCTAAATAAAAATTAAAAGAGTTGTGAAGTCCCAGCATATCCTCTCCTGTTATAACATCAGCTTTGTAATAGGAATACATGCATGCCGCCATCTCAGAGTATCTTGGTATGCACCAAGATGGCGGCGCTCTAACATGTGGGCGCCACCATCTTGGTGTATACCAAGATACACTCCAAGATGGCGGTGCGCATGAGAAGAATGTGCCGGCGGCTGATATGGCTGTGGTTCGTTCTGCAGTTTCAGTGTGCGGTTTCGGATTCGGAGGCCCATTGCCTCCGAATCTGTAACAACAAAAAAATGTTTTTTACTTTGATGAAACTATTGAAAATGTTTTTTCTTTTCATTTGTTTTGTCCGAAAACAAACTTTTTATGTCTACTGAACTGTCCTGTTACAAGAGCACCAATACAGTTACAATTGCCTTATACATGGGGAATCACTAATAATGTTTCAGAGCAACCAGGCAAATATAATATTGGCTGTATTGGCAAATGTTACTTTGACCTTGGTTCCCAATGCAGAAATTCAGATCAGAAAATCCTGATTTTGGGCAACATTTTACGTTGCTTGATTGTTTAAATGCATGGGCTAATCCAGACAGCAAGTGTGTTTCAAAAATGCATGAAGTCGCCATGAAGTCCTCCTGCAGCATAGAGCATATTGCTGCATTCTAGTGCTGATATCTCATCATTGAGAGGTCCAGGTGTGGGATGTGAATACTTTTGGTGCAAAAAAAGGCTCCCTAGACAGTTTACAGGGTTTAGTTTAAAGTAGAACTTTGGGGGTACAATTGTGTTAACCCTTGCAGTGGGGCTATCCCCGCGCTGCAAGGGTTAACTGCTCATTTATGTCTTTAAAAATGTATACACACGCAGGGTTATTTACTAAAGGGTGAAGAGTTTTATTGGCCTAGATTGTTTACTTCTCATGCCTTCTCCAAACTTCTTCACCCTTTTGTGAATAACCCTGACAATCATTCCAGCGAGCCTGTTCTTAGACCAGCCCCTAGAGCCTTTTCTCCCCTTCTCTGCAGCAGTCATCACATCCAATACAGTGTATAGACATGAAGACACTGAGTACAATTCCATCTGTGCAGCAGAAGAGGAAACACACTTCAGTGACCAGAGAAACAGGGAGTCTGCTCGGCAGTTCGGGTAAGTATAACCTTTTTTTTAGTACCTAGGAAAAAAATGAGAAGTTAACCCTTGCATTGTGGGGGAAGCCCCACTGCAAGGGTTAATAACATTTTCCCCAGATTTCTTTTTTAAGACTTCCTTTATTAGGGTGACAAAGCTAAAGGTTCTGCAGTGAAATGTCTGCAGTGTTGTCACCGTAATCTTAGATGACCATGTGGTTTTTAAATAACCTACAAGCAAACAACAAACACATATAAATTCACCTCCAGTAAACACTTTTCCTTAGGGATAAGAAAACCTGCCTGGGCTCGGTTTGGAAACAGATTCACCAATCTTTCTCAATGTTTGGCAAACCCCATTGTAATCTGTGGTAGAAGG
>NW_017306406.1:1136704-1137808 GCF_000935625.1 Nanorana parkeri | reverse complement strand
AGTGCGCATATCTATCTATCTATCTATCTATCTATCTATCTATCTATCTATCTATCTATCTATCTATCTATCTATCTATCTATATATCTATCTATATATATAAATAAAGTATCTCTCCTTACATTGAATTGTTAGCTCTCCCCAATGACTCCAACACACACTGACAAAATCGCTGCTATGAACACACCCTTTTATACTTTAAAAGAAGGACACATAGAAATAAAGTCTCATGCTCCCTGAACCATTCTTTCACAATCTGTGCATGATGAATCCTGGTATTATCATCTTGGAATATCCACAATGTGCAATCAGTAAAGAAAAAATCCATTGATGGAAAAATCTGATCATTCAGTATATTCAGGGGGGCAGCTGATCTAATTTTTTCGGCACATAACGTTGCAGAACCTAGACCTGACCAACTGAAGCAACCCCAGATCATAACATTGCCCGAAAACCAGGTGGTGGCTTTTTTTTGTTTTTGGCCAGGCACTGTATGAGTGCCGCGTGGGTTCTTATTTGCTTTCCCAGAGTTCAGCTTTAAACAGCTCTTTCTGCATTTCCAGAAAAAAATTTGAAAACATTTATTTTTAAATATTCATAACTTTCACGGGCTTTCATTAGGACACGTAAGCAAACTTACACATCTCCGACTTCTCGACAAAGTGATACTGTTGCTGAATTCTGAATACCAAATTCCTCATTTGCACACATGAATTAATACATTTGTTCTTGGTTAAAATTATCTTCAGATATTCATTTAGGTTGCATGATCTTTGTGGGGAAAAAAATACAAATTACGATGGAGTCCCATTCTTCTTCCCATGCTATTATTAGGCTCATATCCCTATGGTCACACTGACATCTTCCCAGCATACATAATAAACAAGACTTTTTTATCTGCTTAGTCCGAGTTTAGGAAATAAATGGAGAGAGAGGGAGGGAGATAGAGAGAAAGAGGGGTGGGAGAGAGAGAGAGGGGGAGAGTGAGAGAGGGGGGAGAGGGAGAGAGTGAGAGATGGGGGAGAGGGAGAGAGTGAGAGAGGGGGGAGAGGGAGAGAGTGAGAGTGAGAGAGAGAGAGAAGAGGGGAAGAGGGAGGGGGAGAG
>NW_017306406.1:1126672-1136231 GCF_000935625.1 Nanorana parkeri | reverse complement strand
GGGAGGGGGGGGGGGGGGGGGGAGAGAGAGAGGGAGAGAGGGAGAGAGAGAGAGAGAGAGAGAGAGAGAGAGAGAGAGAGAGAGAGAGAGCTTATGGGTATCTTCATTAATCCCTTCACACTGCACAGAAAGGAAGCTACATATAATTATCTGCTCAGATATCAAGAGAAGTGAGACTGTTGAGAATAATAATACCCATATCTTTATCCTCAGTCCTGTTATAATGCATTGCAATTTACTCGTGGCTGAATATATGTAGTATAATATATCTGTCATTTCTTAGAGACAAAGTGCCTGATAATGAAATTTAAAGTGGATCTTTCGTTAAAATTCACACTTTATTTGAATCAATAGAACAAATGTCAGCATTGCCAAACCAGCCTACTTTTGAATAAGAAAAGTACCTCTCGCTTGTTATAATTAAACAAAAAAAAATAATTGTTGTTTCCCAGGTGCCTCATGTGACCTAAGTAGAAACTGCTGGCAGTAAAACTTTATTCATGAGTAGACTGTCTAGCAGGACGGCGGTAAGAGAGTAGGATTGGGTTTCAGCTTGAAATTCCAGCAAACTGGACTTCACTGCAAAATTTGTCATTTTATGTTTTTTTGTGGGGGGTTTTGTACTGTAGGAGATTAAAAACTAAATAGCAACTATTTATGTATTTATTTTTTGTATAATTTATTGCTAAAAATGTATTGTAAAAAAAAAATACACCAAAATGCCTCCCCCCCTTCCCCACTTAAAGAAAGGGCACTGTCCTTAAAATGTTGCTATTTAGATTCCAAAATTTGTTTCCTATTATCTAAAAAATACACCAAACAAAACACTCAAAGCAAAACTTTTAAAGGGTTAATTTAAAGGCCTCCAGGGTGCATTCACACTGGAAACGGGAAAAACTGACTTTTCTCTAGCCGATTAGATTTTTTGGGGGGCTGTTGGGGGTTGCAAAAACTGTGACTTTTCTCTAGCCGATTAGATTTTTGGGGGGCTGTTGGGGGTTGCATTACAGGCAAGGTCGTGTGACTTAATTCCGAAACAAAAATTCTGAGGGATCCGAAATCCGAATAACAACCATATAAAATTCGGTTCTTAAATCTGAAAAATGAAATGAAAGAAATACAGATCTAAAATGATACAAAATGAAACAATTTTTTTCCAGGGTTACATGTCTAATAGCTACGTTGACTTGCATTTGCATAGTCCATTGACATGCATGCGTTCCATTAAGTTTATTTTTTGGGGTTATGTTTGTATTCTTTGGTTTGAATTCTACACTAAAGCTATATCAGGTATTGGTTCTGCCTTTCGTTGATATGCGTTAGCAGTTCACACCAGTCCGTTGCGTTGCGCTGAAAAAAAGTAGGGTCTTCTTTCCTTGTGGAGTGCAGTGCAATGAAATGCAATGGCTTCCATTCACACTCATTTGTTTTCAGACGTCCTTGTGTTGGCACCCATTGAAAAGCAGATGCTAATGGATCTGGTGTGAATGGGGCCTTAAAACTGAAAAAACACCTAGCCCTCCCCTAGACTACCATAATTTAGCATTCCCTTCTCTTTTTCTTTTAAGTGTATAGTATTCATTTTGACATTTCCCTTTAAAAAAAAAAAAACGAAGCGCAATGCATATTTATAATGCTTATTGCTTCTTTTTCTTTTAAAGCTGAACTCCAGGAACTACATAAAAGGCACAGATTAATGCAGCTCTGTAATAATACATAATTCATTACATTTATTTTTATTAATGCGCAAAGTGCAACTATCCAAATTTGACTTGGAGGGTTATTCACTAAAGAGCCGAAGAATCCAGCCGTAGCTTCGGCTGATCATTCGGCTCGCATCGGCCGCATATGCTTCGGCTCGGCTGAGTCGTAGCGACAGGAGAAGCGTGAAGAAAGGTCGGCTGAAGCCGACTGATCTCCACGCAGATGACAGCTGGGTGGAGCTAGCCGCGATCACACGGCTTGCTCTGCCCAGTTGTAAAGACAGAACAGCGTCCCAAATGAGCTGGGGACACTGATCTGTCATTAAACAATATTATAATTTTTTTATAATTTTTAAAGTAAATTTTCTTTTCTTTAAAATGTATATTTTTTAATTGTCCTATGCTTTTACATTTTTAAAATGATTTTTCAAATTTTTTTCTCCTTTTCATTAATTTGACTTATTTTCTATTCTGTTCGCTACCTTGGAGGTAGCGAACAGAATAGCTGAGCCGAATGCTGCTCGGCGGCATTCGGCTCCGTTCGATTGCCGAACAGGGTGAATAGGGGTGAACGGCAGCGAGTGAGCTGCCGGAGCTTTGGCTTTGCCGATCCAGATGTTGGATCGGCTGAGTCAAACTCCTTCTGCACTTCAGCTTAGCCGAACGGGCAGAGCAGGTTCGGCTGACTGAAGGCAGCCGATGTACAGCTGATTTTAGCCGATGTACAGCTGAAATCAGCCGTACAAGACTGAAGTTAATAGTGGAACAGCATTCGGCCCTGTTCACTTCGGCTGGGTTATTCACTCAGCTGCCTCTGGCAGCTGAGTGAATAACCCCATTGGTTTCTATGTCTTGCAGTTTACTGTACAGTCGGTGCATCAGGACAAAGGGGGAAGGGGCCCGCACAAGGAATCAGTCAGGTGTGCTGCAGGGCAATAAGCATGCTAATACGAGAAAAGATCAAAGTGACAGAGAGATGAGTCCAGCCATATGCTGCTTCTCCTTTTAAAAATTCAACCGCAGGGTGGGCATAGGAAAGTGAAACTGCACATATATATGTATTTCATTTGTGTGTTTAGCTGTTTGCCTGGAGTTCAACTTTTGAGGTATCAGTACAGCTAGGGGAAAGTCAATATTGCTGCCTTATAAATGGACCCCTTACTTTTAAAAGCCCGGTATAGGGGTATAATTACAAAATGTACACAGATATACTCATAAATTAACACACATAATATTATTAATCTAAAACATTAAACAAAATTACAGCTCTTCCTATAAATTAAAAAATGGGTAATATTTAGTTTTTCAGAAAAAAAGTAGAATTTCAGAAATTGTTTGCTTTGCTCTTTGTTTACAACTTCTAATTTTAGCCATAATAGCAACCTGCTTGGAGATAAAACATTTGGAGGCCATTTAAATATAGGGAACCAAGTTGTGCACTATGCTTCAAGGGGAGAAGAACTTATCCTTTGAGACCAATCACTCTGCTGCCTTTTGTCTTCGGGGTTTTCAGGTAATAGTAAGATTGTTGCATAGTTACATAGTTGTCAACAGGGGTGTCCCTAGTCATTTTTCCACCTGAGTCTGGGAGGAGGGGGTTGCTGGTGGTGCATGTTCTGTGGAGGGTATTGGGGGGTTCTGGGTTGTGCTGTTGGTACCCACCCAGCTCACTGGGTCAATGGTTGCCAGGAGCTGGGCAGGAACCAGCCAGAACATCCCGCTCAGCTCCTGGCAACCAGTGACATCACTGGTTGCCCGGAGCTGGATGGGTGCCAGCCAAAGCGTCCCAGGTTGCTAGGTGGGAAGACGTGTATGGCCCTTATACATCTCCCTCATCCACCTCCTAGCAACCTAGAATGCTCTGGCCAGAAAGGTGGCAACAGGCACACTGCAAACTTTGTGCAGCAGAACGACCATGCTGTTTTGCCTGCCACCCCCCAACTTTAGCCAAAGAGATGCCACCTGAGGCATGGCTCCAGTTGGTAAGGTTAAATAATGACACAGAGCCATCCAGTTCAACGTATGTATGTGTGTGTGTGTGTGTGTGTGTGTGTGTGTGTGTGTGTGTACGTGTGTTTTTTGGTTACCTTGGCTCTCCCACATAGCTGATATCTTGCAGAAATGACCATCCATGACCTTCCATGACCACATTCCTTACCACCCCGCCTTATAAAATCTTGCCAGTAGGATGCATTGTGTGCTTTTGAAAGACCAACAAAACTGACCCCTGTCCATGTGCAGCTGATGTCTCAACAGCTTGACTAAACTATGCCATGTGCCAGGCAATCATAGACCCTCTGACACTTCCATACAGGGGTCAACCACTGCCCCGTACAGAACAAGTCGGTCTTTAAGTCTTCCTTCAGACAGGTACACTTTACAACATCATGCTCAGCCTGCCCTTCCCAATAAGCAATCAGAACCAACTCCCAAGCCTTTGTTCTAACTCAAATACTCTGTTCTTTCATCTATATTTCTTTAGAACAGTAGGAATTATTCTAGGCAGCGTTAGGTGAAAGTAATAATTAACATGTCGAATTTAATGAGATTGCGCCTTCTCAATTACTTTCATTTTATAGCTGATGGGAGATTTCCCTGCATCCAAATCTGATATTAAAAAAGATTGAGAACTGTTCTGACTGAAACAAAAGCTCTCCATGAAAAAAAAAAGGGCACCAGAATAAAACGAAAGCAATCGACAAAAGGTAATAAATGTGTCTTCTGCTACCCGTAATATACAGGACACATAAACCACTGTGTTGGCCCTTCTGTAGTGTATATGGAACACAGAAGTAATTGCAGTTTGTTTCAAGAGGACAGAGGTTCTACTGCATGCTGTTGTACATAAAGTGAGCACTCAGAAGCAGTTAAAATAGGTCATGTATGGAATAGCGCTACACTGATTCACATATTGACATTGTGTAGCATGACATAGGAGCTGGGAATAACTTGCTTGCCCTGGAGCTGCTAAAAATAATCCCTGATAGGTTTTTAATGGTGACACTTGGCACTTGAAACAAAAATTGAAGAGCAATTATTAGCAGCATATAGTGATTCAATACATTTCAGCGATCAAGCAGCAATGAGCTTGAATAAATTACTGGGATGCTTCATTTTTAAACCTTTTATTTCAGAATTTATTTTTAAAGAGCAACTCTAGGAAACCAGTAAAAGTCCATCAAACATTTTAATTTTAAGTGCAGGTTGGCATGTTAAATGTCTTCAATGTAGCCTGGGTTTGGTTTGTGAACAGTTTTAGGAATATTGCTTGAAGGTTAAAGTTTTAAAACTTTGCTGCCAACCCCACTGAAGTCTACGAGGGTTGAATCTTGTTATCCAATTTTGCCCATTTGTTTGGTCAATAAACAAGCTATTTTCGAACAAAAGGCATAGTCCAGGACTGCCATAGGGGACATGTACCAATACCAATATTAAAAGCAATCAATCAATCAATCAAAAACCTGTCCCTGATTGGCTCTATCTAACAGCTCAAAACACAAACTGACAATATGGCTACTGTGAGTCCACCCTTTTATAGAAAGGGGGTTGGGTTATCAATTCCTTTTCAAATTATTGGTTCCTATTAAGGATGCACCGATACCATGTACCGTACTCGGTACAAGTACATGTACAGATAATTTTCGAGCTCCAAGACTAGACTAGAGAAAAATTCAAAGTTAGGACATAGCTGTCATTTGTAAGGAGCACACGGAGCTCCTGGGATTTGTACATCTCTGTTTTAATGTATGATTTTGTTTTTAGAAACATATATAATAGACATGTGCGAATCAGTTAGTTCCGAAATTCGTTTGCATCCGAATTACAGCTAAGACGAATGCAAACGAATCCGAAATTCCTGATTTCCCGAAATTCATTACTGGACTTCAGAGTCAATAGTCTAGTGGTTAGCATACAGGTTTGCCATTGTCAAGGTCGCAGGTTCTAATCCAGTGCAGGAAGGGTAATGGATAAAGTTGAGGTTCCCCCCCAGTTCATAGCAGACCCTTTAGGTCTGGTAGGAATGTTAGGAGGGACCCCGCCCCCCCATTTATAACACAAATAAAGTGCATGGGGTTGTCCCCAAAATCCATACCAGACCCTTAAGGTCTGGTAGGAATTTTAAAGGGGAACCCCAGCCCCAAAAAATGGGGAAAAAACGTGGGGTCCCCACTAACAGTCCTACCAGACCCTTGATCCGAGCACTGGCCCGGCAGTGCAGGAAAGGGGGGGGGGGCGATCGAGCACCCCCCTCCCTGCGCCTTACCAGGCCACGTGCCCTCGGCATTGGGAGGGTGTCCCCATGCCGATGGGGACAAGGGCCTCTTCCCCACAACCCTGACCCGGTGGTTGTGGGGGTCTGCGGGCAAGGGGGCTTATTTGCACCGGGGTACCCCTTTAAAATGGGGGGCACCCAGATGCCGCCCCCCCATGTGAATGAGTAAGGGGTACTTGTACCCCTACTCATTCACTAAAGGGTTAAATCAAATAGTTAGTAAAAAGTCCAGGCGTTTGACAAAATCCTTTAATTGAAAAAAAAAACAGTACATTTTTGACTATTCCTTTAATAATTATTTTTTTTTAAATGGCTCCATCGATATAATCCAGAGTCAATCAGGATGCAGGACCCCCGTCGACCCGCCGAAATAAGAAAAGTCCCGCCGCAGGACGCCCGTCCGATCCCGACGAAAAACTAGCCGCAAATAAATGACATTCTTCAGTCAATTTTTTTGTGTTGTTTCAAAACGAAACTAAACTAAACAAATTTTTTGGTGGTGCACAAGTCTATAATGGGATGCACCAATACCAATTTTTGTTTATTGTCATGTGACAGTTTTTCTAAAACAATATCGACTAATGATTTCAGGACAATGGTGGAGTACCAGAGCCCGGTCCCAGCTGCAACCGCTGCAACCCTGGTAGTTCTCATGAAAATGCCAAGTATCGGCACCGGTACTCGAAAAGTATCGGTGCATCCCTAGTTCCTATGACTCAACTCAAAGGCTATTCACAGCACTATAGGCTGCTTCTTATTTCTGGCATTGCACCTGCAAAGTTTTCGGGCAAAGGTTTGTGATACATGAACATTGTAAATCCTGGGGACTGACTGTAAAGCCATGGTAGTGGCAAACCTGAACCTCATCACTAATGGGAAGCTGGATTTTTCCTGCACCCAGCTAGACAGTGCTGGATGGGGGGTGTCTGAACAGTGCTTTTACATAATTTCCCTAGGCTTCTGCAATGTGCTGTCAATCTAATGGGCTTTAATAAATCTGACTGTTTCTATTGGATCACAACTGTGGGAGTCCTACATCTATGATGTGGTTCAGAAATCAAAGAGTATGGTTTTCTCTTAGTTGCAACTGGTAGCACCCAGGGCAGCATGTGATCTGCTATACGTGCAGAACTAAATTTCAGCTTTACAGGCCACTAGATCTGGTAGTGTCCACTTTATCCCTACTGCCTAGACTGCCTAATTTCAGACTGGGAGGGGTTGTGGATCAATGCAGATACTAGCTGCTCACCCTACAGTGTTGTGACCAAAGTAGATAGGGTGTTGCTAGTAGTGACATCAGCAGATGGCACCACATTATGTTATGAGGTAAAGGAAGATAAGTAATCAGCACCTAATGAGTGCTGGTGAAATATATCCTCCAAAATGCTCCAATTCAGCTCACTTTCCAGTTCAGCTATGTTGTCCTAGATTGTTCACTTATCCTGCCTTCTCCAAACTCTTCACCCTTTTTGTGAATAACCCTGTATAGGTTCACTTAGGGGTCCATTTAAAAAGCAGTAGTATGGCCTTACAAAAGCTATACCGCTGTTTAAAAAGCACCACAAAATTAATTATGAATGTCCTTAGGGCTCCACTGGCTTTGGGATTCTAAAGCCAGAAAAGTGCTAGTAAAGTGAATTAGTTAAACCATGAAAAAAAGCCAGGAGGACACTCTGGTCATCTGACCTGGTAAAGTCATAGAACTGGCTCTGCTCCTGTAATGGAGTTACCACTGCTGTGTTAAGCAGATAGAACTCCATAGGACAGTGCAGTCTTCATACCATGGCCTGCATTCAACAAATAAATTGGAACCTTAGCTCCAACAATCCAGGGCAGTTAATCATACCTACAACATGGATCACAGATTATTATTTGCCAGATTCAAATAAGGGCCCATGACTACAATTAGCAGAGCTTGCTTCTGTAGTGACGTGCACAGATTGGGTTATACAGCATCCTTGCTAAATGTCTACTATTAGTTGGAACCAGTCATCATCATCATGGAGGGTCTGCCACATGCCAACAGATGAGAAGGATAAACCTTTGACCTGGTGGTTTAGGCCAGCTATATCATTCTAATAATTGTTGAAGAGCATACACAAATGTAAGGCTAGATGTTGGGTGTGCACAGTCTTTTCCATAACCACGCAACCACTACACAGACAACAAGGCAAAACGGTGCTTGTGGGCTTCAAAGAGAGAAACAAAATCCATTTGAGCAAAGCATCACAAATTGCCTCTTTAAATAATTAAGCAACCATTAAACAATGGAGGGAATGTGCAATGTGGTTGAATGCTTTTATTTTTCAACTCCACCACATACGAGCCCCATTACAGGTACAAGTCTTCAGCAATGCTTCTGTTGTATGAATCAAACTGCAATGATTGCTTTAATAAATATCCGAGTCCCTAAGTGCTAGGCTGAACATTGCAGAGATACAAAGAAAAGACGGGGGCAGAACCGATATAGGCAGCATAAAATATGTTTGCAGCATAAACATTATTTTTGAAAAGAACATTATGAAATGCACTTTGATTAGATATTACAGGAAAAGCATTGATGGATGTGACAGGATGATGGTGATGAATGATATACCCAGACAGTCAATACCTCTTTGTAATAGTCACAATACATGCACACAAATACCAATGAATGACACCCATTTGTGGCCTGACCCTCTCTAACCTGTGCGACGCTTTGACAAAAGAAAGGGGAAGTAAAAATTACGATGTGTGCTATAGTATATAATAGTACATATTATTAAGCTAATTATAATTTACTATGTTATACCGTATTATTACATTGTTTTGTATTCTGTTAAATGTTATTATTTATTTTCTCTTACAGTTTTTTTTCCTTTTCCTTTTAATTATTTATTTTTTCCTACATTTTTTTTTCCTTTTTCTGTTTAACATGTTTATCATACCATTATATTATTATCACATTTGTTGTTGTTATTATAACTATCTGTATATCATTCCATATATTTATACCGCACTTATATTTAATATTTTTTTCTCTTCCATGTTATCTGTCAGTCGAATTAAAGATTGTGCCCTATCTAATTAGGATGCCTCAATTTAATATTAGCCCCCATTCACCAGGGATGTATTTACTCTCTCTGCTGACTCAAGGTCCGGATCCTCAATGCGCCCCCTGTCCCCGCCAAACCCCCCTTAATGGAGAATGGCAACCAGGTTGGTTATTTTTATTTCTTTTTTAAATTTGTATTTATCTTCTTATCATTTTATTTTTTATAAAGTGTTTGCATGATGAAGGGATCACACGGGTTTGGAAACATCGCCATATTGTGACACCACAGAGGTCAATAAAATATTGACTGAACTGGAGCTGGAGTGCGAGTGACTTCTTCATATTTATAGTGATTTGCGGAGGCATCCGTGGTCACTTGGCACCCATCTAATACTTATTATACGGTCAGGTGTGCGATGGGTCTCTTTTGATTATTGAAGATGTAAAATCAATGACGCAACTATCCCCCCCAAAAAAGACATCTCAACCCCCCAAATACAATGATGCATCACTGCACCTAAAAAACACACAAAAAAACAACCCCACTTT
>NW_017306406.1:1111197-1126347 GCF_000935625.1 Nanorana parkeri | reverse complement strand
AAAAAAAAAAAAAAAGTGCCCCTTCCTTTCCCAGTTATAACTGGTGATGTCACTACCCTCAAAATATAAAAGCTGAAATCACAACCCCCAAAATGCAACCAGTTATACCACTACTCCCCAAATATATCACCACTTCCTAGTTATACTCAGATACTTTGCCATGTTCCATATGTAAATAAGGATACCCGTAAACTCTAGATATGATACTTTCAAGAGGCACTACCACTTTGCATTTAATATCTGCTCAAAGGTGACCCCACAATCATGTATACTTATCCAGACGTGCTCCTTTGCCATCTCACTGGCTGCACCATCCCTGCTTGTCTAAGCTTGGTTTTGGTTGGTTTTAGAGCTAAATTGGGGGGTTATTTCATGCCCCCCCCCCCCCACATGACTG
Source organism: Nanorana parkeri (assembly GCF_000935625.1). Lineage (NCBI taxonomy): Eukaryota > Metazoa > Chordata > Amphibia > Anura > Dicroglossidae > Nanorana > Nanorana parkeri. Next base: position 1,125,950 of record NW_017306406.1, on the reverse strand, counting down.
GTGATTGTTGCCTATGTATGCCCGACTACTGGGTGACCATGTGCTTCTCCATTCCTGCAATCGCTAATGAAGGTTCTAGTAATGTGGAAATGTGGCGAGGAAGGATTATTATGTAAGTATGCATGCCTGGGGGTGGGTTATGTGCAGCCAATGAAAGGGCAAAGCAACAGTGTCTCTTTAAAACTCTACTCTCCAAATATAACGAGTGATATTATTACAACCGAATAAGGTCAGATACATAATTTATTAAATTATAATGTTTATATTATGCTATATGATATCATACTGTATTTTAACAGTTTGCCATACAGCGCTATTCTTTACTGTGTCATATTATATTGTACAATATTGCACTGTACTGCTTTGCTCCGCTCTTCAATACATTGTATCGAATTGCTTTGCATTACTTTGTATTGTACTGTATTGAACGGCATTGTAATGCATTGTATTGTATAATACTTAATTGTATCTTGTCATATCTTATATTAACACTCATTTTTTCCCTTGCTAGGACCATCGCTGGTTTCAGATAAATTATGTGGTGGAGATAAATTATGTGGTGGATTGAAATTTTCTCCCTGCGTATGCTTTTATTTCGATCTCACTGTTGGGGGACTCCAGGCATATAAGATTAATGAGTTGTGTAATGAGAAGGTGATATTTACTACCCTGAGATCATGGAGGTGAGCGCAGCCCCTGTCCCCTCATTAAGTAAAGACGGCGGGAGAAATTGAGTGAACTGCAGACAAGGAGGAATGATTTAATCTGAATCAAGACAATGCCATTCACCCAGATCATTGTTTGCTTTCTGCAGCAATGTCACATTCATATCTCAAGTAGAACAGTGCGAATAAATGTGTTCTTCATAGTGTATCGGTGACTCAGAACTAGGCTTGGTGTGAAGCGTTATTGCTCCTGCACGATGTAAGAAATAGAGCGGGATGTAATCTTCACAGTGACATGCAGAGACTCATTGGAGATTTACTACAATGAAGAGATGACCTGCAGTCCTGAATTGAGAACATCAATGATGGAAGTCTAATGATGCTGTTTTAGGACTTAATGAGGTCCTATTGTATGAGTTCCATTCTTGCCTAGGTCATCAGGGGCCATGTAGATTTCTTTAATGACACTCTACTCCAGACTAAAGCTGGTTAAGGGTGATGGGAAAAGCTTAGGCGTCATTATAGGGCTTACTGTGACCATTTACAGAATATTTGATGTTCTAGCATTGACCAATGATTACATCTGAAAAGTCTATATTAAGGTAAAGCTAAATTTGTAAAACATAGTTTTCCCTGGGGGACTAACATAGTGAGATCAGATCTCGCTTTCTGCATCCCCTACACATTTCTAGTATTTGCTTTGAATATCCTCCATTGTTGTCATACAGCCAAATTGGTGTTATTCCCCATCTCAAACCTGTGGTTTCATCCACCAGCTCCTACAACACTACTATGTACAAATACTAGACTTCTGCTTTAAAAGCCCATGCTTGATCTCCACTCTTTCCTAGGCTGAGATCAAGTCATCACTCTACTCCAGGCAGGAAAACACATTTCCTCAGTCTCCTCCCCTCCAGTTATCAGACTGCAACATTGTAACTTTGTAGCAAGTCACAAGGTGAGAGGCTACAGCAGGGGCTGAGCTGTGTCATATATTTGTTAACATAGGCAGAAGGACTTCCATGGTTGTATCATTTCTGAGCCGACATCTAATTCCAAAAAGTAAATGGTGACCCTGGAAGATGTGTAAACAAAGATGACTCTGTGCTAATGGAGAGACAAGCAAAGGAAGGTATTGTCAGGGGGAATAGGCTAATCTCTGTGAGAGGTAATGATAACCTAGTAGTGTTAAACTGGCAGTTTTTTCTCATTCATCACAACAATATGCTTGATCCCCTCATCCGCAAAACAGCAGCATACATAGTGGAATCTCTCCTCCTGGGCTATTTTACTCTGACAGCCAGCACCCACAGAATACCTGAACAGTGACTTCTTCTAGTTGTCTGCAGTCACTGTGTAACCCCCAATTTTCAGCCTAGCCCCTTCGACTAAAGTCGATTAATAAGTCAACTTTTGTCAAATGGAGTGGTGCTGACAGAGCCATTCTCAGCTCGAAATTCAAAACAGTGTATGGCCAGCTTTACCCATTACCCTAACATGAAACGTATATCTAATGTAGGGTCCACTTTAGGCAATCAGACTCAAACCATGCTGATTCTGATTAGTAACTTCAATAGACCACTTACGGTGCCCTTACGCCGTGCAATTATCGTTTAAAAACAAAATAGATTGGGTTTTCGTTGGGGATGCACCAATACCAGTTCAGATACAGTGCTGATACTTGGCATTTTCATGAGAACTACCAGGGCTGCAGCGTTTGCAGCTGGGACCCGGCTCTGGCGCTCCACCACTGTCCTGAAATCATTAGTCTGTATTGTTTTAGAAAAACAAAAATGTATCAGTACTTGTTTCTGTGAGTACTTGGGCAAGTATCAGTACTGGTACTTGCAAAGATGGTATCAGTGCATACCAAATATATATTTATAAAAACAAAATCATACATTAAAACGGAGATGCACAAATTTCAGGAGCTCCGTGTGCTCCTTACAAATGACAGCGGCCTCCTAACTTTTGAATTTTTCTCTAGTCTAGTCTTGGAGCTGGAAAAGTATCTGCACATGTACTTGTACTTGTACTGAGTTGATGGGAAGTGAAGATCAGAATTACTGTACAACTGGCCGAATTTCCCTGATCGGTCAGGCTAGAACACTTTTTTAGAATCATAGAAAATCGATGAATTAGTGGCAATTTCGGACGAAAAAAATTGCAACATGAAGAGGAATCCATCTACAATAGGTGCGTTCAGGAATACCTCTACTCCATTGCAAACAGGTGATGAAAAAAGGAAATGTATCTTAGTTTACCAGACCACAAACAAATTAATTGGGATGGAATAGGTCACTCTAGCAATGCCTTCATAAACAAGTATTGTCTACCTACTCTAGTCGACCTACCTCAGCAGGTAGACTAGGCTCCCTGTATGCATGTAAATGCATCATTCTTAATTTTTACTGCAGTAAACCTTTAAATAAGTGCACTTTAAAGCAAAGCTAATGTATCCCTTCCACTGACCTAACCTAACCCACCTTCCCACCCAACAGATGCATACTTACCTTGATCTAGTAGCTGTGGTCCAGCTGTTTGTTTACTTTCATTGGTGAAAGTCTTTGATATCCTGGCTCTGCAGGCACATTAAAGTGCACTTATCCTTTAAAGAAAACCAAGAATTTCACTGCATACACCATTTTACGGGATATGCAAAGTTAACATTACAGCAACCTGAAAGGTTACATAAGCTGATGTGATAATGGAACATATAAATCAGAAGATTAACACAATGTGCATCAAAGGGTAATGGTTTAAACTTAAAAGTGAAGAATCTAAAGGGTGAAAGATTGTGGGATGACGTGACCTGTAAAACTGGGATGGAGGCAGCAGATTTAGCTAATGGTCAGGGTAAACACAAGTGCTAATAGCAAGGAAGTGATATTTTGCGGTTAGAAGTTGCACATCGTAAGATGGATGGAATCCGGGTTACAAAACATTATAGGTCAAACAATAGAAATAGATTAACGGATTTTGATGGTAATATAACAACATTAGAACAATTGATGATTGAGTGCCGAATATAAGAGGTATTGAGAGAGCACCCATCACAAGAGGACCGTGAAATATGAGACAACATTCTTTATTCAATAATAAAGTGAAAAGGCCAGATGGGTGCATAAACTCATTGTGGCCAACCAGATATCAGCCGTGTGGTAAATGTGTGTAGAAACCCTTTAACGTTTGGTCTTAGGGTAAGCAATCTTTTCAAATGTGACTTTTCAAATGCTCTAGCCCAGTGGTGCTGACTATGTTCCACAGGAACTGTCAATTGTGCTCTGCCATGTAGTATTTTTATTAAAGGAGAAGTATTGGGAGAGTAAAATATACTATTTCTAATACTTAGAACTGGTGTGGGGCACTGCAGCTGTCATGTGCTGGCTATTATGTGGAGAGCTAAGCAGTAGCCCACTATATGCTGAATTTGGGTCACAGGAGTACCTTAGTAAAAGTACCCCTGTGACCCAAAAGAGAAGTAAAGCCAGAAAAAAAAGGTTTGGCTTTATTTCTCTTTTAATAAAAAGCTATGCAAAGACATAGAGGGTTATTCACAAAGGTAGCCGAAGGATCAGCCGAAGCTTAACTGATCCTTCGGCTAGCTTCGGTTGCGGGTACAGGCTATTCACAATAGCCTGTACAGCTCCCGAAGGCGGCCGAGCGGCTCAACCGAGCCGAAGACATATGCTTCGGCTCGACTAAGCTGATGTGACAGCCGAAGCGTGGCGAATGGCCAGCTGGCGCCTCGCAAATGACAGCTGGCTGGAGCCAGCCGTGTTCTTACAGCTGGCTGCGCCCAGTTGTAATGACAGATCAGCATCCCCAAATGACCTGGAGACGCTGAACTGTCATTAAACAATGACAACTGGGCTCCGTCCAGACTCTAGCAGGTACCGGCCAAAAGGGAACAGCTGGGCGGAGCTAGCTGTCACTGCTAGCTCCGCTCAATTATATATATATATATATTTTCTACTTTTTACCCTATTTGCTATTCTGCTCGGTACTACGGAGATACAGAGCAGAATAGCCGAGCCGAATGCCGTAATCTCTAGTCCAGTGGAGCTTACCATGTTCCACAGGAACTACCAAGTAGGGGTATTATTAATAAGAAAGCTATGTATAGACATGGTTACAGTATGAAAAAAGACACATGTCAATGAAGTTCAAACAAAAGAAAAAAATAAATACAATAAAACCTGCACCCGGATCAACAATCTAGGGTGTTATTCCTTATAATAAGACATCAGAGAATATTTGTATGGGCGTGCATGATCTGGCAATTCCACAATGTCTTCTGATGCTCTGCAACCTGTTTGGGTAACAGACATGGGGAGGAAGATGATAATTCAGTACAGATAGTCCTGGTACTGGCCTAATAGATCTATGCCCTATGAACCCATTTTAAAAATAAAATACTGTTCTCACCTTCTCAGTGCTTCTGATTTTCTCCAGCTTCTTTCACCCACTTTATTTCTACACGTTGCATGTTTTATATTGTTGGCTGAACATCTCTGCTCTGGACCGGCTTCCTGATAGCGACAATGGTAGGCCATGTCTGGGCAATGTATGTGCCAGGAACCTGGAACCTGTGTCGCCGAAGCTCTGTGTGAGCACCTGCATATCTGTGGGCACATTTTGGCACATAGAACTGTGCATGGCCATGTGCCTGTGCATGGGTGTATACACATTTTTGTGTAGGCTCCACAGACTGTGCATGGAACATGCACATGTGCTTGTTAAGAACTGTGGGTTATTTAAGGCTGAGACATCCTAGCCTCCATGCTGAGTGATCTTAGCTGATGTTCCCTGCTATTGAAATTCCTGTATTCTGATTATGATCAGTTACTAACCCAGTTTGTCTTGAGCTTCAGATTGCTGTTCCATATCCTTGACCACGGTTTATTCTTGACCACACTTCTGTTTGCTGTCTTGTACCTTGCCCTCCAGTTATCAACCCGGCCTGTCCCTGACCATGTTTTGCATTCTGTTTTGGTACTACACTGCCCAACTGATTCGGTCTGATCTGGACCTCACTATCAAACATCTGCATTCTTCTCCTTCTTCCTGCCTGGGAGATGTCAGCACTACTTATAACAGAATTCCTGGTGACTACATTATCTTCTGGCACCTGTGCCACTCCTTGAGCACCTCCTCCACCCTCCAGAAGTTCTTGGACAGGAGCAACAAGAGAGGCCGCCTTCATCATCTCAGACTCCACCTAAGTTACGTCACAGTATGTCATCATGGCCACTTGTAATCTCAACCGGGGAACATGTGAAAGGTGACAACACATGAGCACAGTAATGAGGTTATTTTCAACACATGGCAGGAAGTACCTAAACAAGGACTTTCATAGCAGGACCACCAAGCGATCAAACTGCAGATTTTAAAAGACTGAAAACAACTTTTTATATTAGCATGGTAAAGCTACAATTTTAGTGATTTGGTTTAGATCTACTTTACCTTGGGGTGGGGGTGAAACAATTGGATACCAACCCTCTAACCCGTCTGATCATTTTATCTATCAGCACTTCCCAACCTCAGGTGTTGCCTGATCTGGATGAAAACAGAGACTTATTTAATGTCCATTGTTATCTTAGAAGAAGGAAGCTAATTATCTCACCTGTTATTCTGTGAATAGAACTGGAAAACAAGCTTAGCGGCTTTTGATGTCCAAAGTGGAGCATCGCTGCTCTGGCCTCTTTAGTATTTGAATGGAAACATCGGGTTTTGAAGTGGTTGAGTCAAACTGTGAGCACTGTTTTAACCTTTGCTGACAATAAATTACAGAAGTGAATAGTAAATGTATAGAAACCTGGGTAGAAAAATAAAATAAAGTTTACTGGCCGTTGTACAGAGAACAAAAGGTGTCCTTTAGTGGAATGAGCTCATTGCAAACATCTATTGAACTGATCACTACCTTATAAAATGGTGACAGTCAGTGCTAAAGCTGAGCTCCGGGCATAATTTGTAAACCAGCATAAATATCTCTGTACAGAAGCACTCATACTAGGAGAGGGATGATAGTATCTGGGAATAGTTGCGTCACAAGGGGGTGCGGCCCGCACCTGGGTGACACCATTGCAGGGGTGACACCAAAATGACTCACAGTCGTTTTGGTGTCACCCCCTCTAAAAAGTCGGGCACTCGGTCATGGACCGAGAGCCTGACAGTGTCATGAGAGAGGAAGGGGACCTGGCGGCATATCTCATCCCGCCGGGTGAACGTCCCCTCCTCTCTCTGCCAGCGTTCATCACCAAGATGGCCGCCAGCAGGTGTCAGATAGCCAGGCATGCACGATGATGTCATCGCGCATACGTGAGGTGACGTCACACGCGACGACAACCGGCCCCGGACACCCCTGCCTGGGGACATTCAAGTGCCCTGTATTCACATGTGGAAGGAGAAAGCAAAATGATCACCTCATCAGTCTGTTGCTGCTCCTTCACTGTCCAATCACAGTCTGGGGCTGGGAGGAGACTTAGCTGTGTCACTTTTCTGCAGTATAGAAAAGTCAGGTCATCAAACTGGCTGTTATTTGTGGTAGGACTGTGTATATCAGACAGCTATGGCCCTCCAGCTGTGCTTTAACTTCAAATCCCAACATAACTCTGCCTCTGGAAGTTATGCCTGTAACTGTCCGTCTTGCATGCCTCAGGGGACTTGTAGTTCCACAACAGCTGTAGGACTGGAGTTGCCCACCCCTGGTGTAGAGCCTACCACATTGGTAAGATATATAAATCTATTGCAAATTAAAGTAGCTCCCATGTATGTAGTTTAACTGTGGTTTTTGCAATTTGTTTGGAGTGCAGCTTTAAGAGATACGATGCTACAAAAGGGGGGCGCAAGGACATATTTAGTTCTTACAGGCAATTATATAGTGCTTGCAATTAACGCAACACTTTACATACTAATAATTCACATCAGTCCCCATCCTCAAGGAACTTACAATCTCACATACTGATAGTAGGGTAAATTAAGACAAGAGCCAATTAATCTAAAAGCATGTCTTTGAAGTGTGAGAGGAAATTGGAGTACCTGGAGATAACCCATGGATGCACAGAGAGAAAATGCAACCTCCATGCAGATAGTATCCTGGCCGAACCTGGGTTTGAGCTGGGGACTCCATTGCTGCAATGTTGATAGGTGGTGTTAGGCACAATATGATACAATTATAAGAACAAGGGGTATATAGAGCTAAGGAATAGCAAGAGTATGGGTGGGATTAGAATGCCAAAGAACAGTTATATAAAGGTGTATAGAGGGAGACTCGGTAAACAAAATGTGCTATGCATGTGGTGGGTAAGAGGTGCAAGTGGTGTTCACAGTGACCACAGGGGATTGTGCAGGGTAATGAGAAGGGATGCACCAATACTGATACCAGTGTATTTGTCTGTGCTGACACTGAGTATTTAGGTGAGTACTCGTTGTCACCCAAATGCTCCAATACTTACCTAGATACTGGAACTTCGGGCAGTGCCCAGGGAGCATGGACGGCACCTCATGACCCATCACCCAGCTTCATAATGCCTGGGAAGCTTGTGTTCTATCAAAAGAACACAGGCTTCACTTGCCAAGGCTGCCTGGCTTCCTGACCAATCAGGAAGCTGAACGGCACCTCATGACTCGTCACCCTGCTTCTTGATTGGTCAAGAACCCAGGCTGCCTACCAACAAATTAAGCTGGCTTCCTAACGAATCAGGAAGCCGGGCAGCACGTAATGACCCACCTCCTGGCTTCCTGATTGGTCAGGAAGCCAGGCTGCCTAGCAACAAGTGAAGCCGGCTTTCTAGCCAGTCAGGAAACCAGGAGGCGGGTCATGATGTGCCACCCGGCTGCCTGATTGGCTAGGAAGCCAGCTTCACTTGTTGCCTCACATGACCAATCTGGATGCAGTGTGACGTGTCACGAGGTGCCGTCAAGCTTCCTGATTGGTCAGGAAGCAAGGCAGCCTCAACCAATGAAGCCTGTGTTCTTTTGAATTGGTTTATCCCCCACACCCCCTGTCCGGCTCTCCTCAGTGATTGACAGCGGCTGATAGCTTATAGAACGCGTTCACCCAACACACCCCCTGCCTGGCCCTCCTCAGTGATTGACAGCAGCACTTAGCTTCTAGAACTGGTGTACCCACCACACCCCCTGCCTGGCCCTCCTATGTGATTGCCAGCAGCTCCGAGCTTTTGGAACACAGCACACACAGTTGAGGATGTACTTCCCCGAAATGTGTGATGTCATGCGGCATTGCTCACCTGCTTCCTCTCCAGGCATGCCCCCCCTCCATTCACCCCTGCCATGAGGAAGAGTAACATCACAGGAGGCTGTGCAGTCATGTGACCAACATATACAAGATAAAAAAAGGTACACAACTATTTTTTTTTTCAGAAAAGTCAGTGCAATTTGAGTTTAAAAATACTATGGGCTTCAGAAATACTTGAATTCCAATGCATTTCACCAAAATAGTAAAAATGCCCAAAATCTTGTGATCTTCCCCGAAATTTTGAGGAGCTAAAAACTTTCAGTTTGCCTTATACTTGATCATCCGCTTATCCTGACTGTAGCCTGTGATATGTCATGCAATCAGAGCCGACTGGTCTACACTCTTGCTTGTTGCTATGGGATACTACACTTTGCATGCTCTGATCATTTTTATTGGACACAAACCTGCAATGTTACCGATCACTAATGGCGGCTGTACGATTCTTTTTGCATATTACACACCGGCCATGCCGGACACTGCAGATACAGCCACACACCAGGAGAGGGTCACCTGTGCCAAGGGAGTAGCAGCAAGGAAAAAAAGTCCCAGGAAAATGCTGACACCTTGTCTACTTAGCCAGCAGACAATGCATGCTGTCCCTCAGCCTACTCAGCCTCGCAATACACAAGTCAGCACCATTGACAGCAGCAGCTGCTGGCGGACATACACAATAAACTTCAGCACCTTGGAGAGCGCCCAGCGGCGGATGACTACCGTACACTTCAGCACCTTGGAGAGCGCCATGCGGCGGATGAATACCGTGCACTTCAGCACCTTGGCGAGCGCCATGCGGCGGATGAATATCGTGCACTTCAGCCCCTTGGAGAGCACCCGGCGACGAATGCATGCCGTGCACTTCAGCACCTCGGTGAGCCGCGGCGGATGAACACTACACACTTCAGCACGTTGGTGAGCTCCCGGCAGCGGATGAATACCATGCACTTCAACAACCCAGGAGAGCGCCTCAGCGCCGGATGAACACCATGAACTTCATCACCTTGGCGGGCGTTTAGACGGAGGGACATATTGCACTTCAGCACCTCGGAGAGCGGCGAAACACCGCGCAGACAAAATATGACACATTTGACTGACGTCTTGTTTATCCAATACGCCGGCCAACGGAGAAGGGGCGTGTCACGGCGCGGAGGGATCTCTGAGAAGCCCGCCCTGTAGGAGGAGCCCGGCAGGCTGGTGCAGCACTGCTTATAGAGAGCGGGCAGAAGCGGCTCAGTTCAGTCTCCGGCAGGCGGAGGGAGAGGAAGGGATCGGCTGTGGATTGTTCGTTCCCTTGGGTTCTGTCTATGAGGCTCCGGTACCCAAGGCTCTGCCAGGCTTCAGGATCTCTCTTGCTAATCTTCTCTTTCCCGGACTCTTCTTCTCGGCTTGTGTGCTCACCTTAGCAATGGAGAAGTATCTGCCCCAGCTGCTGGCTGAGAAGGACGCCCTGGACCCCTCCTTCACTCATGCGCTCAGGATGGTGACTGAAGGTGAGGGAGCTACAACTTCTACCATCACCCGGGTCCAACTGCAGCTGCTTGGGGCTCCTGACTCTCATTGAGACCATGGGCTCCTTGCAGCCTCATCCTTTAGGGTCCCCTCTCCATCCATGGACAGGGTATAGCAGGCAACCCATATTGCATGAGTCATTGCCCACCTTCAACCTCACATGCAATGACCCCTGGGGACCTAAGAGCAGGTTATAGGGCTGGGAGCACAGCATGGAATGGTGCCTTCCTTCCATGCTGCAATGATTAACTCCTGGTGCCCCTTGCTTTTAAAGATCATGGGTTCTAGCAGCCTCATGGGAATTTCTCTTGGGGCCCCTAAGATGAAGGTCCCTGCAGAAATGTAAACATGTACTCCTGGGGTTACTAATCTTAAAAGATTGTGGGTTCTAGCAGCCTCATGGGTCCTAGGTTCTAGCAGCCTCATGGGAATTTCTTATGGTGTTCCTAAGACACAAGGGTCCTTGCAGTAACTTAACAATGTACTCCTGGGGTTCCCAATTTTGAAAGATGATGGGTTCTGGCAGCCTCATGGGTCCTGGGTTCTTGTAGCCTCATGGGAATTTCTCTTAGGGCCCCTAAAATGAAGGTCCCTGCAGCAACTTAAAAATGTACTCCTGGGGTTCCTAATTTTGAAAGATCATGGGTTCTAGCATCCTGGTTTAGGGCTGAGAGCACAGCATTGAACAGTGTCTTGCTTCTACAGTGCAATGATTACCTGGTGGTGGCCCTAACTTTGAAAGATTATGGGTCTCAACAGCCTCTTTGGAGTCTACTCTTGGGCCCTCGTACGTCTTATACATATGAGGGTCCCTGCAGAAACTTAAAAAATGTACTCCTGGGACCCCTAAAGTCCAAAAGCTGGTACCCCTAAAGTCCAAAAGCCCTTGCAGGGAGTAGATCACTGGGGACATAATAGGCTGAGAGCACAGCATGGAACAGTTGCTACCAGACACTCATGGAGCCTGTAACTTTTAAGAAACCATGGGTTCTAGCAGCCTTGTGGGAATTTACTCTCGGGGCCCCTTACTGTTGCACAGGCAAAGGTTCTTGCAGAGTCATATAAATTTACTCATGGGACCCCTAATGTGCAAAATCTAAGAGGGACATGCTTGGTATAGATCACTGAAGATGACTTCTGAGGGAACCTAAGAATGGGATATAGTGCTGAGAGCGTAGTATGGGACAGTGGCTACATACCACATTGTAGAGATTACCTCTTTCAGCCTGTAACTTTTATAAAACATCATGGATCCCAGGGAAATTACTCTTGAAGCTCCTAAGTGTTACAAAGATGAGGGTCCTTGAAGAATTTTACTACTGGGGCCCCTAACATACAAACACCAAAACCACATGCAGTTAGTAGATCATTGGGTTACAGTCTAAGGTTTTAGAGCAAAGGGCCAGGTAGCCAGTGAGTCTTAAAATTACCACTGGTGCCTAACGTTTCCAAGCCCTTTCTTTTGTATTTATTGGAAGAACATGTAATCTGGACACTCCGTGTCTGGTAGCTCTAGACATGAACTGACTGGCTCTTGAATTCAATTATAATGTGTCCATTCCTGCTGTGTAAAGCAACAACTACCCTAAAGACAAGATGCCAATATGCCAGCTGCAGTATCATAGCAAATGACTTCTGAGGAACCCAAATGTTACAATCCAGAGGCCTTTGCATTCTTATATAGACTGAGTAGTGGAGTCCTACATTTTTATAAAGGCTGGGGTTTATCTACAGCCACATGGTCCTCTACTTCTAAAGCCCCTAACCCTTTTAAAGACCAGGGGCCCGTTTCAGCATAATAGTGTGAGTCACGGGACTCCTAAATCTTAAGTCAATAGGCAATATGGAGATTAGGTTTTGGTGTACCCAGCTTTTCCATTGTCCAGGGGTTCTTGGATGTGGGGGCCCCTAACACTTAAAAGACTAAGTGCCACTCCAGCTTTACATTCATTGACTGCTAGGGACAGGTTTGAAATAGCTGGGTAGACTGTGGGCCATATGCAGACATAAGGGGGATTGACTGTGTATCCCCATCTCATGATTTAGAAAGAAGTAGTGATTTCTGGTCTGGAAACCATATCTAGCCTTGGTGAAATCGTTTTTTTTTTTTTTTGGAGCCATAAGCTTAGTGACTAGCAAACACGGCATGGTCCATTTCAACCTACAGTCATTTGTTCCCAGGGTTCCTACGCAGAGCCTTTAGAAATGTAACCCTTCATGTACATTAAACTAATGCTTCCAAGCATTTGGCGGGATGCCAAGTATTGATATGCAATGGGTAAGTTCCCAAAATGGTAGTTCCTAACTTAATCAGATTAGGCAAAACCATATGCTCCCTGCATTCTGCGTACTGTCTATCTCCTGGTACCCCTAGCGTTGATCTGAGAACATATTCCTAAAGTGACATCATCTGATGAATGTATTCTTAAAGACTGTAGCATCCTCTGGCTCAGGGATCCCCAGTTTTTGTTATAGTCTGTATGGATATAGCATTAGCACGGTTTGAACATTCATATCCATGAAGTCCCTGTTGATGTTCTAATGTTCCATCCTCTGCTGTAGTTATTCTGTACGGCCTGCACATTACCTACAAGTGCACTATGTAGGCTGCTCAGGAGACCTCTATAGGTTGAACTCGATGGGCTCTATAGGTTGAACTCGACGGACTTGTGTCTCTTTTCAACCTGACTAACTATGTAAGACCTCCCGGGACGTAGCATTCTTTTCTACCAGATTCCCCCCAATGAGTTTTTATGGCTGTTGAAACTTTTGGCTGCTCCATTGAAGCATTGTGTGGAAAGATAGGAAGGCTGCAGACCAGCCAGCATGACATGCTTATCATTTATGCATTGCTGTAATGATTTCATACTTTTTTTGTACATATTTATGACATGCATGCATATTAAATTCCATCGGATGATTCCAAGAGGCCATTTGTTGATTTATTTATTTCCTACTTAACGCTTAAAATCCCTGGGGCGAGCCAAAACCTTGCAGCTGTCTTTGTCAGCACAGGCTGCATACAACATTCACGTCAAGCTCCAATCCCGTTAGCTTTATTTATTTTTTGGAGTGTAGATCATGTGACCATTGCCTTTTACTTCCAAATCATGAGCCGATAGGATCTGGAAGACTTTAAATGCCTTTTGTCAGATCCTTACACCATGTTTGGCAGTGTCATCCTCTGCCGGTGGAAGTCCTGTAGATGCCTGTAACCGATCTCACAGCCTTCCACACGTACTGCCTGCCGTACGGGGAGTATATAATTTCTCATCTGTGTGTTTGGAGGTGGAAGGCTAATCATTAAAATCAGGTTTCCTTTCTGTTCGGTGGTTTTAATAGGCGGCTGGTGGAAGTTAGCACCGTCGAATTCCCCATAGGTGTTTCGGAGTGCTATTTCGGAGATTAGGCTGCAATTAAAACCTTGTTGCTGATTGCAAGCTGTTCCTATGTTCATGTGTGCGTATGTGCGTGCAGAATCTTTGTTTCAAAGCGAATAATGCAGGCATCTGTTGTGTGTGTGCGTGTGCTGTTACATATTTCAGGACAATACATTCTTGTGAAATCCTTAGTGCGTGCTTTTCTGCAACTGGAATGACCTCTTGTGGACTGTTTGTTATTTCATCTGAATCGAGTATGACTGCATCTCTGTAGCTGCCTTCACTCCATGTAGTGCATCATTGTTCACAGAGCCATCAGTCGCTGCTTCCATCTGCGTTCATCTGCTCGTTACCAGCCCAATTAGAAAATCACCAACCTTCAATATTGAAGCCTTGCTTAGGCCTGTCTAGACTCTGAACTCCACAAACATGTGCAGTTTACACTTATAAATATGGTGCCGAGCAGTTTTCGCACAGACGTTATCACTCTGTCATTTTGCAAGCTCAGTCTTGTTATGATTGCGTTCGTTGTGGAGCTTCGCACAAACTGGCAGGTCTCTGCATTTTGCTGAGGCGGAATGGTGAGCTCCGATGGCTTCTTAGGATCGCGCCCTTGGTAATTGGTTATGCTACAGTCTCGCATGTATTATATATCGTGGATATGTTCGCGACATTGGTTTTGAATTTTTTTTTTTTTTTCACCAATTAATGAGCACGCTTTTGGGTGAGGTACATCGGTAACTGGAACAAACAATGGGAAGATGTAGCGATAGTGTCTGCATAATGCTTTAATTGACCTGCTGCTGTTTTGCATTCGATTACACTTGCAGCTGCATTTTCCTGCCGTGTGGAAGGTCCTGTGTGAGGGGAATGCCGGAGGAAGAGTAGAAACACAATGTCATTGTTAAATACAATACAATTAAATACACCCCCCCCCCCCCC
>NW_017306406.1:1106606-1110752 GCF_000935625.1 Nanorana parkeri | reverse complement strand
AAAATATAAAACCCCCCCCCCCCCCCCCCATTGTATCAAAACTGGAGCAGACAAAAACTGGAGCAACTGTGCATGGCAATGAATCAGCTTCTCTCTATTTTGTCTGCTCCCAGTTTAGAAAAAAACCGTCATTGGGGGGAATTTATCAATACTGGAGCAGAAGAGTCTGGAGCAGTTGACTATGCTAACCAATCAGCTTCTCTCTTCAGTTTGTTTAGTTAAGATTTGAAAATGAAAGAGAGAAGTTGATTGGTTGCCATGCACAGCTGCTCCAGATTTGTCTGCTTTAGTTTGGTTAAATTCCCTTCAATGTTATTTATTTTTAACAGATATTCTGGAATTGAAATATTAAATGCAAAATCTTCATGATATTCAATTCTCTACACGTTTCATGCATATAGTGCTTCGTCAGGAGAAGGAGGTAATCAACCCAAAAGCGGAGCCAGTAAATGAACACACAATGTGACACCCAGGACGTAGAGGTAGGCGCCCCCAGGTATAATGAGATGGAAGCCAAGGCCACAGCAACTGTATTGAGGGGGACTTTCGTTGCATGTGCGGCTGGAGACGGTCCGGCACACACTGGCGGCACTCATGTGGGATAGTGGCGTGGTCGACTGTGAGGTGTAGCTCTCCTTCTCCCTGCCTCATGACTGGAATTCAGCTGTTGGACTAGATGGAGGTGTCGATCTCAGGTACTTCTCCCTCCTCCATTATATGATCAACGAAAGTCATACCAATCAGCTTCTCTTTCTTTTTCAAATCTTTACTGAACAAACTGAAGAGAGAAGCTGATTGGTTGCCATGCACAGCTGCTCCAGATTTTGTCTGCTCCGGTTTTGATAAATTCCTCTCATTTCGTTTTTTGCAAACCTCAACTATAGGCATCTCATACCAATGGCCCATCAGTGCTTGGAGTCCCATCATGCACTAAAGTACTTACAAAACTACTCCAGATTTTGTCTGCTCCAGTCTTAATAAATTCCCCCTATTGCTATTGATCATGGCTAGCAGTTAGTAATATAATTTTAAACAGAGTGTTGCGTGAACAAAGGACCACCTTCACTGTCACAAGGGCTTATTCCTAGGGCCCCTACATCTATATTTAAAGAACACTCACTGTTACAAGGACAGGAGGCCATAAAATGATTGATCTTCTCTTAGTTTTTAGGTACATTCTTGTGTGGTGAGACTCTGAGCACCGACACCTAAAGTTAAAGCTGTCCAAAAACACATTGAAGGGAATTTATCAAAACTGGAGCAGACCGAATCTGGAGAAACTGTGCATGGTAACCAATCAGCTTCTCTCTTTCATTTTCAAAGCTTAACTGAACTGACTTATAGTTAGTAATAGGATTTTAACGCCACCTAATTGTTATAAGGAGTTACTCCTAGGGCCCTTTCTATCTATATTTAAAGAGCACTCAGTGCTACAAGGACATGGGGCCACTTTGAGCATAGGCTGATTGTAAAATATGTCACCAGCACACCGAAGATCCTTCAAAAAGAACCAAATGTTAATTTTATTGAACAATTTGTCAAATGGAAACACATAGCTTAGCATAGAACCGATGAGCTTCTCTTGGCTTTTAAGTGCATCATTGTGTGGTGGGGCTCCAAACACTGCTGTGCCATTGGTCTGAGACACCTAACGTTGAAGCTTTCCAACAATAAATTCTTAATAGTCTTGGCTAACAGTAATAGAATTTTACACAGTGTTGCTTGAACAAAGGACCACCTGCATTGCCATAAGGATGGGCTTACGACTGGGGGCTCATACAGCTATATTTAAAAAGCACTCACTGTTACAAGGACAAGGGGCCACTTTTAGCATAAAACGATTGAGCTTCTCTTAGCTTTTAAGCACATTAGTGCATGGTGGGACTCCAAGCGCTGATGTTCCATTGATATGAGACACCTAAAGTTGATGCTTTCAAAAAAATTCTTAATAACCTTGACATCAGTAAGCAATAGGGTTTTGTACATACAGAGTGTTGTTTGAACAAAAGACCACCTTCATTGCCACGACGGCTTAGTCCCTGGGCCCTTACAGCTATATTTAAAGAGCACTCACTGTTACAAGGACAAGGGGCCACTTTAAGCATATAATTATTGAGCTTCTCTTGGCTTTGGAATACATTAGGATGTGGTGGAGCTCCAGACACTAATGTGTCATTGGTCTAAGATGCCTGAACCTGAAAGCTTTCCAAGAATACATTCCTAGTAATCTGGGGTGATGGTGATTAATGAAATTTCCAATAGTTTCCTCGTGAGCTTGGTGTTGTATTTGATCTGTTTTGCCTAAAAAAAATGAAAAAGACATTCAAAACAATTTGTGCACAAAAAAAATCTACTCTATGTAGGATTGTTTCAATCCCTTAATAGCAAAACATTTTGCTCTTTTGAGGTGCTGATCACTGTTATTATAAATGTAGTTTAGCTCCCAGACAGCCTACAGGAGGTAACAATTTAGCTCCTAAACAGCCTACAGGAGGTTACAGTATAGCTCCCAAACAGTCTACAGTATGTAACATATTATTATTATTACATAGTATTTATATAGCACAAACAGTTTGCACAGCACTATACAATATAAGGAAGACATTACAATAACAATACAAGTCAAGACTGTGCAAGCAAAGACTTTAAGGGCAGGTTCACACCATTTTCCGGACCAGATCTGGTCCGGAAAATGGTGTGAACCTGCCCGCAGTTCCAGTGCATTCTAGACCAGACAAAATGAGATACATTAGGATGCATTTTGGGTCCGAAAACAATCTGGTCTGGTCTGGAGATGATCTGGATGTGGTGTGAATGGGCCCTAACGTATTCTTATTATTATACAGGATTTATATAACGCCAACAGTTTGTGCAGCGCTTTACAATATACTGTCAGGGTACCATGCACAGGCGTCCTCACACCACATGTAGGTACCCACGCAGGATGACCAAATTAATATGCCCACACAGGATAGGGTTCTATGCACACAGTTTATTTGTTATACATCAACAAAACTACAAACCCCCTCAACCCCCCACAGGTTTAGCAGTGAAGTAACAAACCCACCGTTGGGACAAACACACACCTACAGCAAGAGGGAATAGCAACAAGGAGGGGTAACAGGCCTGCAGATATACGGCAGGCCTCAGGATACAAAGAGAGTGGTCAGGTACAAGCCGGGTCGTTAACAGGAGGGCAGCGCGGTACAGGAACAGGATTCAAGGAGAGTGGTCGGGTAACAAGCCGGGTCGGTGACAGGGTTGCAGATAGGAAGCAGGGTTCAGGTGGCAGGGCTCAGGTTCCAAGGCACGGGCCAGGGGAGTCAGTCAGGTGCAGGCGACGCAATACTGAGCCAGCTTCCTGACTGCAGGGAGGGCCTAAATACCCTCCCAGGAAGCACCAGGTGATGGGATGATCAGTCACAGCTGGTGCACACCCGCAGGTGAGTACTGGGGCTGTAGGTTCCTGACAGTTCCTGGCTGCTGGAGACACCCGCAGGCGAGCACAGGAACTGCAGGACCTGGCTCCAGCGCCACCTGGGGGTGCTTTGGATCCTGACATATACGGAAGACATTACAATCGCACTTCAATTCAAGACAAGATGGTAAGGAGGGCCCTGCCCCTGAGGGCTTAAATCTAAAAGGGAGGGGGAAGTGATACATGAGGAGGTAGCTGTGTGGGGATGAATTGTCTGATAATGTGATGGTTGAGTGGTTAGGTTGAGGTGGGATAGGCTTTCCTGAAGAGATTAGTCTTAAGGGATCGCCTAAAGGCAAGCAGAGTGGGAGACAGACAGGTTGGGGGTAAAGAGTTCCAGAGGATAGGAGAGACTCTAGTGAAGTCCTGGAGGTGAGCATGGGAGTAGTTGATGAGGGAGCTGGAAAGCAGGAGGTCTTGTGAAGAGTGGACGGGACGGTTCGGGTGATACTTTGAGACAAGGTTTGAAATATTGCCGGGGCAGAGTTGTGAATGGCTGTGTAAGAGATTAGCTCTCTAACAGTTTACAGACTGTAACAGTTTTATTGCCAAACAGCCCAGTGGCGGACCTAATAACCAAAGGGCCCTGGTGCAAGATTTTATCTTGGGCCCCCCTCCCAAGATGGGGGGGGGGGCGCGGGAGCGGATCACACTGGCCCCCGCACTCC
>NW_017306406.1:1091283-1106244 GCF_000935625.1 Nanorana parkeri | reverse complement strand
CCCCCCCCCCCCGTGGTCTCTAATGTTGCAGTAGCGTGCTGGACTTACCTGAGATCCTGCAGAGCACACCATAGATCCTGCATAGCCTACCTGAGACTCTCTATTGTGGGCTCTGCAGGGTCCCTTGTGGGCTGGTCTGGTCGCCAGGGTCCTTTTCCCTGTACCTCCTCCCAACTCTTCTTACCTGCTGCTGCTAGGGGCCCCGCCTCCTCCACCCCCTCCCCTGTCACCTCTGCCGTGCTGCCCCGGTACAGGTGATACCCATGTAAGAGGCTGCCCAGACCCCTCACATGGGTACCGGCCATACCCCCCTGATGGCGGTGTTCTATCAAAGGTTGTGACTATGTTAGAATGTGTGACCGGTGATGTGGTCACACGTTTTAACGTAATCCCGCCCGATTTTTCGGCGGTGGAATGTGTGACCGCCAATAGGTGAAGCATTCCAGAGCTTTCCCAGCTGTTCCAAGGCAGAACGGCATCGCAAATCGCGTGTGCAGGAGAACCGATCTGCCCTGAAACAGCTGATCGGTCCTGAGATGTCACTTCTCTCTCCGACTGCGTCATGGGATTTGTAGTTTCACCACAGCTGGAGGGCTGGAGTTTGGCTACCCCTGGTCTACAGTATGTAACAGTTTAGCACTCAGTCTACAGTATGTAACCGTTTTGTTCCCAAACAGCCTACAGGAGGTAACAATTTAGTTCCCAAACAGTCTACATTATATAACACAATAGCTCTCAAACAGTCTATGTATCAAATACTAATATGGCTTATGAAGACCCTTTAACAGAATAAATGATGTCAGTTGTAACAACAGAGCAAGTTTGGCATGCCAGATTCTATTCTATTCTCAAATTTCCACTCTTAAGAATAAGACCGGCACAGGCAGACCCTTTAAAGGGCGCGAGAAGCCTTCCCTCTGAAATATTCATTTCCCATCTGAGATCATTTTTGAGGTTACATTTCAGCAGTGGCCATCGACTGCATGTCAGCACTTTGTATTGACAGAACCATTATTAATTCAGCATTGTATTGCTGTTTTCATCTCTCCGATCGCACCGTATGGATTCCATAATGTCATCGCTATTATTCCAAATAAATGTTTAAATCTGGCACCCCGGACAGTTTGTAGCCGCTTAAAAAAAAATATCACAGATGGAGCTGTTATAACTATGCAAATGGCCTGCCTTGTGCCATTCCAGAGGAAGATTCCTATATACCGTTTGGTTTGGCTGCATTCTGAGCTGTTATCTTGGCAAGTCACAACCTCTATAAGTGATGCTTAGTTCCGGCTTCCAAATGTGCCATGTTGTATTTTTCTTTCTGTCTGCCCTGCGTCTCCCCTGACGTCCTCATCAAGACCAGTTTATCACAAGTTGGAAAGGCTAAATTGGAATTTGTTGCATAATTCACACAGCCCCGCTCTCTCCCTTGCACAGGGAATTGGAGGTTTGCAAGGCTTCTGATAATATTCGAGACTGCTGCCTGCTGTGCAAAACACATTAAAGGGGGGGGGGCACACAAAGATGCAAAGAGGAAGTGTTTTTAGCGAGTCATTAGCTTGGAAAGATTTTTTTTTGTTTGTGCAGATAATTGTTATCTATTTTTTTTAAAGAAAATCTACTATATCATCATTTTTTTCTGGGTCTTTATATCAGACAAATAATTATATGCAATTCAGGAGCTAGTCTGTGCAGCCCAGGAACCAGCAGGTTTTTTTCTTCTTTTAAAGAGCCAGATCTATTGACAACAACTAGATACAACCTGAAAAGCTAGGAGAGAGAGGGAGGGGGGGAGAGAGAAGAGGAGAGGGAGAGAGAGAGAATGGGAAGAGGGAGGAAGGGAGAGGGAGGGGAAGAGAGAGAGAGAGAGAGAGAGAGAGAAAGGGAGGGGAAAAAGAGAGGGAGAGAGCTAGGGATGGGAAGGGAGAGAGAGAGAGATGGGAAGAGGGGGGCAGTCAGAGAGGTAGGGATCGGAAGTGGGAGGAAGGGAGAGAGCTCTGCAGCAACTAATCGGCTCCTTGTGCTGCTTCCCATTTCCCCAGTCTAGGCTTGGTTGTACGGGGGATTGCAAGAGGCTGATGCAAAGTCCTATTCAGGTGTTTGCATTAAAAATACATTTAATGATATATCAAATACAGAGCTGCATTGGTTTGTGTGTTTTTATATTTGCCTGGAGTTCATCATAGTGTAAATAATCTTGTCAGCATTTTAAAATGTTTAAAAAACTACCAGGTTTAATTTTTCTGTGTACATAGAGAGGTAAATTTTTTATATTAGATATGCCTTCTGTTCAGTAGTATGGCACAGTGATTCTGCTTTATTGTACCACTCTTGGTCAAAGTATATAGACACAACTCCGTCATTTGAATCTTACAGATATGAACCCTCTAGATCACATGTCAGACACAAGGCCTGCAGGCCGAATCAGCCCTGCCAGGCCATCTCATGTGGCCCTCACACCTCTCCTGCATACCCCTCATCTCCACCCCCACCTTGTCTCTGATACTAATCGCTGATATCGGCGCTTTTAATTTTTAAACCAAAGCCGGTGCTGTACACATGCATCAGGCTTCATAGGAAGGCTGCTGAGGACACCAGCAAGGTCCTGGAAGCCTTCCTGTGAATTACGGTGCCTGTTTACAGCACCGGCAGCACATTTCCTCCTTCCTGTGGATCCACGCCTCCCACACCCACTGAGACCGACCAGGACCCCTGATGAGACCACACAGCCCTCCTAAAATTCCGCACAGCCCAGCCTGGACCCCACACAGCCACTTGGGAGTCTGCACAGCCTACCATAGAACCAGCACAGCCACCTGAGAGTCTGCACAGCCAACAATGGAACCAGCACAGCCACCTGAGAGTCCGCACAGCCCACCATTCACCCCACATACTGCCACCATAGAATCTGCACAGCCAACCATAGACCATGCATAGCTCACCTGAGAGTCCACATAGCCCACCACAGAACCTGCACAGCCACCTGAGAGTCTGCACTATTACACTAATTGCCATTATTTTCCTAGACTTCTTCTTTCAGAGCCAGTTATGAATGTATTACTAAAATCAGTATTAATTGAATGCAGAGGCAATTATTTAATATGTAGAGTAGAAGAGTAGATACATTTACATAGTCTTACAGCTATAACTGGCCCTTTGAGGGCAACCATAATGCTGATGAAGCCCGCAATGAAATTGAGTTTGACAACCCTGCTCTAGATTTTCCCACAGCAGTGGCTTGGCAGGGACCCTGGCCATTCTGCTTGTAATACAGATGTACACTAGACGGAGACCTTAATAATTTATTTATTTTTTTAAATATCAGAATTAGAATATAACACAACAAACAAAAAAAAAAGAGAGATGGGAGGAAGAATCATAGCAAGCAACAATCAAAATATCTAAAATTACTTTAAAGCTGAATTCCGGTACAAAAACTTAGATTTAAAAATGCTCCTTAGTATCCACAAAGGATGTAAATCTGCTCTGAGTGTGCCATATGTCTTTGCAAACCCAAATATTACCTCATAGCAGTGACATTATCACTATGATGTACAAAACCTGTGCTGAGAGCTGTGGGAGGGGTCCAGCAGTAGAGATGAGGCCGAGTTTGGTTTCAACCCAGTTTTCCCAAGCCCGCTCAAACCCTAACTGCCACCCCCTCCCCTTGACCCAGTCAGTTGCAAGGAGGCACATTCTCTGCCCAGCAGCCCCATATACTTTAAAATGACACTAAACTCAGGAGTTAAACCATAAAAATGTATTAACATTTAACAAAAATTGTTCTTATTTGTGTATTACTCAGCTGTAGAGCCTCCAAGCATCTCTGACTTGGTGCTGACACTGTCCTTCCTTCTGGAAGGTGGCTACTTTTGTTGCCCATGATCCATGTGTGTGTTGTAAAATAGCCACCACTCCAAGCTCACTCCCACTGGGACCATGGGGAACACAAGTAGTCACCCTCTAGAAGGAAGGACAGTATCAGCACCACTTCAGAGATGATTTGAGGCTCTACAGCCGAGTGGTACACAAATTAGATACATTTTAGTTAATACTTGGGGTGCCCAGATACATTTGTAAGATTTAACTCCTGAGTTAAGTGTCATTTTACCTGTAAATGCTTAAAAATGTACGACACTAGTGCGTTTTTCACACTTTTTTGCACCTAACAATCAGTCTCTTCCCCCTACCAACCTCAGGAGTTCATAAGTGTTCATGCTGAATGTGAACTGCACTAAACTTCCTGGTGAGGGCCCACATGATGCCCATTTCAAGGATCATGGCAAGTGGTAGAGACCTTGGGACAAAACTGTGAGTGAAGTTCCCCCATAATGGGAGCTCCGATAGCACAAGACACCCCACCACTGTACAGAAAAAGCAAGAAGCAAAGGAAAATGACATATGATGTCACAGATGATACTACTTTCCATTGGTCAACACAGAAATGCCTGAAAGTTGAAAACGCATAAAGAGTGCTTCAAAAACAAAATTGTCTAAATAAAAACCTCATGCTTTTGTGTGAATGGGGGCGGTGTCATGGTTTACACAAAACATGGTATCTTTGTATCCCCACTTGGCTGGAAAATACCTTTTTGGTGCATGATAATCATGTTCTGTTATGAATCCTTCATCTTTTTCATGATGCTTCTCTAAGTTAACGTCTCCTATGGTTCCCCAATTAGAAATCAGTATTTGTATTCAGTACATATGTTGGTTGTTTCTTATTTTTATTCTTTTAGTTCAGTTCCTCAGTTTTGATTTTCAGCAGAATGTGTAGAAGATACAATAACAAATACACGAGGAACATACAATGCTGACCCTTAGCAGTCAGTCTTCTACACTCTGCTGCACAGCCCAAATCCTCTGTCCCCTGAGATTTCATGTGGATGAAGATAAACCATGCTACCGGGCTGGCGTTAAATAATACAGCCTATCTATAAGCAATCTCAGACAAGCTGTATGTTTTAAGCTTATTCTAGCCACATTCATGCTTTGGCATATAATGTTAGAGCGCAGCGTTCCATTTTCCTCTATTTTTTTTATCTATCTCTTTCAAACATTGTCTCCTTTTTGTTTCCTTTTATCTCCTTTGCTTTCTTTTTCTTTCTTAACTTTCTCTCTGTGTGTATTTTGTATTCATTCTTTTCTGTTCACACGTCTGTCCAGCCCCCACCATTCTATTTTTTTTTATTCCTCATTTCTTTTTCTTATTCTATACCCCCCTTCCCTGAATCTCCCTGTAGCGCATGAAAAAAAAAGAAAGAAAGAGAGCGAAAACAAAATCTACAAAACACACAGGTGGATTGGATGGATCTGATCCTTTCTGAAAAATCACGTTTCTTTTTTTTATACTCCTTGAATGTGTGCTTGCAGATTCATCCACTGAGTTACTCAATGCTGATTGGCTGGGTTCCACCATTCTCTGCAAAGTGGACAATTCTGCAATACAGACAAATTGCAATATACTGGAAGCAATTAGGTCCACTAGCTCTACTAGTTTGCAGATTGATTCCATCAACCCCCTAAATCGAGGCGGAGCAATGAATATGGAATTCAGGAGCAAGTCTGCCAAATCCATAACCAGCAGGATATTTTTAGGAGCCTGCTCACATTGACAACAAGTAGTGGAAACCTCAATAGTTGGGTGCCAGCTTTTGTTAAGGAGTATTGACTACCTGACTCCTGGGGTTTGTCGAGCCCTGCCCTAAATACATACTGTATAGCTTATAAACATCATAGAAACAACATTTAATGGAAATCTGAGCATTTAAAGTCCCACCAGAATGCACTTCTGCAATTAGCTGCCTCCCAACTCTTCTAGGAGGCTGAAGTCAGGTATGGTAACATCCTTTAAACCTCTCATATTCATTTGTATAGTGGGGTGGTTAATGGTTAAGTTTAAAGTGGGCATTCACTCTAGAATTACTTAACGTATAACAAAATCCAAAACCTTTCTTTTTTTAGCTTTGCAGTTAGGAAGATTTGTAACCCCCCCTGTCATTTTCTTCTTCTTCTTTTGCCATCTGTGTTTCTTTGAGTAGATTTCCCTTTACATCCTTACTGATAGCCATAATAAGAAATCCCTCCAAAGGGTGGGAAATCCCCAAACACTAATGTCAGGATCAGGATCTGAACCCAGGGCCTCTGCTGTGTCTGGCAGTGACTCTACCTGCTGAGCCACCTTAGAACCTTGGATAGTGCCTTGCTTGATCTCATGTGTAATCCTCAGGTAATCCTAGTTTCTGCTGAACTCCTTGCTCCTCCCTTGAACTTCCTATTTTAGGCATGCCTCTGCACTTCCTGTTTGCCAGATTATTGTGCTCCTGCCAATATCTTGTTTCCTGCTCCTTCTGTGATACAATCCTGTCATACTGCTACCCGTGTACTGACCTTTGTCTGCTGATTCACCGACTACTCTCGTCGTCTTCTGCTTCATACCTGATACCTTTGGCTACTGACCTCGGCTTGTTTGCTGACTACACTTCTGCCTGTTCCTTTACTACTATCTCTGCTTGTGTACCAAACTCGGCCTGTTATACCACAAATTTGCCTGCTGTTTCGGCTACGGGACTCTGAGCCTGATCCCAGATCGTGACAACTAGATTTAGTGTCACCATTGGAGGATTGCCCATCTATCCCTGGTGACAACCCACATTTTGGAATTTTCTTTCACTTTTTTTTCAAATAGGGGGGTGAATCTTTGTAATGGGGTACAGACTGCAATAAAGCCTGACAGTGGTTCTAATCCCTCTTTAATCTGTCCAAAACTGAAAAAAAAAAACAAAAACAAACCCTTTGGCTTAGATTGTATTTTAATGAACATTAAACAGCCATAAAACATGTACCTTGATAAATACATAGCACCACAGTTGTCTTCTATCCATGCTCCAGTTGTCCAGAAATCAGCAATAGAAACTGTCATCAATTTACGAGTGGCACCATACAACTCATGATGTCACCTAGCCACTCTCCCCCTCCATGCTTTCTACATCTTGTGATTGCAAAGCTTGACTGAGAAATGCTTCCTCTTTGTCCTGATGCTGTCAAAGACGTACTGTATATAGCACTAGAGGGGCTGAGCGACACTGAGTTGTATGGTGTCACTCGTAAATGGCCGTCAGTCTCCATTGCTGAGTGCAGGTAACCAAAGCCCAGACAGAAGTCAAACATGGTGCTGTGTATTTATCAAAGTACATGTGTAATATGGCTGTTTAATGTTCATTAAAGAACAACTGAAGCCACATTTTTTTTTTTTTTTTAGTCTTGGATAGAGAGAGAGAATATGTTCTATGAACATGTTCATAGAGTAATTCTAGGGTGAAGTTCAACTTTAAGGGGTCTATTTATTGGATGGGAAGGGGGTTTAACACCGCGGATGTCAACTGGTTAAGCTGCCGTAGGCAGCCGAGTGAATGACCGACCTGAAGCGAAGTGAGCCGAACGCTGTTCGGCTATTCACGTCAGGCTGGTACGGCTTATTTCAGCCTTACATCGGCTGAAATCAGCCGTACATCGAGTGGCTTTGTGTCGGCCGAACATGCTCATCATGATCGGCCGACCCGAAGTGCAGAAGGAGTTCGACTCAGCCGTTCCAACATCTGGATCAGCTAAGCCGAACCTCCGGCAGGCTACTCGCTGCTGTTCGGTCTATTCTTATAGATGCCGAACAGCAGTGAGTGAATAGCCGAATTCTGAGCGGCATTCGGCTCGACTGTTCTACTCGGTCCCTTAGCCAATAGGAATCTAGCAAGGCATTCCTATGGTGACATTTTTTTTTTAAAGGTATCTATGGTCTAAATATAAATATGTATTACTTTATTGATTTTTCATGAGTTCTATCCCACTCCTAATAACCATATCGATCTTTAAGTTTGTAAACTCGAAGGTGCCTGTATGTCAGGATACCGTTTACGGGTGTCCCAACACCACATGCATGTATCTCTACAGGGAAACCAAATATGTGACCACACTTCAGATACCAAACAATTCCTGTGAACTATAGTTTATTAGAAAAACAACACAAACACATGCAGCCCCACCACCACCCACAAGTAACATATGAGAGCTAAACAATATACAAACGACAAATCAGATATCAGAGATAACAGGGCTGGGTATAACGTGGAGAGCAGGGAGACACAGATCAGGGGGCCTCAGGGTTAAGAGTCGGGAGTCAGAGTCAGGGTCCTAGTCAGGACCAGAGGCAGGAACAGGAACCAGGATACAGGTAGGGATAAGGAACCGATACTGAGGCACAGACCTCACTGTGAGAAGGGGCTAAATACCTTCCCAGACCAGCACCAGGTGGTGACTAATTGCTGATAGCTGGGAGACACCTGCAGGTGAGCACTGGAACTGCAGGATCTGGTTCCAGCACCACCTGGAGGTGCTCTGGTCACTGACACTGTAGGATGTAGGAGAGGATATGCTGGGACTTCAGAACTGCTTTAAAGGGTTATTAAACCCTCCAGCTTTTTTTGCATATATCTACTGCTAGCATTTAAAAAAAAAAAAAACCTTTTCAAACAGATTTAAACTTAACTGTGTCTTTGCCGTGCGTTCCCGTCAGAACATCTGAAGAGTCTCGGGCGGCCCCAAAGGAACTTGGGGCGGGCGCATGCACAGTTCAGATGTTCCGCTGGGAAATGAGGAGAGATACAAGGTAAGTCTATGGAGCAGTGTGCACCTGCACAGACTCCGTGAGACAGGAAGTTCCAGCTAGCACAGAGGAGTCAGGGCTGGAGACCCGCACCAGCGCTGGAGGGACAGCTGAAAACTACAGGAAAGAAGATCGGATCAAGAGGCATCATTTAAGATAAATCCCTACAATAACAGTGTGGGCTGGGGGGCGGGGGTATTTATTCCTTAATGTCACTTTAAGGAATTAGATTTAGTGTCAGTGGAAGGGATAAAGATTAGGTGTCAGGGGTAGGTTATAAGTCACTGGTCATGGATTTTTTATTTTTAAATCTAGCATACAACAAATACATAAATTACATATGGTGATCATCTTTATTATATATTGCGGTTGAAAAGACTTGCGGTACGGCAGTGCATCTAGAATAAAATCACTAACTTCTCAACAACCCCCATATCTCTCTGATGTCGAGACCTCTGTTATAAAGTGCAGCATTTCTCAATCCTAGCAGTTGATATTTGCAAATTGAAATGCAGACGATCGGCCAGGTGGATGAATTACACTCCAGACGTTTTAGAAATGTCAAATCATAAAATATTTTGGCACATGCTGCATGATTTGTAATCCTGTTTATTGATTTAAAAGCATTCTCTTTCTTCATTTCAATTTATATTCTACAACATTCTAATTCTGAACAGTTGGTAGACGTTATTGATGGTGTTTTGCAGCCTTTTTATTGAGTTATACTGCATATCATCATGCTAATGTTCTTACCTAGATGCAAGATGGAGGTTCTGCATCCTGGGTGAAATTCGTCCTGCCCACACATGTTTAGCCACACCTCTTTTTGCCAGTCCTATTAGTCTTTTTTAATGCTTAAGTTATGATGACAATGGCAAGTGGACCATTTACTCGTTCAGCAAGAGGTTAAATCCACATGAAGCTAAATATATTTTTTAATGTATACATGTGTGATGTGATGTTATAGGAAGAGACAACTGCTGAAATTCTGCTTCCTTTGGCAAATCTCCTTCCCAGCATGCCCAGTATGGAGAATGAAGTGGGAGCTTATTGGTGAGGTAGTTGCAATGTTTATAGTGTTAGACTGACAAGACTAATCAAAGGCCTAACTGGCTCAGAATACAGTTGGCCCCCCCATCCCAGTCTTGTTCTACAATGATTTACAGGAGGCTAATAAAAAGACAGATTCAGGTTTATCTTAGCTTTATATTAGCTGTTTGACCTCTCCTTCTCGAAATGCCAGTGGCCTGGCTGTTATTATTTAAATTACAATTACATCAGTCTGATGTTCTAGTAAGTTTACTCGCTCCAGGATAATAATAAAGCCAAGAGAAAAGCAGCTAGAAAAGAGAGATTACGAATGGCAGATTACATATTTTCCCTCCTTGAAATTATATCTTAAGGAAAATGGGAAATAATCTGTAAGCATATTTACATGTGTCATAGCCTGCTGGTGACATCTAGTACTGCACCTGTCGATGAAATCTGAATGATCTCGAAGGTGTCTCTAGCAGGCTTATTCACTAAGCTTCCGAAGGCAGCCTAGTGAATAACCGAGCTGAAGTGAACAGAGCCGAACAGAGCTATTCACTCCGGCTCAGTACGGCTGAAATATCAGCCGTACATCGGCCGAAATCTGCCATACATCGGCTGCCTCTGCATGTTTGGCTGAGCCGAAGTGCAGAGGGACTTCGACTCAGCCGATCCAACATCTGGATCAGCTGAGCCGAAACTCCCGCAGCTCACTCGCTGATATTTGCCCCTATTCACATAGGGGCCGAACGGCTTTGAGTGAAAAGCCGAAAGCCGCCGAGCGGCATTCGGCTCTTCTGCTCAGGAACCTCTGTGGGAGCGAACAAAATAGAAAATCAGTGAAAATAGTAGGGAAAAAAAGGTTGAAAAATATTTTTAAAATGTATATAAATAGTAAAATTAAAATAACTTAAAGGAGAACTTTGAGGTGAGTGAAAATCACTGAGCCTCATAGTTCGAGCCGACGTGTGACAATGAAACTGTCACACGTCGGCTCAATAGATCGGGAAGTGAGCAAACACAAACCGTCGCTCGTTCACTTCTCGATCATCTCCCTGCTGAGAGCCGTGACTGTTACTTGCAGCTCCCTGCAGGGAGCGCTGACTGGAGGAACGGACGGGGAGGGGGCGGGTACAGCTGGTTCTGCCTCTAGATAGGCAGAGACAGCTGTCACTCACGCAGCTGGGTGGATCTCAACAGTAATGTCGGGATCCATCTTCAAAACAAATGCCCCTTCCTCACCATTTAAACCACAAAGTTACTCATCCACTCACTCGTTATCTCCAGTCTTGACTATTTGCTTATCCCTCCACTGGCTTCCAATCACCCAAAGGATACAATTCAAAATATTAACAACCACTTTCAATGCCATCCACAACTCGCCTCCGGCTATATCTCAAACCTTGTCTCAAAGTATCACCCTAACAATTCATCCCCACACAGCTACCTCCTCATGTATCACTTGCCCTTCCCTAGACTGTAAGCCCTCACAGGCAGAGCCCTCCTTACCCTCTTATCTTGAATTGTATTGTAATTGTAATGTCTTCCTTATATTGTAAAGCGCTGCACAAACTGTTGGTGCTATTTAAATCCTGTATAGTAATAATAATAATAATAATAATAATAATATAACAGAAGGCAACTTAGGCAGGAACTTAGAGCCTGGTGGGTGTCAAGGGGGCTCGGCTACAACCTTCAGGCTCCTAAACTGGGGGATAATACAATTGGTCAGAGATGTGCACCAGCATAACACTTCATAAAGGAGAATGCACTTGTAGGCAGCTAGTGTCTGACACAGCCATGCCAGTACAGATAATTCAAATGGAGGGGAGGGAGGCGCAAAGCTGCCACCATGCCTAGAGCCCCATTCTGCCTTTAATCCATCTCTGCATGACCTTCCCCTCCATAAAGACAAACAATCTGCTTTCTGGCCATGTTCAAATTGCAGGTTTCAGATGATGGACATCCAGTGTCTATGGAAACTCTTATTTGGCATTGTCAAGGGCATGCAGCTGGTTTTATAGTTATTATCATTATTTTTGCAGTTCAGTAATTTTTGTAGGACAGCTATTTTTTAACCACTTCAGACCCAGAGCTTTTTTCCCCCCACCTTATATTTTTCATTTCAGAGATGCCTCAGTTTGATACTTTATTACAACTTTTACTAGGTTGAATTAGGTGGAAAAAAACACACTTTCTTTATTGCATCACAGCAAAACGTTTATGTATTTTGAGCATCCTTGCTATTTACCCCAAAATGTAAACAATAAAGTATATGGATTAAAAGGAGATCACAATGCTTTCGTGATAAAACACTCATTATCAAGTACAAAATTATTATGAATTTTAGCAATGGTGAGCGTCTCATGCTAATTTATGCCCATGTAAATCTGACTTGATCTTATATTAAAGCAGAGCTATGGCCTCCCATGTAAATAAAAAAAAACATGCTGTAGAGCTTATTTGTACATGCATCTGCACTTAGGACTTGTTCACACCAATTGTGGTGCGTTCCAGAGCAGTAGCTGCTGGAACACACTGCAATCGCTCACGTAACTTCCCCCTGTGTTTTGGGGCGGGAGATGGAGTGGTGGTACATTGAAGTCAATTGCACCGCAGCCACACCCCCTGCCCGCAGTAAGATCGGACGCGTGGCAAAGCATTGCCTCCGTTCCGTTCCACTGCAAATGCAAAAAAATGCTGCTTGCTCTATTACTGTAATCCATGGTAGTTTCCCTTTGCAGCTGAGTGCCTCTTCCTGTAGTGCTGGCTCAGGTTGTGAACCTACATACAGGCACCATGTATCCATTTCAGAGACAAGGCAGTCTGCTGCAAAACAGAAGTTCTGCCCAGCATGAGAAGAGATACTGATTTAAAAGGAAGAGCAGCAAAGAGAAGGGAAACAACCATGGATTACAGTAAGGCGCACATACAGTATTGTTTTATGTTAAATATCTGAGGGTTTAATGTCACTTTAAGTTCCTTATAGAAGAAAGCTGATTTAATTAGCTCCTGAGTTTAGTGCTGGACCACAGCTTTCATTGACAGCTGATGATTCCACCAGTGAACCCCACCAGAGCCACAGAAACCAATCCCTTTAAAAAAAAAAACATCCTGTGAAATTATTTTTAAACCAACATCATTTGACTTCACTTGGAACACAAGTAGTTAACATCTTTTACATTTACAATGTCATATTCTGAAATCTTCAGATTACACATGGTACCCTGTTGGTGGTCCATCATGACTTGGCATTGGAATCTTTCCCATGCTGCTAATTAACCTTAATGTCACTTCTTAATTTCGTAATACGTTAATTGGTGGCATTTGCTAATTCATATTTCAATTGCATCTTAACATTTTTTTTTCTTGTTTCATTCCCCATTTATTCTACAGTTCTGAAAACTTTCAGCCTCTATTAAGTACTTGATGTTAAGTCCCTCGTTGTGCAGCACTTGAGCTTGGTGTGTAGAATGTATGGATTATGTTGGTGATTGCGGGGCCATGGTACAGTTGGGCTCTATACTGATAGTATGCACAGCGGTATATGTACCGTAAGGGAAAACACACTAGAAAAGTCGAAAGCTTCTTTTCGTTGTTCAAGAGATCTGATTTTGCAATCATTCCTTCATAATTAGGTTGGCAGACAGCAAGAGCACTTTACATAACGTGAATGTCACTGCAAATCTTAAGATGTTTGACTAACAAGATGCTCGAGATTTCCATGGAACACTTTAATAAATCAGTGCTTTATGAAAATTGGGCTGATGTCACTGAAGGATCAACGGCTTTACAAGAAACCTGTACTGGGAGAGATATATAGGCTGCTAGTGTCAACTGCGGGCTCTATCTATTATAGGTACCCTATTGTAATTCTTATTAATTGGACCAATATTCAATATTCTGGAAACTGTATGCAATTTAGGTGTTTCACAACCACTTCACTGACTGTATGCTTGACATCTGTGACTTTAAATTAGAAACTGGGGAACCAGTACTTCCAAAAGTCAGCAATGGCAGTCTACAGTCTACAGTACATATTTCGCTCAATATAGGTTTCCTTAACATTTCCTAGATTGGCTTTTCTTAATCTTTTCAGGCACTGGACACTTTTAAAAGTATGCAAATCTCGAGGCACCCCTGTCTAAAATGGGGTCACCCCTTCACATTAGAGTCCACCTATCACGTACCTGGTGGAGGACCGATTAACTGAGGAGGCCTCTCTTGTGGCTCTTGTCTCACACTGCTGGGAGTGGGAACAGGGAGCGAGTAGACAGAGAGGAGCACGGGTGCCAAGGTGTTCAGACACGGTGACTTGTAGAAGTCCAGCCACTGGGTCCCTGGAAGGATGAGCAGGGCTAGTGACAGCTGAGATGTCAGTGTGGATGGCAGCGGAAACTGGAGCGATGTCAAACAGGCCAGGGGTCAAGGCCAGATGGTCACCACAGTACAGAAGGAGCAGGCAGAGGCAGAATCCAGATAACAAGCAGAGGTCAGGGGCAGACAGCAATCAATCAAGGTCAACAGCAATCTGGGTCAAGGCAAACAAATACCAGGAACACAAGGCACAAGCTGAAAGACCATTCAGCAGTGACCCATTGGGCCAGCTGGTTTAAATAGGTTGAAAAGTTGCTATAAACTACACCTTTAGCTGCTTTTGAATTGCCCCGGATCGTACAATGTTTTAATTTACATCCAGCTTTCTGCTTGCTGAATAGAAGCTTTCAAATGCACATTTAAATATAGTTGAATTTGTTTGCTAACAAAAGTCTCTAAAATCTGTATAAAAATGTCTCCTACGTCAACTTGTATTATGCAAATAAGTCATTTAGTGAGTAAAACAGACATTTATTTATTTCTGCTTGAAGAAGAACTCTGAGCAGGTGACACATTAACCCTTACAGTGGGGCTAGACCCACACTGCAAGGGTTCAGTGCTCATTTTGGTCTATGGTTTGAGATAAAAAAGATATACTCACCCGATCCTCGATTCTGTGGTGGTGGTTGGGTAGTCCAACTGCAAGGGTTCATTTGTAATTTTCCCAGGCTTATTTTTTAACATAACTCCTTCCCTCATTTCTGTTATTTTGCAAAATTTGGCAAACCATAGAAAGAGGAAGCTTTTAATGCCTTGCTTACACGAGCTTTAGCAGCTGATGTCTGTTTGTAAAATGCCTCATGAATCCAGAACAGATGCAGGAAGGAAATAAAAATATAGTTTGCAAAACTCATTTTAAAGGTATAGGATGCCTTCTTTAAAAGAATAATATA
>NW_017306406.1:1049304-1090895 GCF_000935625.1 Nanorana parkeri | reverse complement strand
TTTTTAATCTAGTAATGCTTTACTTTTACTTAGTGTATTCTTTTAAATTAAAATTATATGAGCAGTTCCAGAATTCCTTTGGGTGCTTACAATTTACATAGCTCTACTCAACTGTGAGAAAACAGCTGATGTGAATAGTCCGTGAATCTTTTATGGTTCCAGAGCTCATGGCGTGTTTGAATGACCAAATCCTCCGTATGGTTTTATTATACTGGGAGATGTTATAAGCAAACATGTGGATTGGACAAGGAATAATTAAAGCAATATTTGGAATCATTGATCCGTACTGTGCACTGCTGGGATCTTATGAGATTGAAAGAGGCTGTCGGAAAATTGGATTTATGGCCATGTATTTCAGAGTGCTATTAAAGAAGCAATTCTGGATGCATAACTGGCGTATTGTGGCTTGCATGTACCCATAATTCCTTTTGAGATGATTATTCCATCCTTCCTTGGTTGCGTGGGATAAGGCCAGTGTGTGAAACTAGCGCTGGACACCTGCAGTTATAAGGCAAAGTTTAGTATAACAAGGACATAGAGACTGTCCATCCATATTACTATAAGCCTCATTAGTGTAAAAGGATAAAGGGTCATCGTACACAAGGCTGATGATACAGTTACAGTTTGATACTGGGGAGCTAAATCACCACTGGTTTATTTTCATTTCAGTTATAGAGAAAAAGATGGATAGTGAACTCAACAGCAGGAGACCACCTTGTAGTAGGAGAGAACACAATGACAGAAGACCAACTTGTAGATAGAATCCAAGGCCAGGAGACCACTTTGTAGATAGAGAGAACCCAATAACAGGAAACCACCTTGTAGAGAAATAGAGAGAGAACCTAAGAGTGAGAAAAGTCCTTGTAGAAAGAGAGCCTAACAGATCACTCTGCCACTCTGGGAAGAGAGAGAGAAAATCCAAGTGAGCGAGCCCAATGGCTGGAGACCACATTGTAGAGAAATATAGAAAGAGAACCTAAGAGTGATATAACTTCTTGTAGCAATAGACAGAGATCCTAACGGAAAATATACTCGGGGGGAAAAAAAAAGAAAATCCAAACGCTGGAAATCCAACAGCAGGAGACCACCTTATACAGACTAAGAGCTAGAATCTGGACACAGAAGGCTAAAGTCCTTGTAGAGAGATTCAACCTAACATTAAAAAAACCACCTTGTAGAGCGAGAGAGGAGGGGGAGAGTGAGAGGGAGAGAAAGAGAGATGGGGGGATTAGAGAAGGAGAGGGAGAGAGAGAGCGAGTGAGAGAGATAACCCAATAGCAGGAGGCCATCTTGTAGCTTAGCTAGAGAGAGCCCAATAACAGATCACCTTGTAGAAAAATGTGGAGAGAGAGTCAAAGAGTGAGGAATTACCTTGTAGAAAGTGAAAAAGAGTGAAAGAGCCTAACGGAAGATCGCCTTAAGGGGAAAGAGAGAGAAAATCCAAGAGCAGGGGACTACATGATAGATAAAGATAGAACCCAACAGCAGGAGACCACCTTATATTTAGAGAGATATAGAATCTGGCCACAGAAGACTACCTTGTAGAGAGAGATTGAACCTAACAGAAGGGATCATTTTGTAGAAAAAGATAGAGAACCCATGAGCAAAAGTTCACCTTGTGTGGAGAGAGAGAGAGAAAACCCAAGAACATGATACCATCTTGTAGAGAAAAAAAAGAACTTACAACAGGAGATCAGCTTGTAGTTAACGAACTCAAAACCTTTGTTACAACATTTATTTAATCTCGGTGCTGATAATTTTCTCCATCCTCTTTCAGAAATGTCCTGTCTACATGCACTCACTCCAGCATCTGCTACACATCATTGATTAGGACTGGTTTCCTAATGGTGTCCAAGGTGGACCATGCCTGTGTAATGTATCGGTGCGGCCGCTTGTAGTTGTCATCTCAGTTGGGAAACATCCTTATAACAGGAAATGTCTGAACAAAAATATTCATGACAGGATCATTGGGTATTCTTTCAATAAAATCTGCAGATTTAAAAAGATTGTAAGTAACTTTGGAAACGAACATGTTAAAACTAATATGAGTGTTTATTGATCGGATTTAGATCTACATTAAATCTCGAGGCTATGCCTTCTAAAAGGCACTGTGGTCCTCTGCTATGCCAGGATTTTGGACACAGGCTGTTAAATATTAATTGACCACAGCCATTTAATGTTGTAAAACCGGAAATATTAACACAGCTTTTGATTGCTATAGATTTTTTACAGGGTTAATGCTTTCAAATTCTATTTCTATTTCAGTACAAGCTAAGGTGATTATATTGTGAGCAAATTCTAAACTTTTGGGGGGATTTAAAATGGAACTAAACTTGAAAAAGAAAGCGCAAATAGGCTCTTTATTGCAGACTAGACATAGCATGTCAACAAATATACCTGCCTGTTTGCAATCTTCTTTGGAATGTCCACTGAGCTGTGCATGTGCAACTTAGGAGTTTGGAGAAGGCAGGAGAAGTGAACGATCTAGGACAGGGCTGGGGAACCTCCGGCACTCCAGCTGTGGTGAAGCTGCAAATCCCATGAGGCATTGCAAGATTATCACAGCCACAGACATGACAGATGCATCATGGGACTTGTTGTTTTACCACAGCTGTAGGGGCGAAGGTTCCCTACCCCTGATCTACGACAACATAGCCGAACTGGAAAAGTGAGCTGAGTTGTACAATTTTTCCAAATCGGCTATGTTTGTATTAGATTGTTCACTTCTTCTGCCTCCCCCAAACCCTTCACCCTTTTGTTAATAATCCCCTTAGTGTGCATTCTCAGCACACCTCAGTTCTGGAATGAATGATCTGCCATGTTTTTGTGCTGGGGTTACATCATTCCAGCCCAGTCAATGACATTGCCTGAAGATCTCGACCTCGGAAAAAGAACGGGTGAAGGCACCACCTCCTGCGAGGAAACGAGTGGGGGTGAGTTTAGTTCCGCTTTAAGGCTAAACTACAGTTGTGATTTTTTTTTCTCTTTTTACTAAGAGATTTAACTACTTGCTGATAGTCACCTAATTGGGCTACAGCTACACAGGAGCTACACCTAGCTATTAATCACTAGATGTTGCAAGTGATCCTAAAACCGGTGGAATGAGAGGCTTCCTGTAGGGTAAACGGCTCAAATGGCAATCTCACGTGATCCATTTCTGAGTGATTGAATCTATAAGATACTGCTAAATGCTGTTTGTGTAGCTTACTCCATAGGGTGTAATTTGTGTCATTTGATACTCACTAGTAATTATAGTAGCAGAATTGAGCTACTAAAAGTATTTCATGAAGCGCTTATCTTATGAGGTGAATGCCAGCACATGGGTAAAACTGTACATTTTGAAAGAATAAAGTATATATCTTGGAATACTGTTTTTTAGCTTTTGGTAGGGTGTGGGAAATTTAGACCCTATGTCAAATTTTTATGGCAGTCTCTGTCCCCATTGGGGAGATTTTGCCTTCTATTTGTCCTGCTGACCATTATCACCGACACAGAAAGTGAGGGGAAATCCAAAAATTTTGAGTTGTTCCCAGAACATAAGGTCACGAGTAACCAACCATTGGGGACACCTTCTCCTTCTGCCTAAGACAGGAATTCCTCTCAATGTGGGGGATTTCCTATAACTGACTGTTACATATCTGGGACAGGAAGTGAAGGGATATTTCCCCAATGGTAGTTGAGGGATGATTTGGACTGAATTTTATGTGAGATTTTTACTGCTATGTAGTAATCAAGATTGCATTTTTTAACTTATTATTAATTATTTAATAATGAATTAATAATTATATTATTCTGGACTTAAGAGATGTAATATACCTTAAAAGCCCCAAACAATTTGTTATCCTTTTCACTCTATACTAGTCGGGGTGTGGTGGTATCGTAGCCCGAACAAGTATGCCAAAAGTGTTTTTTTTTGTATGTTTCATGTTTGATTGTGGACTGTGAGATGTTTGACTGCGGGATTATATGTACATGGTTGATGCACATTCACAATACGCCCTGGTGTGAACAGGGTGTCACTGTCCATTGCCAGACTGCAGACCTGAACAGAACAGGTCCCTCTTCAGAGGAGCTGACTGCAATAACTGTCCAGTGTTGTGCCACTTATTGCCCTGGGCCCACCAAAAACATAATATTAGCATGTCAGCACCAAAGCTCACTTGCAGTCATTCCCTTCAATTACCCCCACTCCAGCTAGATATACTTACCTTATTTTGGTACAAGGAAAAGGAAGCCCTGTTTAAAGAGTGTCAAGTGAATAGAGTTGTGAAGTGTCGTGGGACCAGGGGTGCCCTCTTACCTGGGGTCTGGCGGGTGGGGCGGAGTTTGTAGGGTCCTTCTTGGGGTGATTTGGTGCCCGGCGGCAGGCTGCTGGTGCGCACATGAGTGCATGCACATGTGGCACTGCCATGGCTTCTTAGTCGCTTCGGGTGCTGGTCATTGACAGGGAGGGCCTTGCGAGCTCTCCCTCTCTCTCAGCCATCCCATTGGTTTGCAGGGACCTATGGCTTCCTTGTTGCCCAGACAACGGGGGCGTTGCTGGCCCTTGCTGGGTTTAAATTCCAACCAGAGCCAAGACTTGTTGCTGACTTATTCTGCCATTCCCAAAGCAGATACAACGCCTCATTGCCTGTTTCCTGCCATCCTTCCCTGCTATGTGGATCAACTGGTTATCGACCCATGGCTTGTCTTACCGTTTATGATACCCGCTGCCTGCCTCGACCCGGACTGTATTCTGACAACACATTTTGGATCACCCTACCTTGTACCTCAGCCCGGACTCTCCTTCTCATTTTGTTCCCTGCTATTGGGTTCCAATCCAGCAAACAAGGGGACTTAACTCCTTCCCTAACATGAAGGATAATCTACATTGAATTCTTATGGGAAGATTTTTGTTGAGATGGTCTGGCAACAGGGTCTCTTCATACCCTACACATTTTTGTTTCCCTTTTGAGCAAACCTTTACATCAGTCCCTTGTTGTCTCTATTAGAGTGTTCAGGTCAGCTCCCCATTGTCAAAGAATGTTGTGCAGAACGCCTGAAGCAATGCTTATCTTTAGGCAGCCTTCCATTTTGTTCCCTTTATATGCGCATAGAGTTTTGTAAATGAATGGCCATTAGCAGCGAAACCACTTTAAGACCATGTCACAATAGAAACCTCTGTATAGTGCGGGTACATTGTATCATCTGTGTACAAAGGATCAAGTCATGCAGCAACATTTCATA
The DNA here is from genome assembly GCF_000935625.1 of Nanorana parkeri. NCBI lineage: Eukaryota > Metazoa > Chordata > Amphibia > Anura > Dicroglossidae > Nanorana > Nanorana parkeri. Next base: position 1,085,669 of record NW_017306406.1, on the reverse strand, counting down.
TCATGTTTCTCTTTAATAAACCGAGACCTGTGCCCTCTTTCCCTGCAAACTCTGTTAGAACATAAGAATCTCTGCTCTTTGTGAAAAGTGTGGCCTGTTGTTTTATTATTCCCGAGCCCAGTAGAACCACTCGTCTCTCTCCTTATAGCATTGAACTTAATGAATGTCCAACATTGTAGCTGAAAAGAAAAAAAAAATCATTATTGGGGCACGACCTAACTTATTCCTTCTTTATAATCAATAATGAGAAGTTGTCTGCTTTAATGATCATTGAACTAGGTAATAACCCTTGCCCATCTGGCTGGCTTTGCTGTATCCAACTTATCTCATTAGTTACATAGAAATTCTCCAGAGAAGGATTACAGTTCCTGCATGGTGACCATGCCTACAATCCCTAATAAATTAGTCTAAAGCATCTTTTGAGTTACTTGGCTCATGTGTACTGCATAAGAGGAAGAAATTCACTGCAGATGTAGAGGTTCTATAGAAATTAGGGGATCGTTATGCGATCCTCATGGTAACACACAGATTTAGCAAGGATGATGACTTCTGAAGGCAATAATCTTCCATGGCATATAGATCAGAGAGAAGGGACCTTATCAGGCAATTTTGACAGCCCATGGCAATAATTACTATTCCCCTGCAACAGAGATGTTGGGTTTGTATGTATGTTGAATGTGCAAGCAAAGACTTTAAATTTGTATTAAACAAATGTACAAAAAATTATCCGCACTCGGGTTATATTAAAACTTCTGTTGGCCGCATTGTCTTATCAGCGATTTCCGTTCAAGACTACTGTCTCCCCAGTCACCGCTGTGTAGATGTGGATGTCTTCTGTCAGTTCATTTGTAACTGCGGCGCGAGAAAAAATGGATCCCACTTGTGATTTGCACAAAAGAAGAGCAGTGTGCAGTGATTGGTTTTTCGTAGTCTGAAGGTGTGTCTGGTGTCGTAATTTATAGAAGATTTTGTGTGCAGTATGGAGAAAGTTTTTTTTGTCGCAAAGAAGTGTGTATGAATGCAAGGGCATTGTGATCTTGCATGACAATGCACGTCTGCACACCTCTGCCAACACGGTTGACACTCTGCAAAAACATACAATACTGTTAAAGTATCCTCTCTATAGTCCTGATCTTGCTCCATTGGACTTTCACCTGTTTGGTCCCCTGGAAGCAGCCCTACGAGGAGGAAGATTCACCTCTGATGAAGAAGTGAAGACAGTGGTGTATCGTGGCTCGCAGCTCAGCCTAGAACATTTTTTAATGAGGGAATACAAAAGCTTGTTGACAAAGTGTATTGAAAAGCAAGGAGATTATGTCAAAAAATTATGCATTTCGCTTTTCTAAAAGTTGATTAAAATAAATTCTACAGCCAGAGTGCGGATAATTTTTGACTCAGTTTCCAAACAGATGGCTCCAGCTCTCTCAGCTCTTCTACCCTGAGCTTCCTGTCCGGTGCAAGATCACAAAACAAAGCACAGCCTCCAGGAGCTGCCCATCTACTAGCTTGGAGAACGTAGAAGGGAGGAGGGAGCAGGGGAGTGGCTGTGCCTTTTGTGTTTTTGGGTACACAACGCTTACTAGCACACACACAGGTGTCTTCATAGGACCCTGCAAGGGAAAGGAGACCCCCTAAAACAGTGCTCAGGGGACCAGCTGATTCTGTGGGAAACTAAAATGTTTAAACATCAAGGAGCAGCATTCATTTGAAGTGATTTCATCAGCAAGTGAAGTGAAGTTTGGTACTTTTGGATAGAGTGGGGAAGGATTAGAGCACATTTTGGGTTTTTACTGCTATTTGGGGGTCCGCTAATATCAGACTTGGGACTATGTAACACAAAGAGATTTTTTTTGCCACAGGATTGCTAGGGAATTCAGGGAGAAAAGTCACCTACTTTCTATATGTTGCTCCCTTGTTGGATTTGCAGCCAAAGCATCACTCCCTCATTGCTGAAAAGGCTTTAAAATGTAAGTGGTCAGCTAAAGAAAGACACCTCGCTCATCCAGGCAGGGAGCGACACATGCAAGCAGATGAGTTTTTTTACTGTCCAGATACATCCTTTAAAGTGATCCTGCCACTGGTGAGTTCTCCAATCAGCTTGAGGAAGAGTTAGTCCAGAGAATTTCCTTCCTGCCCTCTTGTGACAGTGGGGGGGTGTCTGAGAGGCCAGTCCCCAAGCTCCAGCTATGACATGGGAGGCAGAAGAGTGAGTGACATGTTGTTCATACCCTAAATGTACTTCCTTCACTTTCAACAGCTAAACATAACAGCTAAACATAACTGTATGGGACATGCACAGGTTATCTTTAGAGTTGATGGCAAATTATATTTGCCAAGATAGCTTCCATGAGAGCACTTGAAAGAGTGAGGCTCCTACCACCACAAACCGGAAACCCTTCATGTAAAGGTCTTTAAAAGGAGGTCCCTCAACACTGCTGGTCATTAAGGTGTTTCCTCCAGACCGGCAGGTTCATAAGTAAAACCTTTTCTTGGGTTGGTCGAGATTTGCTTTTTTTGGTGCTGTTTGCATCCCCCTTACTGCTTTTTGTAGTATAATTGAAAGAGGGGTACTCCGGGGCTTCTGAAAAGGGAGAAAACTCTATGCAGGCTAAACAACACATATCTATCATCTTTTTTCTGCAGTCTCTAGATTAGTGTGCTATACTGCCCAGTGCTAGTTCTGTATATACAGCAGGCAGCATGTCGGTTCCAAACATTTTATCATTTAAATTTTTACAAGAATAATCAACATTTTTCATAAAAGTGACAGATTCTACATAAGAACATTTCATTTGTGAGTGTCAAGTACAGCATGATCTTTAAATATGACCATGTAACCAGGAACTTCAAGAACTACGGTATCTATATCTGCATTGTTCTTTAAGTCATATACCCATAGTTCATGACTGTGGGTGATGATAATATATGCATAGAAACCATCTTCCCTGTCTAGAACCTCAGATCACACTTTTCCAACTGTGGCTCATCTAATGTCCACACAACTGAAGCTGGTAATGCAAATGTTTCATCCTTTCTCTTTCCATCACTTCTATGATCCCAAGAATCCATAATAGTAGGCAGTGTGCTTGCCTAAGCAACTTTAGGGAACATTTTACTCCTTTTTTAGATAGTTCTGTGACCTTGAAAATGGAGATTCTGATCTTTTTTTTGTCCCATTTCAAACTAAGCAGATAACTAATGAAGTGTGAGCTGGAAGTTCATGGCTGGATGGTGTTGGACGGGCAACATTATCTGCAAGTAGGAGAGATGGCATCCGCATCATTCAATATCAGACAACTTTCCATCCAAAACCATGCCTCCTGTTAGTGACCCTTTCAAAAATATCAAGCAATAAAAATAACGCGTTTAGTTATTCTCTTTCTGGAAAAAGGAGAACGATTATTTCATTGCATATGTTTAAAAAGCACCTATTGTTTAAACTAGCGACATCTCGGTTGTTTATGGATCCTTATGATGGTGGTTCAACCTTGAATGTTAGAGGAACATATGAGCGGAATGTGAGAGTAGTACATAGTTATATTTTTGGGGATTTAACAGGCAAGTAAGTCTGACTTGTGTTTTCTTGTTCCACGTGTGATACTGTTATCCATTTACAGTGATCAGTTTAAGAAATTAATCAAAATATGCTAAGAAAACATTGTAGAGAAGCTGTTCACACCTTTGCGATTTGTCGCGCTGTAGAAATTGCCTGTTGCACAAAAAGGGACAGGAGCGATTTTCGGGCGGATGTTGCGTGATTTCGGTCCCAAAGACATCTCTATGCATTGAAAACAGTGCAACAACCGCACGGTTTTCAAAAAATCGTGTGAACAGAAACACACGAAAAACCGCTCACCAGCTCAGTCGCTTAGGTGTGAACCTAGCCTCAGGTGCTTACATATCTCTTTGTAATGGCAACTGTCTGCTCCAGTGTTTGTATCCTCTATCCTAAATACTTAGCCAGTGCTGGCCAAACCTACACAGTAACTACCCATAGACGTGGATGGGTTCCCATTCAAGTGTGGGGTGGGGGAATGGAGTTTTTGCTTATCCTGATGTCATAGTTTCTTTTAGTCATAGTTCACATATTCCAAAAATGTGTATGTATGCCATGTAGTCTGTCTCATCTCATTCCCTATGATTCTTCTTTTTGACATTTAAAATATGGGCATATTTTCAAAACCACATGCTATGCTTGGTAGGGACAATGCCGACTGCTGCAGAATTTACTGATACTTTTTGTTGGATAGATAAGTGACACTAATCTCAGGAGTTAAATCTTAAATATGCATTCAAGTACCCTAACTATTAACATATTTGTATATCACTCAGCCTTAGATCCTCAAATCATCTCTGAATTGGTGCTGACACTGTCCTTCCTTCTGGAGGGTGGCTACTTTTGTTCCCCATGGTTCCTGTGTGTGTGGTTAAGTAGTCACCGCTCCAAGCTCACTCCTGTGATGGACTACAATCTCAATACAAATTAGTAAACTAAACATGAGATTATAGTAAGTGTTGAAGTAAGTGTTCATGCTGATGGAAAAATTAGCACCTCTCATGATTCTACTACAACAAATTTTCAAAGGATTATAGTTATATGTTTTTGTTGTTTCTTAACCAACTGAAGTGTAAAAAACAAAACAAACAAAAAAACAGCCCAATACCATAGGATTTGGAAACCAGCAAGCTTTTTTATTAATGCATTGAGCTACATAACAATCATCACAGAATGCCTTGACTCATTTTGCACATTTGTACTTACTCATAAAGCTATAAACATGCAAAATGCGTACAGCTATGCTGGAATAAAAAAAAAAAAATGGTGGTGTTTCCTGGTGATTGCTATGTACGCTTAGTATTTCAAGCAATAAAAGATAACTGGTTTACAAATCCCTTCATTTTGGACCATTTTTCTGCACTTGGAGCATTTAAGAGTCGAAGACTCTGCTCTGAGTGGGTGCTGCAGAGTTAATATATTGGATTCCCTCATGTGGCAGCAATGTTTGGTCTAAATTAAAATATGTGTCATAGGTTGATTTCCAAAAATATTCTTTGGGTGCTCCTAAGAGCATTACCCATGCTATTATCTGCCCAGCGTAATGCTATGCATGGCCTACCTTACTTTTAGGGGTGTATTTAAAAACAATTTGCTAAGCCATTCATCCTGCAATACTCTGTAAACATTTGTTTTGTGCAAATAGAGACACAAACAAATGTTCTTAGTATATTCTCTTTTCAAGTTGAATGTAATATTAGGAAGATACCACAGCATGACCAGTAGATGGAGCCATGGGGCGAAGGGAGCTTATTTCCTATGCTCCTCGGCTCCATCTAGTGACCAGAAAGTGGTATTTTGCTAATATTACTTTTACCTTGAAAATAAAATATACTAAGAATGTTCATTTTTGTCTCCTTTGGCACAGAACAAATGTTTACAGAGCTTTGCAGGATGAATGGCTCCACAAATTGTTTTTAAATACACCCCTTAGTGTTTTAGTCTAGACCGGTCTTTCACAGCCTTTTTACACCAGGGGAACTTTTGAAATGTTTTTTAGGCCCTTGCAACTCCTGCTAAAAATATACCTACAGTTTATGGTAGGGATGCACCGGTACCGTTTTTTTGGTATCGAGTACGAGTACCAATATTTATAGTTCGGTACTCACTGATACTGAGTACCAATACCGGTACTTCCGATAGCATAGAGCCGGCTTCCCGGGCAATCAGGAAGCCAGGCAGCGTGTCATTCCCCCCCCCCTGGCTTCTTGATTGCCCGGGAAGCCGACTCCATTCTGTTTGGCCGGCTCGATGCTGATTGGCTGGGAAGCTGGCTTCCCAGCCAATCGCCATGGAGACCAACCAATGCAGACACCTCATTCCTCTCACATAGATCCTTAGCAGTAGTCATTATCATACCAGTCCCTTGGACAGCTGGGCAGACACCGCTTTCCAAGCTCTCCTGGATCTGCCCACGTCTCCTGTGTGCACAGCGTTCACGTGATCGGCCCTCACCCTGCTACTGCGCATGCACAGGATTTCTAAATGAGAGCGCTGGGCAGTCTGTGCATGCGCAGTAGCAGGCTGAGGGCTGATCACCTGGGCGCTGTACACACAGAAGACATAGGCAGATCTTGGAGAGCGGTGTCTGCCCAGCTGGCAGAGGGACTTGTACGGTAATGACTGCTGCTAAGGATCTATGTGAGGAGAATGATTTGTTGGCAGGGTGGGAGTCGTATCACCATATTATCAGATTTGTTTGCCCGGCTTCACACTGATTGGCTGGGAAGCCGGCTTCCCGGCCAATCAGCAGAGAGCTGGCCATACAGCATGGAGCCAACTTCCCGCCTCCATGTTCCCTCGTGGCACTGATGGTCAGAGGAAATCTCCCTCTGACCGGAAGTTCCAGTATCGTGAAGGGCATCGGAGCATATGGGCGAGTACAAGTACTCTCTCAAATACTCGGTATCGGCACCGATACTAGTATTGGTGCATCCCTAGTTTATGGTATATTAGCGTGATCACTAAGTTGTAGTTGCTTTTAAAACTAAGTTGCATTTTAAATATAATAATAAATAATGTCATACCTCGCATATTTGACACACTGCTATATTTGTATAACCAGCTCTGTACAACCACATTTTCAGTAATCTTGAAATTAAATGGATAGTAATAACAGGAAAGGATTGCAGACAATAAAAATGGTGGTGTCTCCTAATATTAGTGGCCAGTGGGGAAGTGCCCCTTGCATTGATGGTTATTGTAGGTAGGATCAATTTGCCATTTCTTCCTACTCAAGGAACCCCTAGCAACCTCAGGAGGAACCCTACAGTTCCATGGAACCCTGATTGAGGAAGGCTATTCTAGACTTAAAGGGTGCTTGTGTTTCGGGGAGCCAGAAGGGTAAAAAAGGTAGCAACTGAAAACATCATTATCTCATCATACATTTATATTTCCATTATATTATACCAGTAAGGACAGATTTTTATTAGAAGACTATACAAATGTTCCTTGTTCCCTTGTTTTATTTTACAGATTTATATATCTTTCTTTTTTGTATGTGTCCATTTAGGCTGTCCATAGGCATTAAATATCTCTCATACTTTAAAATCTTTGTCTCTGCTCATAGCAGGTTTGGTGACTGAGTCCTGCTTAGGTGACATTGTGTGACTTACAACGGCCTTTGTTATGTCTCAGATCAACTGAAAACTACATACGATGCCCCTCCAAGCAAGACTGACTCACTTCCTGAGGAAGGGCTCAAATCAGGCACACTTGACAGCACTCAAGATGCCACCAAGACCCAACAACAGCCTCCATTAATCAAGCACGCAGCGAAAATGATTCTTACACTGCTGGATTCCATCACAGGTGACCTGTTCACTATTGCAGACATCATTAACACAATTTCTCTGTGCGCCAGACACCAAAATGTTTTGCCTCACAACACAATATCCTGCGGGGAAATAGTCTTTGATTTCTGTAGCAGGGAAACCTGGACCTAAATTTAAAGAATTCAGGCACATAGTTAAAATCTAGCTTTAGCTTACATAACTTGCTTTTGTGGAAAGATTTTTAATTATTTTTCAGTAGGAACTGTTTTTTTTGTACAGAACTGCTGCAAGTCATCTGAGATCAGGCTTCTGATGGCACTCCCTGCTTTGCTGGGAAATGAGTAGGAGAAAGTAAGCAGCCGTACAGGAAGAAGACGCTCATGCTGAGTGGCACCGTTAGTTCATATAGCAGACAACAAGGGCAGAGGCACCAAGCCTGCAAATGTGATGGCTTTACAGCTCCGGGCATGAAAACAAAATATTTATCAAAAGCTACAGAAGATATAAATCCACTCTGAATGCACCAAATGCATTTCCAAACTCGTTTTCGGCCTCATCTGGAGTATGCGGTCCAGTTTTGGTCACCGGTACTCAGAAAAGATGTCCTTGAGCTGGAAAAAGTCCAGCGGAGGGCAACCAAACTCATTAAGGGGTTGGAGGACCAGAGCTATGAAACAAGGCTGTTAACATTAAATATGTTCTCTTTGGAAGTAAGGAGATTAAGGGGGGGGGCATGATTTTCTTGGATAATATGTTCAATGGTGATAGAACCATTATTAACATACTCTTTACGGTTAACTCCATAACAAAGACTAGAGGCCACCACCAAAAACTGGTGGATAAAAAATTTCAGCACACGGGGCGCAAGGGGTTCTTCTCAGTTAGAGCGGTTAAGGTCTGGAACTCACTGCCACAGGAAGTGATTTCAGCTAAGAGTGTGGAATCATTCAAGAAACTCTTGGACGATTTCCTTGGAGAGCATAACATACAGGGGTACAGGTAGTGCTAAGAGCAAAATCACACATGGACACACGCACACACCAGCTCAAACATAAATGCATACACGCAATAGGTTGGACTTGATGGACTTATGTCTTTATTCAACCTCAAATACTATGTAACTAAGTAACTATGTAACTATATATTTGGGGCACGCAAAGTGGATTTATATCTTTTGTGTCTATTGAAGAGTACATTTAAATGTATTGCTTTTGTGTCCAGAGTTTAGCTTTAACTCTTGAATTATATACAGGGAACACAGCCTACCTGCTGTGTAAATTCCAGCATAGCTGTACCACCCTAGAGCACCCTATTCCCTTTGACAGTAACCTGTTACTTTTTTGTTGCCGGTTTTAATGTAGGATCATGCCCACACACACACCCACTGTAGGCTTCTTGATGACTACTACAATAAAGAGAGCCTATGTAGTAATGCTTTAGTCCAGAAAACTGATACAGATGGGTGGGTGAGTCACAAACTAATTTTTGCACCCTCTGTATGGTAAAAATTGCAAATAATTGACCATGGTTTTTTCTCAAATCCACAAGAGCATGAAAGGTTAAACCTGTTGTAAATGTTTTTAATCTCACTGTTCATGCATTAAAATGTCAGTACTAATATGTTTCCCACAGCCAGCAATCACAGTTGAACTTGCTTTAGAAGTTTTACTCTCAGTGGCGATGAACAGGGATGTGCTGGGGTTGGTAAGAACTCAGTTGACCTATGCCCATGCAAAATTGTGACTAATACCCCCCCATCCAGGACCAGTTGCGGCAGGAGCAATCCCCGGCTCGCATTTACAGTTCACGAATGGGCAGGGAATGCCCCTGCTGCAACTGACATGCATTTGCTTACATCAGAACTGCTTTCCTCCTCATACATGGGAATGTAAATGCAGATTTTCTCCCCATACATGGGGATGTAAATGTAGCTTTTCTCCCCATACATGGGGATGTAAATGTAGCTTTCTCCCCATACATGGGGATGGAAATGTAGCTTTTCTCCCCATACATGGGGATGTAAATGTAGCTTTTCTCCCCATACATGGGGATGTAAATGTAGCTTTCTTCCCATACATGGGGATGGAAATGTAGCTTTTCTCCCCATACATGGGGATGGAAATGTAGCTTTTCTCCCCATACATGGGGATGGAAATGTAGCTTTCTTCCCATACATGGGGATGGAAATGTAGCTTTCTTCCCATACATGGGGATGGAAATGTAGCTTTCTTCCCATACATGGGTATGGAAATGCAGCTTTTCTCCCCATACATGGGGATAGAAATGTAGCTTTCTTCCCATACATGGGGATGGAAATGTAGCTTTTTTCCATATACATGGGGATGGAAATTAAGCTTTTTTCCATATACATGGGGATGGAAATGTAGCTTTTCTCCCCATACATGGGGATGGAAATGTAGCTTTTCTCCTTACACACGGGACTGTAAATTCTCCCCATTTCAGTGCAGCACAGACATTGTGTTTGTGTAAAAAAAAAAAGAAACATCAAGTAATGTATTGTTCATTTGCAATTGTGTTTTTCCTTTCCTTTGCAATATGCCTTTAAACTTGCTAGGGATTTTAGACCTCTTCTCTTTCGGAAGTGTCTAATGTGTGTTCTTGCCTCCTTATGACTCTACGCTCACCTCCCTACATACAAATGTTATGTAGCTCCTGGAAGAAGGGGAATACTATAGATCCAGGGGTAGTCAACCTTGGCTTTGCAGCTGTTGTAGAAACTACAATTCCCATGATGCATTGCAAGACTCTGACAGCCACAGGCATGACTCCCAGAGACAGATGCATGATGGGATTTGGGGTTTGACAGCTGGAGTGCCCAGGTTGCCTACCCCTGCTGTAGAGCGTTGCTTGAGTGACAGCTCTGAGCTTGCTAGGGCTGCTGACTTTACATCCCAGATGGTGGTGGCCGGCAGCAATCTCGGGGCTTTTGGATGTTTCTACAAGGGAAGCTTTTCTAGGAAAATAAAAAATGCATGCAATACATACAATGCACAAAAAAAAACTTTTTTGGGAAGACTGTTGTTGAGAAAATGGTCTCTTTAAGGCCTCATTCACACGAGTAACAGATCCGTGCACGGCCGTATCGGGCCGCTCCTGGGAAAGAAAGGTGCTGTGTGTGATTTGTATGCAGCTCCTGTCCTTCTCCATGGGACTATGCGGCTGTATGCTCACTCCAACTGCACGTCCGTGTGGTTGTCTCTGCTCGGACACAGACATGCTCCATCCTGCCAGCGTAGGAGTACGGACACCCGCACCCGCAGGGATGGACAGCCGCATACTCCCATAGAGAAGAACAGGCTGCTGAGTACAATTCACACACAGCACCTGTCCTTCCCAGGAGCGGCCCGATACGGCCGTGGACGCAGCATAGATCTGTACGGGTCAGCTGTTACTCGTGTGAATGAGGGCTAAGCCTCTCTGAATTAAGAATGAGCACCAGAATCCTTAAGCTGGCCATACACCTTACAATTATCTGCAGATTTTCTCTGGTCAGATGGAAAATGTGCAACAGATTCCTCCACCTAAGCTGAACTGTGTGGATGGAGGAATCTCCCACTGGGCCAAGCCTCACTATCTTGCTAGTCTGCCCCGCTGGCTCCCTAAACACCTGAACAATGCCTGCATCCAATCAGACTGTTCAGGTATTTTGGGAGCCAGCTGGGCAGACTAACAAGATGCTGAAGCTTGGCCCAGTGGGAGATTCCTCCATCCACACAGTTTAGCTTAGTTGGAGGAATCTGTTGCACTTTTTCCATCTGACCAGAGAAAATCTGCAGATAATTGTAAAGGTGCCCATACACTGCACGATTCTCATACGAGAATCGCGGGAAATCCCGCGATCGTACGATAATTGTGCAGTGTGAATGAAGACGTGCGGCCGTTTCTACTGTACGGTCGCACGTCTTTTGTCTAAGGAGCACCCTAGAAAACCAGCCGAAAATCTTACGATTTTTGGCTGGTTTGAACGGTGCACGGGAGAAAAATGGCGAACGGGCCGGTGTGCGCACGCGCACACTGCCCGTTCAGCATTGCCGTCATCGGAAGCCCGCCCCTCAGGGGGGCGGGCTTGTGATGATCGCAAGTACGATCTGCCTGTCCAAGATGGGCAGATCGTACGTTTTTTAAATTACTTTACAACCATTGCAAGACTAAGGTCTTGCGATGGTTGTAAAGTGTATGGCCACCTTTATTCTCACCTGTATCTCTGGTTATCTAGTGATCCCTGGTTAGTTTTGCAGATGAGATAACAAGAGATCCTTAATTGCTGATTGAGAGGACAATGCACAAGGCTTTCCCTTCGTTAATTACCTTCTCGAACATGCTGATTACAGGCATGATGAAAGGTCCTTGATTTGTTTGACACACATAATTCATTCTGAGATCTTTTTCTATTTCGCGGGCAAAACACTAATTTTCCTTTTGAAGAGCCCTAATTCAGACAGGTGCTCACCACCTTCTACCTTGTAAATGGTTAATGAAGACTTCGAGACTTTCAGAATTAGATTTTTTTTTAATACAATCTGAACAGAACTAATCTCTTTTGGATCATTACTTCACCTAATCACAAAGTCCTTTTTTTTTTAATTCAAATCCTGGCAGAGTTCTAATTGGCGGTTCTCTGGAGCTTGATAATTGCATACAATATTAGGGTTTTTTTTTTTGTGTGCTGTATACCTAATGGCCTCTGCAATTAAGGGAGAAATGTAGCTTAACCCCTCGGGCTGATCTGCCTGAAACAAATCATTGGAGTTCTCATTATTCAGTGATTAACTATACTGAGTTTGTTTGTAGAGAGACCTGACAGAAAATGTGTAATGTCTAGAAACTTTGGTCTTGGTCTCCTTTGTCCGGTTCAGTAGAGGAAGTAAAAACTTCCAGTCTGCGGATGTGCAGTTTTTTTATAAACATAGTGTCTGTATCAGAGTTCCCTAAACTTTTCCTCACTTTAAGAATTGAGGTTGCCTTAAAGCAGAACTGCAACAAAACACACAAAAAAGCCCATTAAAAGATAAATTAAAACTGCAGCCTTTGCTGCAATCCTTAAAGTAGAAGTAAAGTCAAAACTTTGTATTTTTCATTTTGCATAGAGTAAGGGAGGGTTATGACCCCTGTCAATTTTTTTGCCATCTGTGCTCCATAGGGGAGATTTCCCTTCATTTCATGTCTGATGGCCACAACAGGAAGTAATCCCTCTGAAGTCAGGGAAATGTCTGATGGTCAGTGGGGTCACCAAAACTTGTGTCCCTATTGGAAGGTTTCCCATCTATCCTTGTTCTGATGACAACTCAAAATGTGGTATTCCCTTCCACTTTCAGTTATAATGGTCAACAGGGCGAATAGCGGGGGTGAGGGTTCTAATCCCTCTTCACTCTATCCAAAACTTTAAAAAAAAGTATTGTCTTCAGTTGCACTTTAAATTTAATCTGGAGCTTCTTCTCTGGTACGTGTCTTCTACCACTAGAGGCCCGTATCCTTTTAGGCCCTGTTCACAACGGGGCAGTTCGGCCGGGTGAATTTGGCCACATGGATCCGCTGACATGAACAATGCCCTACATTGCTATGGGGTCGTTCCTGAGACTGCGCGGCTCAGTGTTATTTTGCAGCGCTGATCAGTGCAGTTTCCATAAAGATTTCAATGTTACCGCACTGATCAACGCGGTTTTGGGCTTTTTTAAATTCCATTTCGGCGCTGAAATGCAATTAAAAACTCCCAAAACCTCCCTTTTGAAATCAGCACAGTAACTTACCGCGCTGATCCGCAACCGCCCTGGTATGAGTGAGCTCTTAGGTTGAATGATGGACATCATTTTTCAACCCACTTACTCTGAGCACAGGCTATCATGGACCCACCCCCAAAATGTTACTGGACAAGGAATGTGAAGCAACAGGGGGATGAGCTCACGCTGCTTTCTCTTCCAATCAGCTTGCTTCTTGTCAGCATGTGCACTGATTTGCTCAGTGTGGCGCTTCTTCCTCAACCAGACTGAGCTATGCTGTACAAGTGACTGCAAAATGACAATGGCATTTTGGTACACTGTGGACTAAAGAACACCTCCCTGAAAATGTATAAGAAGGGGTGTTTTGTAGTCCTAACACACTATCTGTCAAAGGGTGACAATGCTTCTCTTTCATAGATACAGTACAGTGAGTTTTCTGTGTTTTCATCCTGGGAGTCTTATTGGCAGGACTACCAGATAAATAAAAAATAGAAAACTAATTCAGCCACCAGATTTAAAGACTTGTTATCTGCAATATGAATATGCTTTCTGTTTTTTAACTTACTTTGTGCTGCAAATGTTTAAATGCCCTGTGCTAATGGCTTACTAGAGTGTCAGACCGCAGCACCCATGTTCCCTGAGCAGCGCTGGGTAGGGCCGTGTCTGACCATTGGAGAACTGAACTCTGTGTTGGGCAGTGGTCCGACTCTCCAGTGTGCTGCTATTTGAACTCATGCTGCAACACAAAGAAAAAAAAAAAGGAAAATGTATTTATGACTTTATATGCAGCCTGACTTTATAACTGTAATAAATATTAAAGCTTCAATTGAGCGTTTAAGTGTGTCTAAACCTATGAACAAAAATGTAACATGACTGCATTGCAGTAAAGGCCTGTGTCAACAGGCTTTCGTTAGCTACAAACCAATTTTGTATACCCATACAAGTCTATTGGAGTGCAGAACCTGATTGAAGCAGATTAAAAGGAGGCCAACTGCAGGTCAAATGCACCTGTTAAGGTGCCCATACACTTAAAAAAACGTACGATCTGCCCATCTTGGACAGGCAGATCGTACTTGCGATGACTGCAATGGACGGGCGGGCTTGCTTGTTCGATGGAAGACGTGCGACCATACAGTAGAAACGGTCGCATGCCTTCCATACACTGTACGATTCTCGTACGATCGCGGGATTTCCCGCAATTCTCGTACGAGAATCGTACAGTGTATGGGCACCTTAATTGAATTCTGAATGATCTCAGTAGCATCTCAAAGTGGCAGTAAGCTCAGGAGTCTTAAAATGTATTTATGTACCTTTATCTTTTAACAAAAATCTATCTTATTTGTGTATCACTTGGCTGTAGATCCTCAAATCATCTCTGAATTGGTGGTGACACTGTCCTTCCTTCTGGAGGGTGGCTACTTTTCTTCCTCATGGTCCCTGTGTGTGTTGTAAAGTAGTCACTGCTCCAAGCTCACTCCTGTGATAGACTATAACCTTAATACAAATTAGTAAACTAAATGTGAGATTGTAGTCCATCCCGGGAGCAAGCATGGAGCGGTGACTACTTTACAACACACACAGGAACCATGAGGAACAAAAGCAGCCCCCCTCCAGAAGGAAGGACAGTGTCAGCACCAATTCAGAGATGATTGGAGGATTGCACGAGTGGGAAATCTGCTTTCAATGTAAACAGCCATTGATGGCTGTTTACATACAAGTGTTACATACAAGTGTTACATACAAGTGTTACATACAAGTGTTACATACAAGTGTTACATACAAGTGTTACATACAAGTGTTACATACAAGTGTTACATACAAGTGTTCCGGTGTCTGTAGAGACACCCGGTCGCTTGTATTATGCGTGTGGGTATGCACCCCCCCCGCTGCCACCGATCCCGAGCTCTGCTGTGCCCAGGGCGAGCCGGGACCAGCACGGCGGCTCTGTGACCAGAGTATACGATCTGTCTGCTGGTCTCCCCGCTGGTCTCCGAATGCAGGAAGTGATGTGTATTACATCACTTCCGCATTCAGCTGTCATTCCCGACTACAGAAGTCAGGGAGAAGCTGGTGAAGCAGATCTTTTTCTTCATCAGCTTCTCCGGGGGTCCCTGGGTTACATTAGGATGAGGTATGCCCCCTCCTCTCTCCTGACACTGTCGTGCTCTAGGTCCGTGACCGAGTGCCCGACTTTTCATAGGGGGTGACACCCCTCCAATGGTTGTACCCGGGTGCGGGCCACACCCCCTTGCGATGCCACTGGGCAGGGGCTCACCCAGTCCAGGCAACCTGAATAAAACTACAAGAGGGGGGTGGAGACAAGACCAGTCACCCTGTGCATGGAGAGAGAGCAGTAGTGACTGGTCTTTATTACAGGCAGCTCCAATGACTGCACAGATCTGGAAGAAATACACAAAGTTCACCAACATTTAAGTAAGAATACACATGACTCTTGTATTTAGACAATATTTGCTTTTTTAATCTAAATCCCAGAGGGCAAGGTAAGCAGGTCATATCAGATCTCTCCATTTTGCTTGTGCTGCTGTAGAAATGCTCATATAGGCTATTGCAAGTAGCTCCCTGTGTTGTAATACCTTTACGGGACAGCTGTATAGGTACTTGGCGTATTTCATCCTAATAACCCATTGCAGATTGTTCGGTATGCTTTGGCAAATGTGACATCTGTATCCTAAGGTTTTAATCTTTTTGCTTCATTGCAAACCTTAATCATACATTTTACTTTGAGTTAAGCTATTTGTCCGATGCCACAACCCAGTGCTACAGAATGTAATCTGGTGGATTAGTAAAACACAAATCCCGATACCCTTTCAACCTTGAAAATCTGATTAAAGATTTGAGAGCCATTTGTTAAAAAAAAAAGAAAAGTAATTATTCCGTTCTATAATACGTAGCTCTGGATTTGTGAAAACGTACTGCAGGTTTTTATGTGAAGGGAGAGGGGGTGTCGAGTTGGCGAGGGGCCTGCTTTTATAAGCACATAGGTTTTATTCATACCTTTAGAGAACTGAAGCGTGGCAAAGGCTGATATCACAGTTAAATCTAAACTCCATGCAGACGGCTAAGTGCATGATGAAATACTTATACGAGAGCGGTTTTACCTGCAAAATAATTTGTATTTCTGCCTATTCAGTCTTGGGATTTACACAGTTGTGCCACACAGCACAGTCCTGCATGGCGAAGGAGGACATCTGACTTTTCTCTGCTGCAGTCAAGTGACACTTAGAGGTCCCCTCTACGACCCCCACACTGTAACCGGACAGTGACAGGAGAAGCAGCAGACTGATGAGCTCATCTCTCTCTCAATCTGCTCTGTCATTCTATTAGCATGCTGCTTGCCCTGTAGCACAATTGATTGGCTCCTTGTGCTGCTTCTGCCTGCCCAGTCTGAGCTCTGCTCTAGTACCCGTAACTGTTTGGGAAAACCAAGTAAGACACTCTTGAGGCAGCTCACGCTGGTTTAGGGTAACCACAAAGTTGAAAAGAAAGACAAAAGGTGCGCCTCCATCGTGTAAAAATGCTTTTATAAGGTTCCGAAGAAGGAGGCATGGCCCCTGAAAAGTGTCAACCAGGGAGGATATACAGCTTGTCGGCTGTGCCGGACCATTGACATTTCAGTGTTTTGTTTGCTGTTTTCTAGTTCATGCCTATTTATCTCATCTGTTTGTGAGTATACGTTTTTAACCTTTTCATATAGCTAGCAATGAAGTAATAAAATGAACTAGGATCACAGTAATCCAGCACGTTATTATTCTGAGTTGCCCCACTCAAGCGGCGGCCATATTGAGTGGGGCACGTGAGATTAATAACGTGCTGGATTAGTGTGATCCTAGTTCATTTTATTACTTCATTGCTGTGCTGTATGTGTATAGGCCAATGTAGTTGGATCTGTATGTGCGTTTTAATTAATCGATCTGTCCCCGCTGCCTGATTGACAGCTGGCTCTGCCTCTCTAGAGCCAGCTGTGTCCACCCTCTCCCCTGTCTGTCCTTTCAGTGAGCGCTAGAGGAACAGAGAGGGGAGCAGGGAATGGTAACTGTAAGTCACTGCTCTCTGCAGGGAGAAGACTGTGAGCTGAGCGATCAGTGGTCAAGTGATCACTCAGCTCTCAGTATAGAGCCAGTATGTGAGAGCTGCAGTGTCACATATCTGTAAAAAAATAAATAAATGATCAAAGCAACTGGACTTGCTGTATTTTTCTTGAACATGTTTTACTGGTCATCTGACCAGCTTTCTCAATTCAGAATGACTTGTATGACAACTTGGGAAGAGTATATTTTATTATTTCAATAATTAAGTAATCAAGGTGATTGTGCCATTGCTGACTCCTCCCAGTTACTCATGACACCCAAGTCCTAATAAAGGGGGAGTTCTTTGATACCCTGAAGCACGTTGACTGTTTCATGTTTTCCTGTTAAGAATTATTACCAATAATAATAATAACAGCTATCTCAGTTGTATATCATGTTAAGAGTACATTATACTCCAAAGAGGCTATATGACTTTGGTAGGAGCTCTAATCCTTGGTGCCCAAGATGTGAGAGGGGGATGGTGACCACTTGCACATGTTGTGGAGATGTCTGAAGTTAATATGTGATTGGGACTCTGTAATTAGCACCCTTAATGCCATTTTTCAGACAGAGACCCCCCTCACTTGCTGGGCTGTATGGATTATGTTTAGAGGTGCACCAAAATGAACATTTTAAAACCGAAACAAAACCGAAATGAAAAAAAACGATGGGCCAAAACCGAAAATGTTTTTTTTTTTTACTTTTTCAAAAAAAATGTTTATAAACTTTACAAAAATGTATGTTATTTTTATTTATTTATTTTTATTAAATATTTTTATTTTTTACTTTACTTGTAGGTGCTTCTGGGAAATATTAGGGATGTAAACAGACCCCTGATATTTCCCTTTTAAAATAGAAAAAGAGATTGAAGACACTGAGTCCCCAACTCTTTTTCTGCAGCCCCTGTTATCAATGAACAGGAATACTCTATAATGAGTGTTCCTATTCATTCATAACTTGTGGACAGATTGTGTTTACTATATCCTCAATCATGAATGAACAGAAGGTGATGTAGATCACTTCCAATTCATTCAAAATTGAGGATATAGTAAACATACTATGTCCTCAATTATTTACAAACACTCAGCGATCACTGATCACTGACTTCTTGTACCTCACTCTGCTTCCTGACACACTGTCACAGGAGGCTGAGCGAGCGGTGCGGGGTGTAGAGCTCGCCGGCCGCTCACAGCACTCTCCTCCTGCACTGCTCGGCTGCCTGTGACACAGAGCAGCGCCCAGCAGGGAGGAAATAAAAGAACGGATGTACCGCTGTCTCGGCAGAAATATGGCACTTTCAGCATTTAGCCCGAAGTGCAATTTTTGAGTGATATGTTTCGGCGCCCGATATATCGGTGCATCCCTAGTTATGTTAGGGGGGAGATGAGTATAAGCTTGTATAGCTAATATTTGATCTGACCATTCCAACATGTCCCTCCCTATTTATCCCATGGCTATTTGACCTAGTATCCAATGATGCTGTGCAGGCCAGATGCTAGTGGTCAACAACCTGTGAAGCTGTACAAGTCACACAGCATCATTGTGTTTGCTTGGACACAGACAGTTCTGGATTGGGTTTACTCGGACATTTGCCAATTCTGTATTTCTTGCTGGGTTTAGCGAACCATCCAAGCAAACCGAACCTAGGCACGTTCGGCTTATCACTAATGGGGAGATGTTCCTTCTCTACCTGTGACATCTGGGTAAGAAATGTGGGGTGAGGCAATCACTGGAACAGGAAGGTACAGACAACAATAAAAATGTTGTCAATAGTGCTAACCTTTCCCTAAAAATACCCATAAATTGTGTTTTGCCTATGTCCCCATTGGAAAGATTTCCCAGAGGGTTTTCAAAACTTGGCATCCAACACCATATTTTTTTTATTTTTTTATTACTACAGTTAGGCTTTAATCAGGTCCTCAGTCACCCAATGTGCATTTTTCATTCAAATAATTGAAGGAGTAGGTTCATGCAGGTGAATACTGTATATCTCACCCAATGCACTCTCCATTTGCTCTACCAGCCCCCACTCTCTTGGGTTATGTGCAGTTGCCCTTTTAGAACCAACGTGAAGGAGAACAAATAGACTCGGCAGCCTTGCTGGCTTTGTAATTTAAAGGTTTCAGAGTCTCCTGTTTAAAAAGTCACCATTTGTAACAGAGATGAATTAGCCTGAGATCGCTTTGGGAGCAGTGTCATCACTTTTTCCTCTGAATTGAACTCTGCATTGCAATTTATTTATGTTTTTGGCAATTTTGTTTGAAACTTATGTCAACAATGCAGCGCGCTGTTCTATTTTTCATGTCCATTTGTCATTGTGATAAAGTTGTTTTTTCTCTATTTGCTTACAACAATTATTTTCAGCCCTTTTTTTTTTTAAATGAGACTGTTTCAGGCTGCAGGAGACAAGGGCTAAGAAGAGTATAACATGGGCACCGCTGACTTTATAGTGTAATGCTGTGGCAGGTGCAATTATGAAGCAGTGGTGGTCAACTTTCTTAATCAAGGGGGGACAAAAGTGTGACCCCGGATATCAAAGATCCACACATAATATTCATTGAATGCAATACTACAGAAAACTGTAAAGACATGCAATATCACATGGTCATAGGCTTCAGACCTGCTGCAGGAGAGGGTTAGTGACTGCAAATATGCTAAAGGAGTTGTTGGATTTTGGAAACATGTTTCAGGCGACAGCCATAGACTGCATAAAAGGAGATAAGTCACCAGCACTCAATCGTTCGGTGACACAATGATTCTGTGTGGCCCTGAAATGTTGGCATTAGGACCTATAGGATGTATAAACAAGATTATGGCGGTTATTAACTATTGAGGATACAGCCATTATTCCCAGATAATTTTTTGTACAAGTCATTCTGAATTGAGAAAGCCGGTTGGATGACCAGTGAAACGTCTTCAAGAAAAATACAGCAAGTCCAGTTGCCTTGACTTATTTTTTACAGAGATAAAGCCGTAGTTTCGGCTGATCCTTCGGCTCTCTGCGGCCGCCAGAGCCCTTCAGTTTCAGCTTGACTGAGCCGAAGCGAGGTGAATGACCTGCCTAATGCCGGCCGTTCGCTCTGCAAATGACAGCTGGGAGGAGCCAACAGTGATCTCCCGGCTGGCTCCGCCCACTTGTAATGGCAGATCAGCGTCCGCAAATGACCTGTGGATGCTGATCTATCATTAAACAATAACAACTGGGCAGAGCAGGCCATGACGTCACGATCGGCTCCGCCCAATTGTTTTTCATTTGGCCGGGACCTGCTAGAGCCTTGGTTCTCAACTGGTGGGTCGTGACCCAAAAGTGGGTTGCGACCCAGTGTTCAGTGGGTCGCCGCATGCTTTCCACTTTTCTAGGTGAGAGGCTCTTCAGCCTCCCCCTGGCGCAGACCTGTCTCAAACCGAGCAGCCATTCAAAATATGCTGCTCGGCACCCCGGGTAAGCTTGAGGTGGGGGGGGATGGGGGTATGGCAGCGAGGGAGCTCCATCCATACATACGTTTTGCTTATAGCTCCCACGCTTGTCCTATAGAGGTACCTGGACCAGAGTAACATCACATTCTGGCTCACGGCACCTCTACAGGCACATATGGGAGCTGTATAAGCAATGTACATATGGATGGAGCTCCATCACAGCACAGCAGCCCACACTGCCGTGCGTTCCATTGCAGTGCGACTTGGGTCAGGACTTAATGACCGAGGACAAATGTGGGTCCTAAGATTACACAAGTTGAGAACCACTGTGCTAGAGGACTCTAGCAGGTGCCGGCCGATAGCAAACAGAGCTAGCTGTCACTGCTAGCTCTGCCCAATTGTTTTTCTTTTTATATCTTTCTTTATTTTTTAATTTTACTATTTGTTTACATTTGTTAAATATTTTTTCTACCTTTTTTTTCCCCCACTCTTTTCACTGATTTTCTATTCTGCTCGGTACCACGGAGGTACCAAGCAGAATAGCCGAGCTGAATGCCGTTCAGTAACATTCGGCTATTGACTCAGGGCAAACTGCAGCGAGTGAGCTGACGGAGCTTTGGTTTGGCCAATCCAGATGTTGAATCGGCTGAGTCGAACTCCCTCTGCACTACAGCTTAGCGGAACATGCAGAGCGTGTTCGCCTGACTGAAAGCAGTCGAAGGAAGCCGATGTACGGCTGATGTACAGCTGAAATCAGCCGCAATCAGCCGCACTGAGCCTGAGTGAATAGCCGAACGTCGTTCGGCTCTGTTCACTTCAGCTTGGTTATTCACTGGGCTGCCTTTGGCAGCTTAGTGAATAACCCTGTATGTTTTCATCTTGACCAACTAAGTGCTGGTGACTTATCTCCCTTTACCTTGGAACCCAACTCGGGGCTATCCACTCTTGTGCACCACCCTATGTACTTTGGTTGCAGCACCCACCGTATGGTGTGCAGCTGGTATCTGCATTACATCATAGACTGGAGAAACATTACATGAGACTGCAATACGTCACTGCTATTACAGCCCCCTTACAGATTAATGCTTTGAATTTTGTATTGCCTATAATCCACAAAATTTACTTGTATCTCCATATAAATTAATAGGAATACAAAACGGCTTGGATCCGATTGATGCAGCTTAAAAGGAGGTCAACTGCAGGTTAGAGAGAGGTCAACTGCCAGTTAAATGTGCCTGTCAATGTAAGCTCAATGCACCTAAAAACAAGCTGCATTTGGCCATCAACTCAAGTCCTTAATGTGCTTTTTAATCTTTGTTGGCAATCTTTTTAAATCTGTGGCTTTCATTAAAATTCTACCTGGTGATTGTGTAAGGGTTCCTGTTTAGGTACTTCCTGTTATAAGGTGACAAAACACTGCCCTTGGCTTCCAATTGCTCTCTTATGCCCTTAGCCTCATACGCTTGTGATGGAGACATTAGGCTGCTGAGCTTTAGCTCGCCCTGCAAAAATGTTCCACTGTTGTCACAATCAGGAAGCTCGTCCAGAGCAATAATGTGCAAACACTGCAGGAGCAAATGCATGTAGACAGGAAGAGGCCGCAGGAGATCAGAAATGAGATGCAAAAAAATGATCAAAAGTGAAAGCAGTATCATCTAAAAGAAAAAAAGTGGCAATTGTTTATGATACACAATGCTTTAACAAACTAAATTGCACCTTGTTAGGGTTTACATCTACCCAGTTCAGGTTAAATACATCCTAGTTGCATTTAATCAATGCAGTAGAAAAGCCTATTCCCTGCCAGCAGCTGCAGAAAAGGAGCCTTGCTCACTGTGGGGAAGCAGTGGTCCAACCTCTGCTACTGAGTCTCCAGCTGCTGAAATCAGACCTACAGTTTTGCAATCAGCAAAGTTCATGCTCCCTGTTGATTGGAGAGCCACTGCTTCCACACAAAGAGAAGAGGTTCTTCTCTGCAGCATACAGGCTTTTCTACTATGGCCATGGCTGATTTCTAAAAACAAACAAACTGTAAGGCATTGCACAGCTTTTGTTTTTCATACACCTGGAATGAATTTAGATCAATTGGTACTTTACACTGACAACTTGCAGCAATGGCATCTGCTGGGAACCTAATTTAAAGTCTCTCCAGGACACCATCAGTAAATACAGAGTTATCTATTTAATTCTTCATCATACAGTACAGGACACAGGCTGAATCAAAGTAGTCTGGGTAATATGGTGGTACTGCCAGGTGACTGGATACTGGCCAGAGCTGTAGGATCCTACATCCTATCTTAGATCCCTTCTACATTCCCTAGTTTTTTTTGTTGCTAGTGCCCATAGATGATGCACATGTATAGTATCTGAGAGAATGTTAGCTAAATGTTACCTGATGGTGTCTTCATTCAAGCATCTTTGGCTGCACACAGCCACAGAAGCGATGGAGCAATTTCTGGATTGGGGCACCACGCAGGAGCATACAAGGCCATGCACGGACCCCACAAGGACAACATTAGAAGATATGGGGCTGGCCTGTAATGTAGCTCCATCCTGTATGAGACATCCACATTGGAACATACAGGTGAAACTCGAATAATTAGAATATTGTGCAAAAGTAATTGCAGTAAGTGCTGCAAAAGGGGCCCAAACCAAGTACTGAGTACATATGCATGCTTGTACTTTTCAGAGGTCCGATATTGTTCTATGAACAATCCTTGTTTTATTGATTGCATGTAATCTACTTTTTTGAGGTTGTGGA
Organism: Nanorana parkeri; assembly: GCF_000935625.1. NCBI lineage: Eukaryota > Metazoa > Chordata > Amphibia > Anura > Dicroglossidae > Nanorana > Nanorana parkeri. The sequence continues at coordinate 1,062,339 of NW_017306406.1, read as the reverse complement.
TTTGGGGTTCTTGGGGTTTTCATGAGTTGTAAGCCATAATCATCACAATAATTTTTTTTACAAATTCTTTATTTAAAGAAGTTTTTCACAATTTTCCAGGGGTAACATAATAGGGGAAAAGGGAAGTACAGATAATAAAAAATAAAATAAAAATACAAAGTCAGAAATTTTCTTGGCGCGTGGGAAGAGAGAGGAGAATGGAGGAAATCTCCCCTGCAGACAGGGCCGCGGCTGTGTCCGAGTGTGGCTGTGAGGACGTGGTAAGCGGGATGACCGGGTCCTCGATTGGGCTGGGACCGGGGGTAGAGGAGGATGCCCGCAGCAGAATGGAGGCGTCCGGGGCGTGGGCGTCACAGGGGTGGGATGGAGAAGCATGTCCCGAGGCCTTACCCTGCATGGCAGACGCCATGGCCGTCCTGGAGGAGCTGCGGGTTGTCGGCGCTGGGGATGAGAGGTAGCGCTGCAGAGAGGTCTGTGAGCGCTGGCTGTTGTCAGAGCGAGTTTTGCCCTTAAACGACTTCAATAACGGGTTGAAAAGATGTCTCGATCAGCTGAAAAAGTCTCTTGGGGTAGCAGAGCTCAAGCAATGTGCTTCCTCACGCCGCCATAGCCAAGCCACGCCCCATAATCATCACAATTATGACAAATCACGGCTTGAACTATCTTGCTTTGCATGTAATAAGTCTCTCTCATATATTAGTTTCACCTTTTAAGTTGCATTAGTGAAATAAATGAACTTTGCACGATGTTCTAATAATTCGAGTTTCACCTGTAGTTGCAGTGTGTTGGGTTAGCTGCATGGTGAGACCCATTTTGGGAGTATGCTCATCCAAAGCCAGTTTTAGTTCCTATATTAGTGAGGGTGCTGCAGACTTTCTCCCATAATCTAAAACATTCTGGTAGGATGTTCGGCTTCTGGCTAACATAACATTGTGTTTGTTTCTGCCACTAGCACTGTTCTGATTGCCGCAGTCTCTGCACGGTGCTGTGGAACATTGTCACTATACAGTATATCAGAAGACCTGATGCCCTCTAAAACCTTTTAAATTGATTTTTTTTTTCTTTTCTTTTTTTCAGAAATTGAAAAAATACAGAAGGGGGAAGAGAACACAGACAGCACTGACGAAGACCAATATATTGATGTGGTGATTAATAAGAACATGAAGCTGGCACAAAAAGTACTAATCCCTATTAAACAGTTTCCTAAAGTAAGTATTGTACTTTATCTTCTTTCCTAGTGAAATGCAAACCGTTCTACTGCCCTATCATGTCGTTTACTTTACCTGTGTGAAGCCCAACATCAGCAGAGATAGGTTGAAGCCTCTGTTGATTTTTTAATACCATTTCTTTACCTATTGGGGAGATTAAGGCCTAGTTCAGATGGGAGGCCTACACTGCTGTTTGAGAAACGATCTGCAGTGGATCACTTTTCAGAGGAAGGTGGAGCAGCAGCTGCCCAGCGTTAAGGAGACAATGCTGCCACCTCCTGAATGCAGTTTTTTCATCCCAGTGGGGATTTTCTATTGCAATAATGCGCCCCAACCATGTACTCGCAAAGTTGCAGTGAGGACCCATTGCAATGATCGCGTTTGACAAGCAGCATGCCTGTCAAGCATGACATGCTATATATTTTTTGCCGCACTGCAACACAAAGAATGGGAATGTATACAGCGCTATTCAGCCGCAGTGCTGACATTGCCTCAGGTACCTGGGGGGCAGTAAAACCAATCATCAACTTTCTGGTTTTACTGCCCCCTTACCACTTGTGTAAACAAGGCCTTACTGGCAGGAAATTAATGGAAAACAGGAAGACAAAAATACATTTCTAGTGGCATGAAGAAGGTTAGAACTTCCAAAAATATTTTGATTGTTGTCCATACCTCCATGTATTGGAGACAACAACCCATTTTTCTTCCACTGGTGCTATAGGGGCATAGACAGAAATAATCTGAAAGATTGAATTTGAACTTTTCCCACTGTGTTAATTTAAAATTTTAGCTCTCAGGAGCAGGGCCCTCCTAATACTCTTGTATTGTCTCCCTTTATGTTGGTGATGCTCAAACTGTTAGCTGTATACATTGTGGTAACTCATGCATTGCTGCAATGCACAGAAATGCACCATACATGCATTAGTGCATTCATTCTTGTTGGCACCCTAACATACCACAATGCATGGTAACACACTGCCAGGCAGTGCCTTAAGAAAAAATAGTGGAGGCCTGGTTTTCAGTCCATTGCTGCATGTTCGAATCCCACTCGAATGAATGAATGAATGCAATGCACATTAATGTGCAACATAGTGCCTATTAACACACATGTGTTAAATGCAGTGCAATGGACAGGCTTGGTGTAAATGGACTTTCTATGCAAATTTAAGGAAATAAACTGCTGGCTTTGAGGGGATTTTGAAGCTTTTTTTCTTTTGCACTTTTTTTGCATATTCAAGCTTGAGTGTTTCTGTTTTAGCCAATGAAAAGGTAGATACTAGGAGGAGAAGGAAATGGTTTTTGGCATCAGCAAATAAGTGTTCTAGCTTTTTTTTAGTGAAAGGTTAATTTTAATGAATAACGGCACCTTTGTGGCAATAGTGAAAATTAAGATATCTGATGCTCCTTTAGCCTGACTGATCTCTAATGTACCTTTCACATAAACATTTGGCTCTACTGGTGGGCTGCTTGTTCTTAAAGTACATCTAAACCCAATATTTTAAAACCTGCAGCTTTCATTAAAATAATACCTGTGATCCTGATATGAAGGCCTTTGTTTAGCAAATCCATCTTATGGTTTGACAACTGTCCCTGAGTTATGATCCTGCTTTGTCACCCTGTCACATGCACCCCTGGTGGAGACTGAAAGAATCCGTGTCACTTCACATTGCATAAGCATGGACTACCATTGACACTACTGATGCTGGAGGGAGTGCATGTAGACAGAAAATGGCTGAAAGAGGCTGAAGGGGATCAACATTGGGGTAGAAAAAAGATTGAAAAAAATTCGGTGGGGGGGGGGGGGTTAGTGGTCAAGGCTGCGCCCTAGGCGGCTGCCTAGTTTGCCCAGTGGCAGCACCGGCCCTGCTAAAATGTATAATTGTATATTAATATATTTGGGGAATAAAATATGCTTGCTACATTTAATTTGAGGGGGTTGATGTTATTTAGAGAAGTCAATGATGGTTAAGGCTAGGGATGTCCCGATGCCACTTTTTTAAGTCCAAGTACAAGTACTGGCCCTCATGTACTTGCCGATACCAATTACCGATACTTTTCCTATGGGGCCCAGTGATTTCCTGCTCCAGGTCGCCGGCCAACTACATTAGACCCCCACCTGGAGCTCCGCCCACAGCAGTGACGTGACACTCCTCCAGCTTTCCCAGAGGACCCCAGCCACCACGGCACGGAAGGTAAGAAAAAAAAACAAAACAAAAAAACAGCGCAAGCTTCGGCGCTATGCATCGGGGCATTTTGACAAGTACAAGTACTTGTCAAAATGCCCTGTATCGGGCCCGATGCCGATGCTAGCATCGGTATCGGGACATCCCTAGTTAAGGCTCTGGGTGTACTTGCAGATTGTAGTCTTCTTGTCATTATGCAGTGTCAATGAGTAAGATGTCAGCAGCACTAAACTGGAAGAAAGGTTAAAAAATTCCTTGGAAATAAAAAGTGTGCAATTGTTTAGACATTGAGCTTGCTAAAACACCATGTATCAGTTAGGGTTTAGATCTCCTTTAATCTCAGCACTGTAGGTAGGTGTGAGACCCAAGGTGATGAATGTAAAAAGAATGTAGACAAAGGCCTGCGGGAATTGTTATATTGGTTTTCACTAGTAGTAGTTAGTCACATTCAACTGGACTTGTTCTTTAATGTTAGAGACAATTCAAAGCTTGTCCAAGCCACCTCTTCAGTTTTAATAAGTGTTACAAACATGCCCAAGTATTTATATAAACACAGGTAGCACAGACCCCTAATTCAATCATGCTAGATATTGATGGAATACCCATCCATGAACAAGGCTGGGGGCCTTCAGCACCATCTGCTTTCTACATATAACATAATTTATCCAGGTCATGGAACAGGAAGTAGTATGTAATCACATGGAACTGGGCTTGTTCTTTAAAGGAGAACTATGAGGTGAGTGCTTTTCACTCACCTCATAGTTCTAGCCGACCTGTGACAATGAGACTGTCGCAAGTCAGGTTAGTAGATCGGGAGGTGAGCGAACACATACCGGCGTTCGCTCACCTCTCGATCCTGTCACGGCTCTCTGCCGTGACAGGGGAGGGGCTGGATTCCCCCCTCCCCGCTCCGATCCTCCAGTGCTGACTGGCGGAACGGACGGGGGAGGGGGCGGGTACAGCTGGCTCTGCCTCTAGATAGTCAGTCAGTCAGTCAGTCAGTCAGTCAGTCACGCAGCTGGGCGGATCCCGGCACAATTGTCGTGATCCGCTTCAGCTGCGGCGTCTCAGTATACCGCGAGCTACAGCTCGCTGTATACTGAGCCTAGGGTGACGGGAGGACGCTAGTTTGTGTCCTCCCGTTACCCTAAGGAGAACTATGGGGAAAAGCCTTAACCCCATAGTTCTCCTTTAATGTTGTATATATTTTATAGCTTACTCAAGCCACTTCAGTTCTAAGGGTCAGGAACATAACCCAGCATTTATATTCACACGGGTAGTAAAGACACACTAATCGAATCACCATGGAATTAGTTTTTCTGCCCTCAGTGGTAGGAAGTCTACAATCATTTGATTTACATGGCTGAATGTGGGAATTGTTAAATCCTCGGGGTAGAGCTGTTAAAATTACATTATCTGTGGAAGACAGATGGTGTTAAAGGCCCCCACACCTGTTCAGGGATGGCTGTTCCAACAACACCTGCATTGATATATTCCATGGTGATGAGATTATGGTGTCCGTGCTTCCTGTGTGGATAAAAATAATGGGGATGTACACTCATTAGAACTAAAGAAGTGGCTTGGATCAGCTAAGAAACCTATTCAGCATTACAGAACAAGTCCAGTTGAATGTGATTAACTACTACTAGCTATACAACCTGGATAGATGAGAACCTTCACAGATAAATTGCTTTCCTTTCTGTGGTAATGCTATATTGGTGTCCACTAGTAGTAGTTAGTCACATTCAGCTGGACTTGTTCAGTAATGTTGAAGACCCGGCCTGCGCTGCTGAATTGAAAAATTGCTGGCTGAAGTTCAATTCAGAAACTAAGACGTTCAGCAGTGCTACTCTCATAGGCCTCCGCAGTGCTCTGTGGTTCCACTTGCTTACCCCCACATCACCACAGGACACAGTAATGACTCAGTGGTCAGTTGGAGGAGCCAGTGAGCACTGCATGGGACCGGGACATCAACCATTTCTGAAGCATCAGATTCTGAGAAAGACTTCAAATGGCCAATTTTGTTTTTTTTACAGGTACAACCTTTCGGGAGTTTTAAATTGTTGACAGGGTTTCTTTAAAGTAGACCTAACATCAGATATATTTTCTTCATGTTAAGTGCATACATGCCAAGCAATGTGTATGTGTTACACTTCCAGATATTTATTACCTCTCAAAGACATCTCCGTGCTTCCCCTGACAATGCCTTCATCTGCTTTTTCCCCAGGATGGAGCAATCTTTGTTCAGACATCATCCAGTCCTGTTGTTATACACTATGACATATCAGGAATGTATTCATGCAGGTTTCTAATGTGACTGAAAGGTCCACTTTAAGAGGTCACGGAAGCCTTCCTTGTATCTGCCCGCTCTAATTGCAGCTCTGGCACAGACCCCCCTCCCCTCCTTTCCTTACCCACTGCTTTTCATTTTCATTAAACCTTATGAGCAGTGGTCTTGCTGTGTGCACATTGGCTTGGGTTATTATCCTTCTGTGGCAGGATTCACCTCTCTGCTGCGACCTTATCGTAGAGGTTTGGATGCTGTGTCAGATGGGCCTCATGCCAAGCCTTGTCAGCCGGCTCACTCTGAATCCTCTATCTGTACTCTGTAGATCACAGAGCAGCCTCAGCTAAGCTGCCAGTAATTGGTTGGTTTTATTACGCCGTGTTGCTGAAATTGGTGAAAGGATATTGCTTACATATTGCCATTTTTACAAGTCTTTTTTTTTTCTTTGTCTTCCTACAGTTTAACTTTGTTGGTAAACTCTTGGGTCCCCGTGGCAATTCTTTAAAAAGATTGCAAGAAGACACACTGACAAAGATGTCCATACTGGGAAAGGGGTCCATGAGGGATAAAGCCAAGGTAAAGTCATGCTCAATCCAAAATCCAAAACCACCAGAAACCTATTATTAATTGTTATCAGCTATTGCAGGTTGTGAACAGGCTGCAGACATACCAGAGAGTGCTGAAGACATTAAAAGTTGTATTTTCAATTGCATTTGGGAAAACCACTTATAACATTTGTTGTGTTGACCTATTTCAATTGCTTTTGTTTGATGTGTTCACCATCATTATTACTAATGTTTATTTTAGATATTAATCTAATTTTACAATTATATCACAACTTTTGCACTTTACAATAACGCGCCAGGCCAGCAATTTCATAGCTCATTTGTTTTAAAGGTCCATGCACAAAGGTTATCATCCTAAACTTTGGTTTACTGCTTAGTAGTAAACCTGGACAACTATGTGCATATCAGATGTCCTGAAAGCCCTTCAATGTGAGTCTGTCAGTTCTTTCAAAGTTCAAAAGTTCTGGCTCAGAGCAAATATAAAAAGATCCCCATTATAACCTAGAAGACTCACCTTTGTCTGTCTCTCTGAACCTGGTTTCATTTTGGCTTGACTTCCTTGACTTTAGGACTAAGCTCTGCCCACCTGCCACCTCCTTGTCTAATTAGAGTTCCTCAAAGCTTGCATTGGATGGAGGATGGCAGATGGTTGGGGCTTAAAATCAGAGAACGTTAGCCTTTTGTAACTAAGTGAAGACATTTTCAGAAGAGCACATCTAGAAGAGTTATCTGACCTGTATAGTTAATAGCAGGTACCCCTCAGTGCCTGTTTTTGCACAGATTTTTAAGTTTACAATGGCTGACAGGTTCTTAAATTGTATCATTAGCTAAAACTTTTATTTAGATAGAGTAGGGAAGTGTTAGAACCTTTTTTTTATTTTTTTTTATTATGGTCCGTTTCTCCGGGGAGATTCACCTGCTTTGTTTGTCATCCAACGATTAAGCCCATTGGGTGAAACACATCAGTCAATTCTGATGAGGGAGAGAATGTATCTGACCTATCTGGTACCAATAAAACTTGTTGCAGTTCAGCAAAAACACAGTGGAGTGTGGTTCTGTATTTGTATGCTTGGAGGGGAGAAGGCAGAGAGCATGTGCATCTGTGGCCGGTTACTGGATATGTTTTAGCTATACATACACTTCAATCACCTCTAATACTCTACATCTGAACTTGCACCTTTAATGTAACCTTGCCTTGCATATTCAGACAAGCAACCTTTTAAAGGAATAATAAAAGCCACGTGCAAAGAATTTGAATTAAAAAGAGCATTTACATTAATGAATATGTCATAGCTAAACCAGAAGAAGAGGATTAGTTCCCATGATGCAGTAGTAGCCTCCCCGGTTATTATACAGGCTGTGCTATCAGTCATTGTAGGGGGTGAGAATAGACCTTCTTTAGGTTGTCAGCTACTGCTTCATTGTTATGAACGTGAGAAAAGAGTAAAACTTTTGTTGGTTGTATTTTAGACTAGTCTTCATTGAGCTTTTTTTTTTTTTTTGGAAACCAGTAACAATGTTTCTATAGTTTGGGTGATTTAGCATAGTAAGATAACTTGTTTCTATTTCCTGCTGCAGGAAGAAGAGCTCAGAAAAAGTGGAGAAGCAAAATACTTCCATCTTAATGATGACCTTCACGTGCTCATTGAGGTCTTTGCACCTCCGGCAGAAGCCTATGCCAGGATGGGGCATGCTTTGGAAGAAATCAAGAAGTTCCTTATACCTGTAAGTGTCTGGAGGGTTTTTATTGCTTGTATTTTTTGACCTATGTAAGTGAATCAGGGATCAGATATAAGTTGATTGGTTCAAATACTGGAGGTTTGAATAGGATCTCTCAGGTTTGAGGACACCCTAATATTCTCACATTCTACCTCAACCAAAGGTGCACCAATTCGCTGCTCCAGGAACTTACGTTCTGAAGGAATCTTTTTAAATCTCTGACTAATTTTCTTCCATGCTCCCAAAGTCTGCATTTCCACATCAATGTAATTGTATAAAACAAACTCATAACAACAATTGACAGGGTACAGAATTAAACCCAATATTGCACATGTCTTGCTGTTTAAGCAAGGATTTTCCACCAGTTTGCTTATACCCTGACCTGGGAAAGACCAGAGACCAAAGAGTAGGTTGGGACTAACTGCAGACGTAACCCCCTAATTGAATGGCCTTTCGTTTGCTCATTGTATTTCTTTTTTCATTATGTTGCATCTCAATGTTGCTCATCTCATGCAGCCTTTTTGCAGCCAACTCCTGTCTACATGCAGTCGAGAGTTGGCTGCGTGGCATATTTCAGGGTGGGTTTTCTGATGGTGACCGCAGTGGACTGTGCCGGTGTAATGTGTGTTGAAACGACCATATGGAGGTTCCACCGGAAGCCCATGTGTTATGGTAAGCTCAGAGTACCCGTCAGGGTTTACCGTTCTCCTCTGAGAATCCCAGCCAGGATTTCCAGAAGATCCGCTACTAATAGATCTCACAGGGTCCAGGCCACTATGGCTAGTAATAGTAAAAGATTCCAGACCAGGACTTCCAGTGCACCCTGAGGCTGGTCATGTCGTCTCTGACTGACAGATATTTAAGCACTAGCTCTGCAAGGAGCAGCAAGGTGCTGTGTCTTTTTGCCAGCTTCCTGTTCGTCTAAGAGCTTATACTTCTGTTATTTTGTCGTTGCTGACCTGGACCACCTGACCCTTCTTCGCTTGCTGCCCGCCCTGATCTTCTGCCTGGACCTGACTTTGCTCTTGTCTCCTGCGTTTATTCTTTGATTAATCGTGGCTGACCTGGGACCATCTGCCCACTCTCTGCTAGCTGCCTGCCTTGAACTCTGCCTGGATCTGACTACTGTCTCCTCATTGGAGCCCTCCTGTTCTCGTCCATCCCTAGGGATTGCAACCTGGTACCAGCAAGCAGCCAAGCCCATCTCCACCATCAGGAGCTCTGGTGAACACCAGCTGTTACTTAGACTCCGCCCCTCAGGGAAGGCGGTGTCACCCTCACACCATGTGACAAGGTGACAACACAGAAACACAATTGGAAGATAGGGACAAAGCGTTGAGACCCTAAAAAAGATAGTGCCTCTACGAGGACCTTGATGGCATGATCACCAGCTATTCTTTTAATGAAAACGGCAGATTCAAAGATAATAAAAATGAATTAACATGTTAAAGCTCCTTTGGTATTTTAGTGATGTAGCTATTGGACACACAAGGAGGGAATTGTTTTAAATGAGTCAGCCGACTCAAAGACTTGCATTGTGAAAATTACAAACTATACATAGAAACAGGGTTTTTTAAAACAATAATAAACCAAGAACATGATTTTTATCATAAAAGCATCCAAAGAGTTGGATCCATGCTGCTTACTGCTAGACCAAGGTTTATTATAAACAAATGCACGTCTCAAGATAAGGAACGTGATGCATTTCGCATACAGAATGCTTAGTTGGCGATCTGTGCTCGACCGGTCGCCAGTTTATTACACCGTTATGCAGTACAGTCTCTTGAAGCTTAAGAGGAACCAACTGCACAGGCAATAGTGAGTCTTGATTTTTTATCAAGTCAGTGACATAGACACCCAAAGAAGGATCCTCCTCTGCAGTGATGAAAATAAAAGACCCAGACATCACGTGACCATGGATAAAGGTAAGTAAACATGGGTTTTAGTTTAGGATTTTTTTAATTACAATCTTAGAAATTAGGTTGGGAAAGGACTTACGCCCAGTAGCGCGGCTTTTAACATTTCAAAGGCTTTTTATTCCTTTTAAAATGAGTAGAAGACATCAATTTAACATTAAATGCAAGCAAAATCTCAATTATCCAACCCAAGAAAACAGATTGTGGAGCTAAATTGCCCCTTGAGTGCATTTTCTTCTCTTTGCTCATTTCAACTAGTGATTTTTACTCTCTGTTCTCGATTCATTTTTTTTTTTTTTATTCTTTTTTTGCAGAGGATGGTCTCTTCATCTCTCTACCTACAGAATGTAGACTATCCAGCTAAGATTTTTAACCGTTTAATTTGTGAGAGGAATTCTTTTATTCTGCCATTTGTTACATTTTAACGTGATTACGGCACAGGTAGATCAGGAGAAAGCCCCTGCTGTGAATGTTTCTTTGAAGACCAGTTTCCGATTAGTTTGTAATAAAAAGCTTTTAAAGAAGAAAGCTACGCAGGCTTTCACTCAATCACATGTCACAGGCTGGATTAAACCGGCGCTCTTCCAGTTTATTGAAAAATGCTTCCAGTCTAATGGGCAAATGAGGTCAGGAAAGTCTAAATAGGCAATCTGGCAAACACCACATCAGGGAAGTTTCCAAATTAGCCTTCAGCTCTTCTGGAGGGGCTTCTGACTTGGGTGGTTATAGTGGGCAGGATTTTTTTTTTTTGGTGGTGCTTAAACAATGCCTATACTACATGTCCAAAAACTAGTGGACACCTGACCATCAGACCTCTATGATCTGGACTTCCCATTTCGGAACCATGGGAATCAATATGGAGTCAGCCCCCTTTGTGATGATAACAGCCTCCAATCTTCTAGGAATACTTCCTATAAAATTTTGGAATGTTTTTGTGGGAATTTGTGTACATTCAGCCAAAGGAGCATTTGAGAAGTCCGGTATTGATGTTGAAGGAGAAGACCTGGCTTTCAGCTGACATTTCAATTGATACCAAAGGTGTTCAGTATCGTTGGGGTCATGACTTTGTGCAGAACAATTGTGTTCCCCCACATCAAACTCTGAACCATCAAACCAACATTAAACCATATGTTCATGGAGACTGCTTTGTGCATAGGGGCTCAGTCATGCGGGAACAGAAAAGGGCCTTCACCAGACCGTTGCCACAAGCAGGGGTATATCTGCCGTGAGTCAAACAAGGCGTTTGACTTGGGTGGCAGTTTTCAGGGGAGTGGCAAAAATGCTGCCCCCATAAGAGTTAGGCAGCCGAGAGGAGGCGGCATCAAAAGACGGAGTCGGCCAGAAGGCAGAGAAGCAGGGGAGGGGGGGGGGTCAGGGCACCATCACGCCATAGGAAGCCTGGTCGGGTTGCGGAGGAGGCCGGGTCCTACAGCACCAGTCCAGCGGTGGAGGAGGCTGGGGACCAAGCAGCAGGTAAGAGGATCAGACTGCTGCTAAAGGGACCCTGCAGAGCCCAACATGGATTCTGCACAGCGCACCTGAGAGTGTCGGGTGGGCTGTGCAGGATCTGTGGTGGGCTCTGTGGGGTCTATGGTGGGCAGAGCACCACACATCCTGCACGGATTTGCAGGGTCTCAGGAGGGGTGTGCATGATCTGTGGTGGGCTCTGCAGGGTCTCAGGGGAGCTTTGCAGGATCTGTGGTGGGTTCTATGGCAGAGCCCACCACAAATGCTGCACAGCCCCCCTGAGATCCTTCAGATTTAGTGTGGAGGGGTGCCCTAGTTTCGTCTTGTCTAGGGCAGCCCCAAACCAAAATACACCACTAGCCACAAGGTTGGAAGCACACAATTGCCTAAAATGTCTCGGTATGCTAAAGCATTACCGATCACTGGAAGCATCTGAACTCAATAATTTGTAGGGGTATCCACCTACTCTCCGCTATATTGGTAGGTGTGATGGTCAGAAACATTTGGCCACATGTGAGGGGAACTCTGGTCACCAAGTGGCATCCAATCGAAATGTGTCTTTTCTTTTTGCCTTAGTCACCTGGAGAAAATCCCCGCCACCTTGTCATATAAGTGCCCATATAATGATGTTGTATATTTTCTTATTTTGTGCTATCAAGGACCTGGATATGAACGTGTTAACTTCTTTTTTTTTTATTGTAAACCAGTTCACATAACTAGTCCCGTTTGTCCTTAAAGTGAATCCTAGCTTTCCAGGAACCTCGGAGCAATTCATCGACTTGCATAAACCTGTTTAGTGATTGTTAGTCCTAAAGGGGCCTGAGAGCGGGGGTAAAGGGGATATACATGCATGCTTTAGGAACACCAGGTATCAATGCATTCTCAAGAATGCTTTATCAACCGATCTCTGTATTCAAGTATTCTGCATCTGTTCCTTCCATCCAAATAAAAGATAATGTATCTTACAGACTTCCCTGACCGTTATGACACGTAGTAAAACAAAATGAATGATTATTCAAGGACGGAACATTTTGACTTACCAGTACAGAATAGAAAGAGAATTGTATTTAATGCTTGGGTGTCCTTGAAATGTTGGATCATCTTACGAAGCTCCTTGTGTTTTGCTTTTTTTTCCCTTCTGGATACAAGGGCACCCTTTCTCAACTTGTGAAAAAAGAAAGTCACGTGGCAACAGATAATACACTCTGCATTATGCAATGAAAATGATTAATTGTATTCTCAGGATGTAATTAACTGAGTTTTCCTAGCTGCTTCATTAATGTTTACGCAGTAACCTTTCTGATAAGGGCAAAGGGGGCTGATTGTATATAGACTTGGCAAACAGAATGAGGTTTGCAGCTCCCTGTTTGCTGTCTTTGTGTCAGAATTCATCAACCATTTGTATCTATGAAGACATTTGTATTAATAAAGATGCTGCACATTATGGCAGATTTAGCCCCTAGTGTGCCCATCTCCATGTATGCGAGGTCCATACTATCTTTTATTGATCTTTCTGCTGCCGCTGACATCTTTTCCTGATCATCTTCACTCGGCTTCTTCTTACTTCAGCTGTTGGGTGCCCGCTGATGTAACTCATTCACATGCACGCTGCAATGCAGCTACATTGTCTTCTCTTAAGTCACTCTGCATCTTACAGGTGTGCAAAAAAAAACAACATACATATATATA